>NC_057711.1:133151529-133284844 GCF_004010195.1 Chiloscyllium plagiosum
GCTAGGTGAGTGGACGGATGCATGGCAGATGCAGTTTAATGTGGATAAATGTGTGGTTATCCACTTTGGTGGCAAGAACAGGAAGGCAGATTACTATCTAAATGGAGTCGTTAGGTAAAGGGGCAGTAGAACGAGATCTAGGTGTATTGTACATCAGTCAATGAAAACAAGCATGCAGGTACAGCAGGCAGTGAAGAAAGCTAATGGCATACTGGCCTTCATAACAAGAGGAATTGAGTATAGGAGCAAAGAAGTCCTTCTGCAGCTGTACAGGACCCTGGTGAGACTGCACCTGGAGTATTGTGTGTAGTTTTGGTCTCCAAATTTGATGAAGTACATTCTGGCTACTGAGGGAGTGCAGCGTAGGTTCACGAGGTCAATTTCCGGAATGGTAGGACTATCATATGTTGAAAGATTGGAGCGACTGGGCTTATATACACTTGAAGGCTGTGAGGGGATCTGATTGAGGTGTATAAGATTGTTAAAGGATTGGACACTCTGGAGGCAGGAAGCATGTCTCCACTGATGGGTGAGTCCCGAACCAGAGGCCACAGTTTAAAAATAAGGGGTAGGCCATTTAGAACAGAGTTGAGGAGAAACTCCTTCACCCAGAGATTGGTGGGTGTATGGAATGCTCTGCCCCAGAAGGCTATGGAGGCCAAGTCTCTGGATACTTTCAAGAAAGAGGTGGATAGAGCTTTTAAAGGTAATGGAATCAAGGAATATGGGGATAAGGCAGGAACAGGATATTGATTGTTGATGGTTCTGGCTTGAAGGGCCGAATGGCCTACTCCTGCACCTATTGTCTATTGCCTACCATGGGAAGATCTCAGATACCATGTGGAAATGAACATCTAACAATCTAATATCGCTCCCACTCATACAGACTTGATCATGAAACAAAAAATACCTCTTATTCATGAAACCCATTGAAATCTTGTAAATGTCAAGTGTTTAATCTCTTAAAGAAAACAAACTTCTATTGAGAGCTACCAAAGGATACAGCTGGACTTGGATGATGAGCTGACTAGTGGCAAATGGAATTTAGTGCCGACAAGTGTTAGGTGGGCAGGACTTGGTGGCATTTGGGCAGGACAAAGAAGGCAAGTGAATCCATGAGGAACAGTAGGACCCTGGGAATCACCAACGATCAGAGGAGCCTTGGTGTGTACGCCCACCAATCCCTTAGGTATCAGGACAGGTGGACAAGCAGGTTAAGAAGGCATCTGGTATACTTGCCTTAATTGGCTGAGACAGAATTTAAGAGCAGGGAGATTATGCTGGAACTGTATAAAATGTTGGTTAGGCCACAATGAGGATATTGTATGCAGTTCTGGAATCCACATTATCGGAGCAATGTGGTAGCACTATAGAAGGTGCTGAGGAGATTTACCAGGATGTTTCCTGGGCTGAGAGTTCCAGTTATAAAGAGAGGTTGGACTGAGTGGAGTTGTTTACCTTGGAACAGAGTGACTGAGAGGGGACATAACTGAAATGTATAAATTTCTGAGGGGGCATAGACGGGGAGACAGGAAGAAACACTTCCCTTGATGGAGGGATCAAAGAACACAGGGCATGAGGTTAAGGGAAGGGACAGAAGATTTAGAGGAGATGTGAGGTAAAACCTTTTCACCCAGGAGGTGCGGTGGCTCAGTGGTTAGCACTGCTGCCTCACAGTGTCAGGGACCCAGATTTGATACTAGCTTCAGGTGACTGTGTGGAGTTTGCATGTTCTCTCTGTGTCTGTGTGGGTTACTGCCAGGTGTTCTAGTTTTCTCCCATAGTCCAAACATATTCAGGTTAGGTGGATTAGCCACATTAAATTGCCTCATAGTGTCCAGGACGTGCAGGCGAGGTGGATTAGCCATGGGAAATGCAAGGGTATGGGGCTAAGGTGATGGAGTGGGTCAGGATGGGATGCTGTTCGGAGGGTTGGTGCAGACTTGATGGACAGAATGGCCTCTTTCTGCACTGTAGCGATTGTATGATTCTGTCAATCAATTTTAAACGGCCACTTCAGCTTCCCTCATTTGTATCCATGATCAAAAAGTGGGAGGGAGTTGTGATCTGATTTTTTAAAAAATCAGATCACAACATTAAAAAAGATAGTATGCACTCTTTAAGTGCATTCCGAACTATTCCATTAACCTGTAACTACCTCACTGCATTCAAGGACTCTTAAAGAACTTTAATAATCTTGTCATATAATAAGTTTTAGGATGAGGGACTGCACTATAAAAGAATTATAAATCATGTTTGCAAGTGAGGTAATACAACCTAAAGTGCTAGATTTGAACAAAGCAAATTGTGAAATTGGAGGAAATTGACTTAGCTAGATTGGTACAATACCTTAAAAGATATTGACAGTACCGAGCCAATGGATTAACTTTAAATAATTGTTGGTAGCAACTATACCTTCCTTGAAGATGTGAGAGTCTAACAGAGGAAGTTAAGATTGCATAAGATGAAAAGAAAAGACACACAAAGTTACCAAACATTGCAATGAACCTGAGGATTCTAAAATACAGCAAAGGAGGTTCAAGAGACTGGAAACAAGGAGAATGGAATGTCAAAGTAAACCAGCAAAATAATATAATAATGAGCTGGAAGAGCTTCCATAGGTATGTAAAAATGTAACATTTGGTCAAAATAAATGTGGACTCATTACTCTGGCAAAGTCCAGAGATTGCGTAATAAGCAATAGAAAAATGTCATAGGAATTAAATTATTACAAGAAATTCTCTAGAATTAGAGATTAAAAAGACAAAGGAGAATAAGCACTTACATAAAATTGGTAATAGTAAAAATATGTTGGCGAAATTAATAGATTAGGAGGAGAAAGTGAGGGCTGCAGATGCTGGAGATCAGAGCTGAAAATGTGTTGCTGGAAACGCGCAGCAGGTCAGGCAGCATCCAAGGAACAGGAGAATCGACGTTTCGGGCATAAGCCCTTCTTCGGGAATCAGATTCCTAAAGAAGGGCTTATGCCCGAAACGTCGATTCTCCTGTTCCTTGGATGCTGCCTGACCTGCTGCGCGTTTCCAGAAATTAATAGATTGGAAGGTTGATAAATATCCATAACCTAATATTCTATGTCGCAGAATGTTGAAATAAAAGGTATCTTTGGGGTTATTAGAGGCATTGGCGGCCATCTTACAAAAGTCTATAGTTTCTGGAAAGGCTCTAGTAGATTACAAGTTTGCAAGTGACACTTCACTATTTAGGAAGTGAAGAAACGCGAAATTGGGCAATGACAGACTTCTGAGCCCTCAATCACTGTGAGGGCCAATATTAGCATCTATTAAAAATAATGTGTCAAATTGACACTTACATACTAATAATCTGAGTGGTCAGGTCAGTGGAGTTTTATGCATAGGAAATCATGTCTGACAAACATTTTGGATTTTTTGAAGATGTTGCTAACAGATGATAGAAGTGAGCTGGTAGATGTAATGTCCTTGAATGTTCAGAAGGCTTCAGATAAACAGGAGGTTGGTGAGCAGAATCAAAACACACAGGAAAGGAATGGCATGGTTTACTCATCAGATAGAAAACAGAAACTAGGAAGAAACAGACCATTCTCACATTGACAGGCTATTAGGAATCAGAACTTGGGCCCTCGTTGTTCTCAATATTAATCAATTAATTAGATGTGGGAATCAAAAGCAATATTTCTAAGTTTGTGGATGACATAATGTTAGGTGGGAATGTGTTGTGTGGGGTGGCGTGGTGACTCAATAGCTAGCACTGCTCTCATGTCACCAGGAACCCTGGTTCGATTCCAGCCTTGAGCGACTGTCTGTACGGAGTTTACACATTCACCCCGCGGCTGTGTGGTTGCCCCCAGTGCTCAGGTTTCCTCTCACAGTCCAAAGATGGGCAGGTTAGGTAGACTGGCCATGCTAAATAGCCCATGGTGTCTAGAGATATATAGGTTAAGTGGATTAGCCCTGGGAAATGCAGGGTAACAGGAAAAGGGTAGGGCCTGAGTCTGAGTGGGACATTCTTTGGAAGGTTGATATGGATGTTTTGGGCTGAATGGCCTGTTTCTGCATCCTAGGGATTCCATGAATTCTAAAAAAACATACAAAGTGGCGAAAAGGAAATTTAGATAGATGTAGTGAGTGGGCAAGAACATAGCTGCTAAAATGTAATGTGGAAAAAAATGTACGATTATCCAATTTATATTCTTGGCCTAGTATGCTCTGACATTCTGAGGCAACAGACAAAATGAGTTCTGTTTGAAATCAGCACAAAGTCCAAATGATCTTGTCTCCTGTGTGAATTCTGTTTCCCTCACGAGAAGTTGGAATTTGTTGTAAATGTTGACCTGGACTTCTGCATCCAGGTGCCACCCACCATTTTCAAAGATCTGCCATGTCTGTGAAAGGGCAGTCTGTGGTCACAACTGAAGATAAAGAGCTTGTATTTGGAAAAGCAGTGAGGTGAGACAAAATGTGGTTGCAACTGTTATGAGATGGATATTGAGAACATTTTTTCTAGGAAGCCTAAATGCTTGCACAATGCAGCACCTTCAACAAAGTGAAGCTGTGATAATTAACAATAATACCACCCACATAGAGGAAGTACATGAGTCATGGAAGAGATACTCAAAGGATCTGTTGTCCTTTTTTCTCAACATATTTGGTTTAACAGCTGCATAAGACCTTCTGTCACAATATTTAAACATATGTTGTTATTTAGAAAACTCCATCATTTTTGCCTCAACGCTTTTAAGATCATTGAAAAACACCACTGAGTCCAGTAGCTGCAGCACTGAACCCCCCAACTAGAGAGCCTATGTTTAAGTCCCAGTTGTGGGACCTATCTGACCCTTCACAGAGTGAGTTTTATTAATTCTTTCCTTGATAGATGCAATGTTTTTCAGGCATGGAGCATTCCACCTTAGAACAGAGCCAGGAGGAAAAGTTCAGCTCAAAACACATTGAAAGGTTAAATGGCAGTCGAGAGGACATAATGTCGTAACAAATGGGAAGAAATGAGGCAAGTGTAACTATTTTAAAATGCACAGTGTCTTCAAAAGCAGAAAATATAACACTGACTTTGTACATTTCATAGAATATTGATGGTGGGAAACACTATTATTTAGGAGAAAGTAGCTTACGTTTAAAATTAGTGGACACTTCATTAGGTTCCAAAAACAAACAGCAACAGAAGAAATAATGTTAAATTTCTGCTAATGTTGGCTCTGTGTCATAACAATTAACATAGTCACATTCCAGAACTACTTCAGAATAAGTCAACGAGAACAATTCAATCAACCAACAAGACATGACCTGTTCGTGGTGACCCTAACTTGAAACAGTTTCATGTCCCTGAAATGACGTCTTAATATTGGACAGCTTCCCTTTTACATTGATTTTATTATAGAGTCAACCTATTTCCAAAAAAAAACTGTTCAGAGTTCAAACAAAAACTACTTCATCTGAGTGGTTTCAACAATTGCATATGCGGACTTGGAAGTTTAGTAATCGATAATTACAATTGCTGCAGTAAAGTTAAAAGGAATTCACTGTGGGAGCTTGAGAAGAATCAGAAAATATTAACAGGTTCCACCATTGAGCGTCAAAGGATCGGTTTGTACCAGTAACTTTCAATACACTGGCGTGTCAAACAATAACTGCAAGGTGAAGACAAAGTTCTCAATGACAGAAAGAGGAAAGAAATATTGCATATCGTATTAATTTTCTTCAAATCTTTTCACTTGAGCCTTTGCATTATGAATGCTAGAAAAGCCTACCTTATAATGCAAAAACAGAAATTGCTGGTAAAGCTCAGCTGGTCTGGCAGCATCTGTGGAAAGACATCAGAGTTGACGCTTCAGGCCTAGTGTCCCATCTTCAGACATGATGGTCACCAGGAAAACAGTGGTTCTTACACAGGAGGTAGGGTGGGAGGAAAGGGTAAGGAGTAAACAATAGGTAGTAATGGTCATTGCCTGACACTCGCATTGTGTAAATGCTATTTCTGACCACAGAACTTTTTTTGGCATTCTTCCACTCTATATAATCTCCTTTTTATCCACCTTATGTTGTACTCACATCGGTAGTCAGTCTCAATCTTTTTACCCATGAATACATGATTTACTTACCAGCACCCAGCAGGTACAAACAATCAAGCAGGATATATTGCCTTTGCTGCAAATATGCACAGGAGTTTAGGAAACATTCACTTTTGTACCCAATGCTAATGACATTTCAAAGTTCACTATAATGCTTGGCATTCGAATTGACACTCATTTTAGGAGGAATTTTGCATTGCTTTAAAAGTTAACTTACATGGATTCAAAATGTTGACCCTGCTTTCTCTCCACAGATGCTGCTAGACCTGCAGAATTTCACCAGCAATTCCTGCATTTGCCAATACTAATCTTCCACAGCATGATTTAAATTACAATTACATTATCATTACAAATTCAGCCTTTAGGGATTAATTGCTGGATGCAAAATCCTATCACAGGTAAAACAGCAAGCTGGGTTCTACCCTACTTTATTCATAAGACCATAACATATAGCAGCAGAATTAGGCTGTTCAGCCCATCAAGTTTATTTTGCAATTCAATCATGGCTGATTTGTTCCGCAACCCATTCTCCTGCTTTCTCCCTTTACCCCTTGATCCTTTACTAATCAGGAACCTATCTCTCTCCATCTTAAATACACTCTATGACTTGGTCTCCACAGCTCTCTGTGACAATGAGTTCCACAGATTCACTACCCACTAGCTGAAGGAATCTCATCTCAGTTCTAAAGGATCATTCCTTCATTCTGAGACCGTGCCCTTGGGTCCTAGTGTCTCCTACAAGTGGAAACCTCTTCTCCATGTCCACTCTACCCAGGCCTCTCAGTATTCTGTAAGTTTCAATCAGATTCCCTGTCATCCTTCTAAACTCTATCGAGTACAAACCCAGAGTCCTCCACTACTCCTCATGCAAGTACTTCATTCCGGGATTAATCTTGTAAATCCCCTCTGGAACCCCTCCAAAACCAACACATCTTTCCTTTCCTTTGATAGGGCCCCTATTAATATTCACAATGCGGTCTGACCAGAGCCTTATACAGCCTCAGCAGGACATCCCTGCTCTTGTATTCCAACCTTTTTGAGATGTATGCAAACATTGCATTTGTCTTCCAATCAATTTTTTCAATTATGGAAATCAGAGAATGATATTCTTCAGCATTAGAGAAAAAGAAAACAAAATGCCGAGGAGTTAAGAAATCTCAATGATTTAGAGATACATAAAATATAAACTTTCAGTCAAACTGATAGAACAGAATTGAAATGAATACAAGTCAAAATCAAATTGTTGTTCTTTACAATATTGCATCCCACATAGTTGTTGGAAGTGGGTTGTGATCAAACTCTTGATATAGATGTGCACAATTTAATAAACACATTTGTTAATCAGCAATACAGATTGCTCACCAAACATAATTGGACTGCTGCACTTAAGAACACATTTCTGGAGTTATTTTATTTTATCAGCCATTTTACTATTCACACAATACTGTTGATTGTACAGCATAATCCAGCTGTGCAGAATGAATAAAACTGTTACTTTTATCACCCATCCTTGCTCCATTGTTACAAACAGAATGGTTCAGAACTCATTCAAAATTCTGGCTCCACATTGCAAAGTAACCAAAAAGGTTTCCAGTGGAATAGACCATGACTGTAGCAATTGAAACCAGTTTGACTTAGTTTGGATAGTGTAGGAATCCAGCAGGAGTAAAAGCCAGATGTGATTCTGGATTCCACATTGATAATGCATTAAACACTGATTCAGTGATGAGATGGTGTCTTGTTAGTGTAATCATGTCATATGCCTGGGGCGAGACATGCATAAAAATTGAAAACACTCTTTAACATTTAGAAAAGCCCCTATTAATAAGCCAAAACACATTTTATTTCTTATGACCTAACTGGAACTTTATGCATTCTAGGCAGTAATACTCATAACAAGAATGAATATGCCATTGACTAAAAGGGTGTTCACTCCATCGACATCTTGTGAAAGTGCCTTTTATTTTAATTTGTCGACTCTTCTTCTATATTGAATGTGATAATACAGATTGTCCTTCTGTATCACATTCAAATAATCTTCATGATTGACCTTAGACAGAACTTCCTGACAGGTCTATTGATAAAGGAGATTTAAGAACATAAGAATCAGGAGCAGAATTTGGCCAGTCAGTCCTTCAGCCTGCTCCTACATTTAATAAGATTATGGCTAATCTCATCTCGGTCTGTTCTCCATAATCCTTTAGCCCATTACTAATTAAAAATCTGTCCATGACTTCCTTAAATTTACTCCATGTCCCAGCATCCACCACAGATTCATGACTTTTTGAGAGAAATAATTTCTCCTCAGTTCTGTTTTAAAAATGCTCCTGCTCTTCATCCAAAAATTCTTGATTGTCCCATATGATGAAATACCCTCTCTATGCCTGCTTTGTCACCTCATACACCTCAATTAGATCGCCTCTCATTCATCTGAACTCCAGAGAATATGGGCCTAAATTGCTTAATGTCTCTTCATCAGATAAACCCTTCATCTCTGAAATAAATCTAGAGACCTCCTGAACTGTTTCCAATGCAATTAAATCCCTCTTTAAGTAGAGGGACCAAAATTGTACGCAATACTTCAGGTGTGATCTCACTGTTGCCTTGTACAGTTGTAGCAACACGTCCCTATCACCAAACTCTATTGCTTTACCAATAAATGCCAAAATTTAATTTACCTTTCTTGTTACCTGCTGTTGGTGCATTCTAGTTTATAAGCATTTCTTTTAGCCCAAGATCCACATGTTCACACTTTCCAGTAGAATTTGTTGGAATTCGGTGAATAGGAATCTTCAGACTGGGACTTACAGGCACCTTTCACCTTTCTTAGTTGAGATGAGGTATCATTGAATCATGGAAGCTGAGATAACCTAACTTAGCACAGACCTCACAAACCGAATTGAGATTTTCTGATGTGCAGGGCTAACTAAACTATTGCTGTAGTCAATGAGCAATCAGTACAGTGGAACTTGGCCAGTGCTGAGGTATATTACAATCATATAAAGCTCGAAAGACTCCCCACTGGAGATCAATGTTGTACCCTTCTTTTGCAGTCTGCGGGAGATTTGTTGAAAGTTTTCTTTGCATGAGGCTACTTAAGTGCAGTAACTTAAAGAGGTTAGATTGCACAGGGCCTAATGAAACTTTTGGGTTGCTCCATTGTTATATAGGAACATTGTTGAGGAAGACCGCTGACAGAGCTCCCAGTGACTCACTGAGAATCAATCCCATCGAGCATTTCCTCATTTCAGTCAAAGAGAAGTAAAGCAAATTTTAAAAAAATACTGAATTTGCTCTTTCAAAACAAATTAAGCTGAAAGGCAAAAGAATGAAGCATAGAACATAGAACATAGAACAATACAGTGCAGAATAGGCCCTTCGGCCCTCAATGTTGCGCCGACCTGTGGACTTTTCGGCTTCAGACTGCTCACTTGAAAGTTAAGTAAAGATAATCAGTAAAACATTATTAGGTTGTAATTCCAGACTTGAACTGAGGGCAATTGAAGCCGCTACAAGGTGAGGTGTAAGCTAACTATGGACAATGGAGAAATGCAGTTAAAGGTCTGAAGTGGAGGTAGAGATGGTATCTCAGCTGTAATGTTGAAGGCTCCGGTCCAGGCTAGATTACCAGGAAGGAGGAGATCCTGTGTCCTACTCAAGAAGCAGAAAACCATTTCAGGCAATACCACAACCTTCGATATGCATGTTGTCACGAACACGCTGCCTTCCTCCTTGCAGGAGGTGGTGGGACCAAGCTTATGCTTGAGGTTACGCTCAGAGGAAGTAAAACCTCTCTGTACACCCTCTTCCTGTCACCAACAAAACCGTGTTTGCTATCATCAAGGGGTCAAAAGTATCATTACTATTCCAGGAGAAGACATCGAAAGAGACTTCATGCAGGCTTTCCTGTTATTTTATATAATATTTTCTTCTGAAACTTGGGAACGCGATTAGGGATTTACTGAAAAGCTTCTTTCCAACAATCGCTTGCACAATGATGTTTCATTTGATGGTTTTTCTTTGCTCTGTTCTAGGCTAATATTTCTTGTTCACCTGTAAATTCTCTTGAGAAGACATTGGTAAGCTACATTCTTGAATCACAGCAGTCTACATGGTGAAAGAACATTCATTTTATTATCAGGAAGAGGGTTCAGGATTTTGATCCAGTCATACTGAAGGAGCAGCACCTTGTGGGTGATGGAAAGTCTATTGGGAGTTAGGAGGTGAGTCATTTCTGGAAGAATTCCCAATCTTAGAGCTACAGCATTGAGATGGCTGATCCAGTTCAGTTTTGGGGGTCAATGGTAAAACCCAGGATGTTGATTTGGGGGAATTCAGTGATAATAATACAATTGAATGTCTTTTGATGTACCTTCTGAAATATTGCTCTGCTTAAGCTGTGGCTGTTTCTTTGACCAACATCGCAACCTCCTCTAATCATCAACCTTTCTATCTATCTGAACACTCTGTAATAGGGAATGTTGAGTTGCCATTCCTGCCCTTTTTTTATAGCCAGGAAAAGTATTTAATTTAAAATGATCTATCCTATGCTTAAATGCCATGCAGGAACATTTATGCAACACTGAAATTGGCTATATTTTTGGAAGAACTGATTCCTAATCTTGGACTAATATTGAATTACTCTGCTTGGATTGACATGCTCTTGTGGAAGTGAGACCAGCTATGCTGACACTGTTCAATCATTAATTACTTTCTCATGAAGTGGCAAAACTGACTTAAATCTCAAGGTTTGTGCCCAGAGCCATTTAATGAGTTCTCAAGGATTCCCATGAAATTGTACATCTGAAACAGATGGGCAGAAGTGTTTTTGCATTTAAGTCTTGAGAATACATTTATTTACGGTTAATCTAAAAATAATGACATGGTGCAAATCCACAAAACAGTGCAAAACACTGGCAAGACAGTGGATGAGAGCCATCTCCAACTGACAACATGGATTTATAAGTGAGAGTAATATTTGTTCAGTTCTCCAAAATGGCAAAACACAGAATGAATTTGGACAACTGATGCTGTCAGTCTTCAGTATGGATTGCAATTTTGGTTATTCATGAAGATACACTCCTGTCCTTGAGGCTATTGACAACTAAAAGGTAACAGTAAGGTCACCATTGTCCTAACAGACCATAGGGCTGCTCCCGCATTAGAGGCAGTTCAGGTGGTCTAACCTGAGGGCTACCATGCCTCAGGGAGAAGTAGAGTCTTTCACAGTAACCTCAGTTGGTGCAGGGATTGAATCTTTACTTTTGGCAACACTCTTTACTGCAAACCAGTTATCCAGCTAACTGGTCATCCTACTGCACTCAAAAAAGAAAATGCTCTGTTGGAAAACTTACAAATACATTTATTCAACAGGTTATATAGGTGACAATAGCTCAACATTTAAATTGCTTTATTAATACTATACCTTTTACATTATAAAGTATCTCAATCATCTCACTGCTCAGGAATTAAGTGGGGAATAGAAACAGAAAGTAGCAATTAGGGGAATAACTGGAAGGAATGCCTAAAGATATGGTTGAACAGATTTTATAACACAGTTATTCTTGGACAAGTATTCATTGTCCATCTTGAGTTATCCTTGAGATGGCTGTGATGAGCCACCTACTTGTAGAAAGTCCATATGGTGTCAGTATAGCCTTAGCTCTTTTAATGAGGGAGCATGAGGGTTTTTTAAAAAAACTTATTAATTGTTTGGAATGTGGGCACTGCTGGCTGGACCAGCATTTATTGCCCATCCCTAGTTGCCCCTTGAGAAGCTGGTAGTGAGCTGTCTTCTTGAACCGCTGCAGCCCACCTACTGTGGGTTGGCCCACAATGCTGTTAGGGAGGGAATTCCAGGTTTCAGACCCAGTGACAGTGAAGGAATGGTGATATTTTTCCAAGTCAGGATAGTGAGTGGCTTGGAGGGGAATTTGAAGGTAGTGGTAATGTCACATATCTGCTGCCCTTGTCCTTCTAAGATGGAAGTGCTCGTGGATTTGGAAGGTGCTGTCTGTGGATCTTTGGTGAATTTCTGCAGTGCATTTTTGTAGATAGCACACACTGCTGCTACTCGGCATTGGTGGTGAAGGGAGTGGATACTTGTGGATCAGTGCCAATCAAGTAGGCTGCTTTGTTCTAGATGATATTGACCTAATGACAGTAAAGGAATGGTGAGAGTATTCTAAGTCACAGTGATGACTAGAAGTAGAGTCTTTCACAGTAACCTCAGTTGGTGCAGGGATTGAATCTTTACTTTTGGCAACACTCTTTACTGCAAACCAGTTATCCAGCTAACTGGTCATCCTACTGCACTCAAAAAAGAAAATGCTCTGTTGGAAAACTTACAAATACATTTATTCAACAGGTTATATAGGTGACAATAGCTCAACATTTAAATTGCTTTATTAATACTATACCTTTTACATTATAAAGTATCTCAATCATCTCACTGCTCAGGAATTAAGTGGGGAATAGAAACAGAAAGTAGCAATTAGGGGAATAACTGGAAGGAATGCCTAAAGATATGGTTGAACAGATTTTATAACACAGTTATTCTTGTTCAAGTATTCATTGTCCATCTTGAGTTATCCTTGAGATGGCTGTGATGAGCCACCTACTTGTAGAAAGTCCATGTGGTGTCAGTATAGCCTTAGCTCTTTTAATGAGGGAGCATGAGGGTTTTTTTAAAAACTTATTAATTGTTTGGAATATGGGAACTGCTGGCTGGACCAACATTTATTGCCCATCCCTAGTTGCCCCTTGAGAAGCTGGTAGTGAGCTGTCTTCTTGAACCGACCTACTGTGGGTTGGCCCACAATGCTGTTAGGGAGGGAATTCCAGGTTTCCGATCCAGTGACAGTGAAGGAATGGTGATATTTTTCCAAGTCAGGATAGTGAGTGGCTTGGAGGGGAATTTGAAGGTAGTGGTAATGTCACATATCTGCTGCCCTTGTCCTTCTAAGATGGAAGTGCTCGTGGATTTGGAAGGTGATGTCTGTGGATCTTTGGTGAATTTCTGCAGTGCATTTTTGTAGATAGCACACACTGCTGCTTCTCGGCATTGGTGGTGAAGGGAGTGGATACTTGTGGATCAGTGCCAATCAAGTGGGCTGCTTTGTTCTAGATGATATTGACCTAATGACAGTAAAGGAATGGTGAGAGTATTCTAAGTCACAGTGATGACTTGGAGGGAAACCTACAAGTTGTTAGTATTTCAATATGTCCATTACACTTGTCCCTCCAGCTGGTAGAGGTTGAGTTTGCAAAATGCTTTTCCTTGACATATTGTTGCAGTGCATCCTGTAGATGATACACACTGCTGGAACTGTGCACTGTGGTCAGTGACAAGACGACATAATTTTAAGGTAAACTGCAGGAGGTTTAGAAGGGATTTGAGGAAACATGTTTTCACCTGGAAGCTGGTGGGAATATGGAATGAACTGCCGGAGATGGAAGGAGAGATGAGAGACCTCACAACCTAGGACTTTGATGAACACTTGAAATGTCACAACATTCAAGACTACAGCCCAGTGCTGGTAAGTGGGTTAGTGTAGTTAGATTGGCACAGATTCAATGGGCTGAACGAGCTCTGTGTACTCTATGGTTCAATAGTGAAGAAAGAGAATATTAACCAGCCAAACAATGTTGCTTTGCTTTTGAAATGTTGAATTTCTGGTGTTGAGTACTGTTGAAGCTGTACTCATTAAGAGCACTGTAGAGGTATAGTTTTATGCCTCACATTTATGCCTCATACATGGTGGACAGGATTTAAAGAAACTTTAGAAAGTGCAATGGAGGAAGTTAATTTAGGAGAGTAATTTCAGGACATGGTGATGTACTGGCTAAAGGTCCTGCCAGAATAGAGGCAGTATTAGAAAAGCTGTGTTCTCAGTCATATTGTATCTGGGTGATCAGTGAGAAAGTTTTGAAAAGCTGAGCTTGAAAATGATGTAAGATCAATGTGATCTTCACCCGCGACGGGAAGAGATAAGGACAGAGACAGGAGATTAACAGAGATATATGCCACTGATGGTCATCAGGATACACAAGATATTGAATTTTAAATTAACTTCAGGATCAAATACTGAAGCTACAACCCAAGTAGCCAGCTGATGCAATAAAATGGAATGGGGATTAGGTGTAGAATCAAAGTTGATCAAACTAGACTAACATCGAGTCAGACAACAGGTGGAGTGACAATCTGCTTTACTGCTATCCTATCCCAAAACATTGTGACATTGCTCATTGGTAGGCTTGAACCAAACAGTTTTTACTGTTTATTGCGGTTCTTTTGGAACTTAAAATCAGCAGGTGGTTGGCATCTCATTGCGATATTTACTGCAGGAATCTATCACCTGTGTGATGCAAAGTAACTGTGGATTTGTATCTTATTAATACTGTGGTCTCAGAGATACTTGCAATACAATTGACTTATTACTTTACAGATTTTAAAAAATGTATTCTTTTTATGTGGGATGTTGCTGTCGCTGGCTGGACCCAGCATTTATTGCCTGTCCTTAGTGCCCCCTTGAGAAGGTGGGGGTAAGCTGCCTTCTTGAATTGCTGCAGTCCACCTGCTGTGGGATGACCCACAATGCCCTATGGCAGGGAATTCCAGGATTTTGACCCATTGACAGTGAAGGAATGGCAATATATTTCCAAGTCAGGATGGTGAGTGGCTTGGAATGGAATTTGAAGGTGGTGGTGTACCCAGGTATCTGTTGCCCTCATCCTTATAGGTGGAAGTGCTTGTGGGGTTTGAAGGTGCTGTCTGAGGATCTTCAGTGAATTTCTTCAGTGTATCTTGTAAATAGTACACAATGCTGCTATTGAACATTATTTATGGAGGGAGTGAATGTGTGTAGATATGGTGCCAATCAAGCAGGCTGCGTTGTCCTGGATAGTTGAGTGTTGTCACAGCTGCACCCATCCAGGCAAATGGGGAGTATTCCATCACACTCCTGACTTGGGCTTCGTAGATGGTGGACAGGATTTAGGGAGTGAGAAGGTGAGTTACTTACTTTGATTATGATACAAATGACTTTGTAGTTTTAGCTATGAAGAGACTTTGGGACTGGAATTGTTTTCCTTGGAGCTGAGGAAATTGAGAGGAGACATGATTGAGATGTCTAAAGTTATGAGGGGCATAGACAGTGGAGACAGAAAGAGGCCTTTCCCTTTGATAGAGGGATCAGTGAATGGGACATACATTTAAGGGAAGTGGCAGGAGGTTTAGAGGAGATGTGAGGAAAAACCTTTTCACCCAGAGGCTGGTGGGAACCTGGCACTCACTGCCTGTGAGGGAGTAGAGGCAGAGACCCTTAGATCATTGAAGAAGTGTTTAGTTGAGCACTTGCAATGGCTAGGCATACAAGGCTATGGGCGAAGTGCTAGAAAATGGGATTAGGATAGTTAGGTGATTGTTTCTGACTGGTGTGAATGCAATGGGCTGAAGGGCCTCCTTCTGTGCAAGCAATCTCTATGACTCTATCTCACTTAATCAATGAGCAAAAAGAAACAGATTCCAATGAAAAGGAGGCAATAAAAATAGTTAAGACATTTGTACTGAAAAGTTCTGCGAATTCTCCTCTGAAGTCAAGTTTGATCATTTTTCACTGAGCAATTCCACTTTCCTTGAAGTTTGGTTGAATATTTAAGTGCTTCAAAGTTAAAAATCACACAACACCAGGCTATGGTACAACAGGTTTATTTGGAAGCACTAGCTTTATTGGTGCTCCTTTATTGGTGTTGTGGAGTATAAGATTGTAAGGCACATATTTTACAGCAACTGAAATGATATATTGAAAAGACCTGGATTGTTTGTTAAACCTCTCATCTTCTGGAATGACCATACTGGTTTCAGTTCTTTCATGTGCAAATCCTAGAACTTTCTTTCAAGTTACATTCTCGAGTGAACTTTAACGATAGGTGCCATGTCAGCTCAGATAATGTATTGAAGGTGTAAAGTTAAAATCTATCTGTCTGTGCCCCAATGTTCATTCTGATTCTACTTCTAAAAAAGGGATTCACAGAATCTGACATGGATTCATGCAATTTTTGAGCAAAATAAAATGTAATTCTGTAAGTACAAATTCACCTCACAAACTTATATGTGTGTGCGTGTGTGTGCGTGTGTGCATGTGGGTGTGTGTGCTGGGGGTGTGTGGAAGAGGTGTGAGTGTCTGTGAGAGTGTGTGTGCATGTGTGTGAGTGTAAAGGGGTATAAGTCTGTGAGAGGGTGCATGTGTGGGTGTGAGTGTGGGGGGTGTGTATGTGTGAGCGTATGAGAGAGAGCTTGTGTATGAGAGAGGGTCTGCGTGAGTGTATGAGTCTAGGAGAGTCTTTCAAGATATCATTTCAGTTGTATCACACTGCAAACTCTTGCTATAAATTCAGTGTCTTATGATCTTATACTCCACAATCACCTGATGAGGGAGCAGCACTCAGAAAGCTAGTGCTTCCAATTAAATGTGTTTGACTATAACCTGGTGTTGTGTGATTTTTAACTTTGTACATCCTAGTCCAACACCGGCACGTGCAAATCACAAGTGCTTCAAAGTATTGATGGATGAAAAAGGGTCTATTTATATATATTTTTTGACTGTTTTCACTTTGTAGTGATTGTAATGAGGTCAGTCAGGATAGAATATGAGTTCCCTGATTGGGGCTGTTAACATTGTCCAATCAGGGAGCCCTGGCTGACAGATAAAAGCAGGAGTGTCAAAGGTTCTGTTCACTCTGAGAGCTGGTTCTGAGGGAACTGGATCAGGGTCAAGGACTCTCCAGGTGTACATAAAGGGGGACTTGGTGATGGGATACAGGCTTTTGTAGAGTTATTTCAATTTATTCATTGTCCATTCATCATTTGCTTTCAAAAAGGCTGAATTATTTTCCCATTGGGTGAAACACACAATTGGTTTACATTGCAATAAATATACTCAAGAGTTGGCCATAGCTTTTTTTTATAAATAGCAGAAATCAAAGGTCATTCAGTGTTTCTATCTGTTCCCATATTATAGTTTAAGTAACAACAGATTAATTTGGAGTAAATATGCAAACTCTAAACCTTTTCCATCTGTAAAACAAAAAAGGCTCCTGCTGCCAATTTCTTTTTAGATTGTTCACTATGAAATCAGTATCCTGGTGCTGAATGCCAGAACACTTTTTGTATAGCAGGTTTCTTTTATATTGCAAATTCTTGTGTTGGCTTTCGCACTGAAATAATTGTAATTACCTGTTGCCACAGTGAATGGCTGAGAACATTAGTTAGCCATGTTCTTCCACCAATGATTTGCTCTGCATTAAACAGCATGTGGCAACTTTATATCATCAATTTAGACACAGCTGCATAAATAATCAAAAGCAGCAGATTTATTAGCATCTGTTCTTTTTTGAAAAGAAAGGTTTTAATTTGAGATTTTTGAATGCAAAGTACAGAACACCTAGGATAGTTCTTGGCCCAGATTCTGGGTGTGAAGTCATGTTCATTTATGCCAGCCAATTACAGAAATCTTTGTCATGGCAACTTTAATAGGTCAGCTAAATGCTGTAATGTATAGAGATATTATTGCCTGCAGGGTCACTGTGCACTAATAAGCTACCAGTTTTGGAGTTAGTAATACCTTTTTGAAACTTTATTAACTACGTCAAATTAATTTTATGGCCTTAATAGGAAATTGGATCCAATGAGCGAAGGATATTTAGCCTTTGGAATTCTCTTAACTTGCTCATTGAATACATTCAAAGCCTTGTTAGACAAAATTTTGATCAACAAAGTAGTCAAGGATTTTGGGAGATAAGCAGGAAAGTGAAGTCAAGGTCACCATCAGAGGGTTCATGATCATACTGATGGGAGGTATGATGTGGAGGTTCCAATGTTGTACTGGAGTGGACAAAGTCATAAGTCACATGACACCAGGTTATAGCCCGACAGATTGATCTGAAATCAAAAGCTTTCGGAGCGCTGTTCCTTCGTCAGATGAAGTCTGACCTGATGTCCTCACCTGATGAAGGAGCAGTGTTCCGAAAGCTTGTGATTTCAAATCAATCTGTTGGGCTATAACCTGGTGTCATATGAGTTCTGATTTTACTGATGGGAGAAGCAGACTCACTGTGAACTACACCTGCTCCTTTTCTTATGATCTTAAGGAACAAACGCCACAGAACAGCAATGTATTTAAAAACATTGACGGATTACATCACGCAAAGGTCATTAAAATTATTCAACTTCTAGCAACACTAGATGGATTTGACAATGTGCTAAGAATCAGATACGTTTTTAGGAATGGCAGGAGAAAGTTTTGAACTCCATTCTTATTGACCTTGTTGTACCAGATCTCCCCCACCTACCCTCAATGCCCTTTGCACTCACATCCTTGAAGACCAAACCCACCCGTGATAACCCAAGGGGAGGTGGTGGCCTAGTGGTAATATCACTAGACTGTTAATCCAGAGACCCTGGTAATGTTCTGGGGTCCCAGGTTTGAATCCTGCCATGGCAGATGGTAGAATTTGAATTCAATAAAACAAATTCTGGAGTTAGGAGTCTAAGGATGACCATGAATCCTTGGCCAATCGTTGGAAAAATCCATCTGATTCACTAATGTCCTTTAGAGAAGGAAACTCTTGGTCTGGCCTACAAGTGACTCCAGACCCTCAGCAATGGGCTTATTTCTTAACTGTCCTCTGGGGAATAAATGTTGGACTAGCCAGTGACACCCAGACCCTATGAATGAATTAAAAAAGGCCTGTGAATTATTGTTGTAGAGGCTGCAGTGACAATATGATACGAGTGAGAATGATGCCGAAGAAAAGAAAGGATTCTTCTAGTTTGGGCCAACTGTAACAGAGCCAACATGTTTGGTTTGGCTTCTACACAGCAAATTTCAGGTCAGCAAATTAAAAAGTATCGTTTAAATTCTCTTTCCTCTCTTCATCCACCTTCAAATATTTGTTTAGACAATTTGTCAAATTGTCTAGAGATTTGCTTCTCCACTTCTCTATCTTAATTTAGTCACTTTTTGACTTTATAATAATAAGGAGATGATCTGAGCTTCGTATTAATTAGATATGGTTCTGGTTCCGATATCTGATGCACAGCATGTGTTGTACACAAGGAGAATTGTCGATCTATGTACATGAGTTGTGGGCCAGTTCTTTTATGTTCATATGTGGTCACGAAATCTGGAATATAATGTAGGTAACAACCCGATTGTGCACTGACTATAATAGAACTTAATGTTACTCAACTTGGATTTTCTGGAGATTAACTTACCTTGATTCCAAATAAGGTTTCTGTAAATTTCCTTAAAATTTGCTCACTTTCTGAATGTAATTGTGTCAAGCAGCTTTAGTGACAGAACAACTCACAAATCTAACCATAGTCAAACTCTATAATCTTTGTTTATAATTTATATTTTGTTCAATGTTGAAGGCTGTTTAAAAATCCAATGCTTTGGCTGACATTTCTACAGAATGGTGATGACTTCAGTATGCATGCACCTAATGTCCTCGAAATGAATGCAGATCATTATGCCAATTGTTAGCTATAAAGAGAGGTTGGATAAACTTGGATTGTTTTTGCAAGTGTCGGAGGCTGAAGGGCAACCTGATAGAAATGTATAATATTATGAGAGGCATGGATAGACCATAAGACATAGGAGCAAAAATTAGGCCACTCAGCCCATCGAGTCTGCTCGGCCATTCAATCATGGCTGATAAGTTTCTCAACCACAGTCTCCCGCTTCCTACCTGTAACCCTTGATCCCTTTGATACTCAAGCACCTATCTATCTCAGTCTTAAATATACTCAATGACCTGCCCTCCACAGCCTTCTGTGGCAATGAATTCCATAGATTCACCACTCTCTGGCTGAAAAAGTTACTCCTTATCTATGTTATTAAAGGGCTTCCCTTTACTCTAAGGCTATGGTCTTGGGGCCAAGTCTCTCCTAACAATGAAACCATCTTCCCAACATTTATTATGTCCAGGGCATTCAGTATCCATTTAAACTCCATTGAGTAAAATCCCAGAGTCCTCAAACATTCCTCATATGTTGAGCTTTTCATTCCTGGGACTATTCTTGTGAACCTCCTTTGAACACGCTCCAGGGCCAGTACATCCTTCCTGAGATATGGGGCCCAAAACTGTGCACAATACTCCAAATGTGGTCTGACCAGAGTCTCATAGAGTCTCAGAAGTATGTCCCTGTTTTTATAATCAAGTCTTCTCAAAATAAATGGCATCATTTTATTTGCCTTCCTAACAACTGATTCAACCTGCAAGTTTACTTTGAGAGATAGTCTGAGTCTGTTTCCCAGGTGGAAATATCACATACAAGGGGCAGAGGTTTAAAGTGAGAGGGGAGATGTGCGAGGCAATTCTTTTACACAGAGGGAGGTATGCATTTGGAACAAGCTTCCAGGGGAAGTGGTAGAGGCGGAAACAATTACAATATTTAAGAGGCCTTTTGATAGAGGCATGAACAGGCAGGGAATAGAGGGACACTGATCATGTGCAGGCAGACAGGATTAGTTTAGAATAGTACCATTGTTGGCACAGTCTTGGTGGTGAAAGGGCCTGTTCCTGTGCTGTACTGTTCTATGTTCGATGTTCTATATAGGTGCCAAATTCTCATTTGACTCCAGCCATGTCATTTTACAGTTCAGTGCTTCAGGCAACATCCAAATGGATAAATATGCTTTAAACACTCCAACATGGCCTTTCATATAGATCAACCTACCATAGGTTACCTGCTGGTTGATTCCACATGGCTGTTGCTGCATCCTCTAAGTGTTTGGATCTTTTAAGTTGACAATGTTACAGACAGTGATGTGGCTGGTGCTGACAATATTGCTGACTTCACTGTTTATGCACAAACCAGTTGTTAGTAGACCTGGTACAACCATAGGCATTTCTGAGCAGGAATAGAAAATGAACAGTGCAGCAGGACCTAACTGCGTAATGCCTATTGTTGGAAAAGTATTGGAATCAATTATTACGGAAGTAGCAGCAGAACATTTACAAAATTGAAATCTAATCAAGCAGAGTCAGTATGGCTTCATGGAAGGGAAATCTTGGCTAATTTATGAGATTTTTTGTGGTTGTCTCAACCAGTGTGGATAGAGGGGAACCAGTAGATGTGTTATATTTGGATTTCCATAAGGTATTCAACAAGGTATCTCATAAAAGGTGAAGTCATATAGCCCAATGTATTAAAGGTTATATACTGGAGTGGATGGAGAATTAGCTATTGGGCAGGAAACAGTGCGAGGGGTAAAGGGCTCTTTTTCATGTTGGATGACCTGTGACCAAAGGGGCCCTATCAGGATCAGTGCCGGGACTGCAACTGTTTGCAATATTTATTAGTATCTTGGAGGATGGAAATGAATGTACTCTATGTAAATTTGCAGACAACACAAAGATATGTGGAAAGGTAAGTTGTGAGAGAGACACAAACAGTTTACAGAGATATATTGACAGGTAAGTAAGCCGACAAAAGTTGGCAAATGGAGTATAATGTAGGTAAATGTGAAATTGTTAAATTCGGAAGGGAGAACAAAAGAACAGAGCATTAATTAAATGGAGAAAACTCGCAGAAATCTAAAATGCAAAGGGACTTGGAGATACTTGCGCACAAAACACAGAAAGCTTGCACAGAGTGCAGCAGGTAATCAGGGAGGCGTATAGAACGTTGCCCCTATTTCAGAGGGTCGGAGTATAAGAGTGGGGAGTTCTTTCTGCAGCTGCACAAGGTGCTGGTGCGACCACATCTGGAATACTGTAAGCAGCTTTAGTTCCTTATTTAAGGAAAGGTGTCATTTCATTGGAGGCAATTCAAAGAAGGTTTACTTGGATGATGCCTGATATGGAGAGATTGTCTGTTTGCAAAGACTAAACAGGTTGGAATTCTACTCACTAGAGTTTAGGAGAATGAGAGGTGATCTCATTGAAACATATCAGATTCTTAAGGGGCTCGACAGGGTCAATGCTGAGAGGATGTTTCCACTTGTAGGAATGTCTAGGACCAGAGGGTATAGTCTCAGAATAAAGGGGCACCAATTTCATATTGAGATGAGGAGGAATTTCCCCTGTCACAATCTATGGAACTCCTTGCCACCGTGAGATATGGGGATAGAGTTCTTGTGTAAATTTAAGGCTGAGATAGATAGATTCTTGATCAGTTGGTTTCGGGGTAAGGGTGGGAAAGTGAACATGAGGAATGTTGGATCAGCCATAATCCTAGTGAATGGTGGAGCAGGCTCAGGATTGATCGTATGTCTCATGGTCTTATGAACAAGATGCTGGAAGGAGTGAGTATGGGTTAGAATTAACGGCTCTCAGGACGACAATGATTCCACCCAGGTTTTTCAGGGAGCAATTTTCAGACCTGCACACGACAAAGATAGAAAGTGAGGAGATGTCTGTACTCTGGTAAGATGTGCTCTCTAAAATCTCCACCTACAATAGCCACTACATCACAGCAAGTCAAGACTGCAAATGTGACCGTGAGAATGAAACTTTTATACATCCAGTTCCTTTCAGGCAGATATTTGTATCATCTCTCAGTTTTCTGTTGAAACGGTGTAGGAAAGGACACTGACACCCTCTATTCACTGACTGGCAACTACATCTCAGTCTCTCATGCTTGGAAGAATTAGGCAGAATGAGCATGCAGCCTTGCTAAGATTGTGATCTTCCCCACGAACACATGTTTTATGGTGTATTTTTTAATTAATCGGATGCAGGTTTGCGAGCTAGGCCAGCATTCATTGCGCATCCCTAGTTGCCCAGAGGGCAGTTAAGAGTCAATCACTTTGCAGTGGATCCTATAGTCACACATAGGCCAGCAGTAACCTTTCCTAAAGTGAATCAGCAATGGTTTCATGGTCATCATTGAATTCTTAATTACAGATTTTTATTGAATTCTAATTCCATAATCTGCCATGGCAGGATTCAAATCCAAATTCTTGGAACTTTAGCCGAGATCTCTGGATTGATAGTCTAGTGATAGTACCATAGACCATTGTCTCCCCACACGTATGGGTGTGTATATGTATATGTATAAATGTATATAGTACATTAAGTTTTCCAGTTACTGAAACCAAAAGGGACTCTACTGGTTCTATAGCCAGCTGGTATGCAAGCATAGGCAGTAAATCAGGGAGACTCATTTCCAGTACACTGGCAGCAGACATGATACCTTAACCCCATCACAGTCCGGTTTGCATTTGAACTCAGTCAAGAAATCAAAGGGAGGCCACTGGACCACAAGAGGCATCTACTTATGTCATGTCACATGACTTATGTACCTACGCATCCATGTATTATTTGCACACAATGGAAGCTATGGCGCCAGATGAATTGTGGGTATAGCAGACTGCTGGTGGCTGAATCAATGTTTCTGTAGCCTGGACACTCAAGGTAGGGACTGCAATACTCAGCAGAACATGTGCCAACTTTGTGGTGGCAAGCAGCAGTATCTTGCCATTGGGAAGGGTCACATTCCTTTCTGCTAATGAGAAAGAAAGAGAAAGGGAAGAAGCATTCTCGATATGCACTACATTCTGAATTCTAGCGTGTAAGCATTCAATATCTGTTGCACCTTTTTCAACCACAATTGCTGTTATATCCACTAAAATAAATTTGTTACATAAAACTACCAATTTCCAAGTCATAGGAACAGTGAAATGGTGGCAGTGTAGCTGGTGAAATTTAAATTCATTTAATGAAATTTGGAATGTGAAGTGGCACTAATTATTAACAATTATTTGGAAAAGAGTATCTACAAATGAGAATCATGGAATATTTGGCCTGAAGCTAAAAGCTGCTGAGACGTGAGAAGACTTTAACCTTGTACAGTATCTGTGAGGCAGAGAATCATTTGAGAATATCCCATCGGGGAAGAAAGAGACATCAGGTGAAATGATCTAATAAAGGTTGTTTACGTGAAATATTTGTAACAATATAACATTGTAATGGTGGAATGCCCAAGATCACTAGTGAGAGTGGGGCCTCTCTTTGCCTATGCTCAAATAAAGGCTGCTCATTTGAACAAAACATCCATTTAGAGGCATTCTTGCATCCTTGGCCATACCTTCACACTGTCAGTTATGGTCCTATTGGATTTTCATCCAAACCATCTGGTTCACTAAGGTCCTTCAGGGAATGAAGCCTGTTATCCTTTCTTAACCTGCTCTGTGTGCGATTCTACATCTATGTTTGACTCTTACCTGTCCTTCAAAAGTCATTCAGTTGTATCAGACCATAGCCAGCCAAACCACCACAGCACCGAAAATGACAATTCTACTTCGTTGCTCCCTCAAAGCCCTCCTGATTGACATTGGAGAATTTGTGCCAGAATTGGGAGAGTTGGCCCACACACTAAACGAACAAACACCTGACAAGGTCCTATTCAGGAATAATACAGAATCATAACTTTTAACCAATGGTCCACAAATCCTCCCTCACCATTCTGAGGTATACCCAGGCCCATCAACAGGGCGACACACCAGAGGTGCACCCCATCAAGACAGTGATGTGACAGTGATCAGGCTTTGACTTTGGATCCACGGAGACTCTTGACCTCAGCCCTAAAAGGACGAGGAAACTGCATGTTGCCATCTATTGCCCTCCCTCAACTGCAGAATCAGTACTCAGCTATGTCTTTGGAAGAAGCACTGAGGGCAGCAGGTGAACGGAATGCAGTTTGGTTGATGGACTTTAATATCTAAGAGGATCTTTGTAATAAACTGCTGGCGAACCAAAGCTCTGTTGCTGTCCTTCAGAATTGTTTTTTTTAGGAGGTGGTAAGTCAGCAAACAAGAGGGAAATAGCTACTTTACTTTGCTCTCAACAACCTGTCTGTCATAGATCACAGAATCCCAACAGTGTAGAAAAAGGCCATTAGAACCAACAAGTCCCACACCAACCCTCCGAAGCGTATCCTGCCCATTCCCCAACCCTATTACTCTACATTTCCCCCGACTAAAGCTACACATCCCTGAACACTATGAGCAACTTAGAGTGGCCAATTCACTTAACCTGCACATCATTGGACTGTGGGAGGAAACCAGAGCAAACCCACGCAATCACAAGGAGAATGTGCAAACTCCACACAGTCACCCGAGGCTGGAATCGAACCTGGGACCCTGGTGCTATGAGGCAGCAGTGCTAACCACTGAGCTACCATGCTGCCCTTGACATTTGTCCATGACAGCACTGATGTAAGTGATCACCACAGTTTCATCTTCACAATGAAAATGCACTGTGTGCCACAATCACTGTGTCAAATAAGGCAGATTCAGTACAAATCCAGCAGCTCAGAACTGGGCCCCCGTGTGGAACCTTGGATCATCGGAGCAGAACTGTACTCAATCACAACAATATCAATCATTCCATAACTTATATTGGTATTGCGCCCTCAACATGCATTTCACGGGTGCATTTTAAAATAAGCACAGTACTAAGCCCCATCACAAAGTATTAGGTCAGATACCACAAAAGTTTAGTGAGGAGATAAAGCAAGATAGAAGGGGGAGAGATGAAGACTGAAAATTCCATAGCTTGGTCCTAGACCACTGATATGGCCACCAACAGTTGAGTGAAAAAAAATCAGGGACACTCGAGAATTAGTTGAGCTAGATTTAGTTTTCAGTGGGGGAGCAGTTAGTAACGAATCATTTAAGTCTAATAGTATTAAAGGCCTGAACGAGGGTCTTAGCCTCAGATAGGTTGAGAGAGAGAGTTGAGGTTGGATGAATTTATAGAAGTGGATATTTGACTGGAAGGTCACCTTGGTTCCTATACAACAATCTGGTTAGTCTCATACACTTGCCAGGGAGAGGGATGGTCTGTAGCTAAAGAATGGAGTTCGGAATGAGGCTGCAAAACAGTCAAAACATAAGGAATAGGGACAGGAGTAGGCCATTTGGTCCTTCAAACCAGCTCCACCATTCAACAAATCATGGTCCAACATTCCTCACAGACACTTATCTGACTTCTACCCATAACCCTTGATTCTCCAACTGATCAAGAATCTTTCTGTCTCAGCCTTAAACATACACAAAGATTCTGCCCCCACAGCTCTTCGGGGCAAGGAGTTCCAAAGACTCTCAACCCTCTGAGAGAAGAAATTCCTCCTCATCTCAGTCTGAAATTGGTGCCCCTTTATTACGAGATTATGCCCTTTGGTCCTAGACTCTGCCATGAGGGAAAGTTTGTTGATGTGGATCTTGTCCATTCTGGGGGCTCACTGGAGTTCAGCTCATGCTTTTAATCCTCTAAAGAACTACTGATATTAAAGTAGAGAGGTTACTAAAATGTTAAGATTACACTTTATTGTTCTGGTACAAGCCCTCAACTTTCATTTGGCAGCATGGTAGCTCAGTGGTCATAGGGTGGCACGGTGGCTCAATGATTAGCACAGTTGCCTCACAGCGCCAGGGATAGGGTTTGATTCCAGCCTCCTGTCCGTGTGGTGTTTGCACATTCTCCCCGGGTCTGCGTGGGTTTCCTCCGGGTGCACCGGTTTCCTCCCACAGTCCAACAATGTGCAGGTCAGGTGAATTGGCCATGTTAAATTTCCCACAGTTCAGGGATGTGTAGATTAGGTGCATTAGTTAAGGGAAACGTAGAGTAATAGGGTGAGGGAGTGGGTCTGGGCAGGATACTCTTTGGAAGGTCGGTGTGATCTTGCTTCCACACTTTAGGGATTCTATAATTCTACTGCATTTGCATCATTCCTTTTATTTTTGCTCAATATCTCTGTATTTAGCTATAACCATTTCAAAGCACAACTTTTAATTTTACATTTTCTAACTAATACTGAGTTTATTTGTATTTTTAGATATAGGGTTAATAACTATATTTTTGTGGAATTAAGCAAACATCCAAGGCAAGGTGAAAAGGTGGTGAATTAAAATAGATGCAGTAGAGTACCCCAGAGTTTGTACGTAGACATTTTAAAACAATCCTTTATTTGAATTTCAATACATATGAGACATTGTTAAAAAAATTGCAGAATTAAATTACACAAAACAGTGAATAAATCTATTTCTCAAAGCTCAGAGCTGATTTGGCTATCAGTTTGAATACTAAGAAACTGTAAATATTCAATATCTTCCAAAATATTTACTCATGTTGTCCAGCTTCTATCACAGAGTTCTCAGGGGATCCTTGGCTATAGCTCATTCGAGCCAACACAAGTTATATTAAAAAAAATTGGCAGAAAGACTTCCTAATGCAATATTTTATGTTGCATATTAGAAACATCCACAAAATAAAATTGCTGGCTGTGTGTTGCAAGAAAAG
Source organism: Chiloscyllium plagiosum (assembly GCF_004010195.1). Classification (NCBI taxonomy): domain Eukaryota; kingdom Metazoa; phylum Chordata; class Chondrichthyes; order Orectolobiformes; family Hemiscylliidae; genus Chiloscyllium; species Chiloscyllium plagiosum. Next base: position 133,178,924 of record NC_057711.1, read on the forward strand.
CCTTCATTAGCACATTTCAGATATCGGCAGTTGTTTATCTGTACTATTTTCCAGTTCTGATGAAAAATCATTGGGACAGAATGGTAATTCTGTTTCTCTCCCTCCTATCTAACCAGCTGACCATTTCCAGAATTTTATTTTTATTTCAGGATTTCCAGCAGCTGTGTATTTTAGTTTTTTTAAAGAGAAATCTAAACTAGTTTCATTCAGTGAGCAAATCCAAAATGGCAGGAGAAAGTACTGGCAGGGCTTTTGGCAATACATGATAAACTGGTGATTCATGGTACCCAGAGCTGTGGAACATATGATTCCTCACAAGTTCTTTATTTCAACTAGTTGTCCAGGTCAGGCACACAGTCAAACTACTGAGCTTTCTCAAAAGTGGAATGCAGATGCATCTTTTGCAAAATGCATTGCACCAGTTACTGTGACAAGAGAATGAATTGCTTAGATAAACACAGATGGGAAATAAACTGCAGTAGTAGATGACATCATTCTAAACAACATTTGGGTTGTGGAATCAAACCAAAAAAAATGTTTGTGTTAAGGTATTGACAGTAAACTAATAGCAGCCTCTATTTAAATGGAGCTGCAACACAAATGGACTTGGAGGTGCTTGTGCATGAAACACAGATAGCCAGCACCCAGGAGCAGCAGGTAATCAGGAAGGCTCATGGAATGTTGGCCATTATTTCAAGGGAATTGGAGTATAAAGAGGAGAGAAGTCTTACTGCAACCGTATAAGGTGCTGGGGAGTACTGTGAGCAGCTTTGGTCCCCTTATTTAAGGAAAACGCATTTCATTGGAGGCAGTTCAGAGAAGGCTCACCAGGTGATCCCCGGTGTGGAGGGATTGTCTTATGAGCAAAGATTAAACAGCTTGTGTCTCCATTCACTGGAGTTTAGAAGAATATGGGGTCATTTCATTGAAACATATTGGATTTTTAAAGGGGCTTGACAGAGATAGTTGTTTTCCTTCCTGGGAGAGCCTAGGACCAGAGGGTACAGTCTCAGAATAAAGGGGCACCAATTCAAGAGAGATGAGGAGGAATCTCCTCTCTCTGAGGGCTGTGAAACTTTGGAACTCCTTGTCACAGAGAGCTGTGGAGGCAGAGTGCCTGTGTGCAGTTAAGGCTGAGATAGATTCTTGATCAGTCAGGAAATCAAAGCTTATGGGGAAAGGGCAGGAAAATAGATGCAAGCAACATTGGATCAGCGGTGATCCTGTTGAATGGTGGAACAGACTCAAGAGGCTGAATGACCTATTCATCTATTTCTTATCATCTTATGCAGAATGAACACACTACTTTGTGAGATGGAATTAGTTTAAACTAATTTTCATGAATGGGCTCCACTTCCGTACTCCATCAGCAAACTGTTCTACATTTGGACATGCTTGTTGGTCAGAGAGTGACGGTTAAAAATCGAGATAAATAATATGCCCAACTCCACAAAAATAACACTTAACCTCGACTAAATTAATTTCAGAAACCTGCTGCAGCTCTTTTAATGGTTTTGCTTCAGTCCTTCAGTTTTGCATTAGTATTCCCGTGACATCACAGGCTACCTTTTTCAAAGTGGCAGAAAACTGGAGGATGGCTGAAACTTGTTCTGCCTTTAGCAGGGGTCAATCTGAAAAGTGTACATGAATGAGATTCTTTGTCAGTGAATTTGGACGGGCCTGATAGACGGCTTTGCTTAGCAGAAAACACTTAAACTTTGGAAAGTCTGCAAACCTGTAACGATTCATCAAAATGCTAGTTTCAGCTAACAAAATTAAACCGCATACTCTTTGCACCCCTATGTCAAAAGAATCCCTTATCTGCTTGGTATATTTAAGATTCCTTTCTTTGACACATAGGGAACCTGTAATTTTCTCTGTCATTGTACTTTCTACATCTGATTAAAATGTTAAAGAAATACACATCAAAGAGGAGATAATAATCATCTCAAATTGATTCTGACAGTGACTGTTCCAAAATCATCACCTTATACCTTTCAGTTAAATGTAAAGAAATTTACGTTTCAAAGATTAAAAGTGTAACATAATATTTTCCTTGTCAGACCAAGAAACGAGGGTAAAAAGATTCATTTAAGCATAAATTGTCCTTCAAACTGGATAATAATGCACACACACCAGCAGTGTGTAGGGAATGAAATGTGTTGGCCATCAGCATTGTCTATCTACAATTGGCATCCAAAGCAATTTGGATATTTCCTCTAATTTTCATAATGATCCCAGCTGTTCTGTTTTCACTGAAGTCACAGAATAAAAATATAAACTTTGTAAAGGGATCACGTTTCTGATACAATCGTTAGCCATACAAGGGACATATGGCAAAACATTGATAAAGCAAAGAAAGAACTTACATTTACAAAGCAACTTTCACAGCCTAATATGTGCCAAACCACACATTCACATTTATAATGCAGAAAACACAGTAGCCATTTGTAAACAATAAACTTCCATAACCTGCAAGAATGTAACAAACGGATCATCTATTTTAAATGTTGGTCAAGGATGAGAAAAACATACTAAAGCACTCGAAAAGAAAGCAGCCTTACTCCTTTTGGAAGCAATGCCTTATGATCTGTTATATCCATCTAAAAGGTTTTAAGGGACCAAAATAATGTAAGAATATAAGAAGTTGAAACAAGAAAAGGCCATTTGGCCCAGATCTATCTTCCAATAAGATCATCAACCTCGACCTCAACACTACCTGCTGATTCCTTTAATGTTCAACAATTTTCACATATCATTTTTGAATATAAATTTAAAAGTTCACCATTGTCCCAGTGGACTCTGGGTTTGCTCTTTCATTAGAGAGAGAGAGAGAGACACAGAGAGAGAGAGAGAAAGAGAGACAAAGGGCTTTTGCCCGAAATGTCGACTCTCCTGCTCCTCGGATGCTGCCTGACCTGCTGCTTTTCCAGCACCACCCTCTCAACTCTAATCTCCAGCTTCTGCAGTCCTCACTTTCGCACAATTGAAAGTGAGTTTAACTGAGGGCGACCCTGCCTCAGGCGAGGGGAGAGTTTGAGAAGGAGAATCCTTTATGGATGATCTCAGCCAGTGTGGGAATTGAACCCATGCTGTTGCTGTCACTCTGCATTGCAAAATGTAGACATTTTCTATTCAATCTTTCCACATGGAATAATCCTTTCAACCCAAGAGTAACCCAGTGAAACATTTCTGTGCCCTCTCTAAGGAAAATAAGTTTTGAAACAAAACTGCATGCAGTATTCCAAGTATGATCTCATCAGGGCTCAATTCAATTTCAATAAGACTTCCTTCTACTTACACAGCAGTTTATTTGCAATAAAGACCAATGTGCCACTTGCCCATCTAATTGCTCTTTTGTACTGGCATGCTATACTTCTGTGTTTTTTTGATACAATGACACCATAACCCCCATTTACACAAGCATGTATTTGTTTGTTACCATTCCAAATTTCTTTCGTTTTTCTCTTCTTCCTATCAACTGAATAAATCTATGCATCTAGAAGGACAAGGCCAGGTGCTATATGGAAACACCACCACCCCCTGCAAGTTCCCCTCCAAGCCACTCGCCATTCTGACTCAGAAATATATCACTGTTCCTTCGCGGTCGCTGCGTGAAAATCCTGGAACTCCTCCCCTAAGGGCATTGTGGGCCAACCCATGGCAAGTGGACTGCAGTGATTCAAGAAGATAGCTCACCCCCACCTTCTCGAGGGCAACTAGGGACTGTTGACCCAACCAGTGACACGAACACCCCACAAATGAATCAAAAATAAATTTCATATCATATACCGTTTACCATGCTTTTGCTTCTTTTCTTAACCTACTTCCCTTTGCAGACCATTTGGACTAGAAATGTGACTGCATTGATTTTAGGGAACAGGGTTCATGACTTCCAACATGCCTGCATTCTTTCAAGGCAAGATCGGAAAGACAGGAAGCTTGTGTTCCCAGTCTGTGTATCTGAATGGTAGTGGTGGTGCTGGTTGTGTAGTTTTGGAGCTGGTTTAGCTCCCGAGTGCTGCGGGGGAGTTTGACACACAGCTCCATAACCACCTGATAAAGGAGCAGTGCTCTGAAAGCTAGTGCTTCCAATTAAAGCTGTTGGACTATAAACCGGTGTTGTGTGATTTTTAACTTTGAGGCACTGAAAGTATTGTTGCAAATGACATGGTACCAGCAGCCTGTTCCTTTCTGAAGGCAGTTTGTCTCTTAAAAGCAATTTGGAAATAAAGATTATTGCAAAGCAAATTCTTAAAAGTTGAACTCCAGGGCAGACAGAAGGATCCACAGTGACCTAAGGAGCTGGGTGTATGATTAACACAAGGAGAAAGTGAGGACTGCAGATGCTGGAGATCAGAGTCGGAAAATGTGGCGCTGGAAAAGCACAGCCAGTCAGGCAGCAGCTGAGGAGCAGGAGAGTTGATGTTTTAGGCATAAGCCTTTCATTAGGAATGTATTATTCACAGAGATGAGCATGGGAGATGATGCTGTGCATCCAAAGCCCCTTAACTGAGAAGCAGGTAGCAGCAGCTGGCCTGCTGGGTCACATCCTAGAGATTAGATCTGGATGCAATGTCATCCGAAATCTACTGACCCCTCATCGCTGGTTGGTCAGTGACGCATATGCACCCCATCACCAACCTCGCTGTAGTAATGGGTGGTGGTAGAGAGCTAGTCCTGTAACTGGAAGTCTGTTTTCAGTAGCATCCTGCAGGTCTCAAAAGTGGAACCTTGTTTTATGGCAATGCTCATATTCTATTTTGGTCCCATCTTACTTTATGCCATTCCAAGAACAACTAGCTGCTCGGCAATATCCCAGGATTCAGCAGCATCCATGCCATTATTAACAGCTCCTTGTGGATGCAGACAAGCACTGGCAGTCCAGAGCAGCCCTACACAGTTTGTGGGTATGGCGGACAGAGGAAACCCGACACCCCACTGTGTGAGCAGAGCCTAGGAGATCCAGCTGCAGAGGTGGGACTTCCTCTTACCTTTGGACCAGCAGAGAAGGCCATGATGCCAGACGATGCCAGCTGGTCAAAGGTTGCCACCTGGGTCAGTACAGACTCAGCCATCTGGCGGAACGGCCATTACTGTAGGAAGAAGATCATTGACCTTCTCCACTCCTCCAGCGTAAGTGCCCCCATTTTCTCTGATACCTCACACTCATTCTCTCGCTGCTACTGCAGCCATCTCGCACCAAGACTCCTATTGTACCATTCTCACTGATGCCTTCCACATCTCTCCTCAATTTCTGTCACCCACATCAACACCACACCCTCCAACATCACTAACCCAGAGAGCTGAGGAGGCTAGATCAGTGAATGTATTTAAAGAGTTTGACAGATTTTTCATATCATTGGGAATTGAGGATGCAGGGGAGTTAGTCTGAAAGAGGAGCTGAGGCTTGGGGCAGACAAGGGCAGACTCGAGGGACCAAATGGCCTACTTCTTATATTCGTTGTGTGTAGATTTATGTCCACAATTATCACCACAGCTTCTGACAAGCCCTCAACACTTGTTGCTTTCCCCATCCTTCCCTGTGGTTACTCTACCTCTCTTTACATTTTTCCCCACATGTCCCCTTCTATCTCGACTCTCTCATGTTCCCTTTTAACTTTCTGCTCAGTGCATCTTCTTCTCACACATCACATCATACCACACCACTGAACACATTTGTCCCATTCTCCCTTTCTCTTACACATCCCAAACCCGTCATTTGCTTTCACTAACAAAACAACTCGCACTTTCAGGAAAGAAGGGCAGGTGTGAAAAGGGCAAGGAGTGTGTGTCCTGGGTGGGAAGCCTAGACTTAGATCATAAACTACCATAAGCTGCAGCTATCTCACTATACACTGAATTAAACTCTCACAATCTACTTTCCCATAAAGTTTCAATTAACCTGGTGTTTCCAAGCGGGTCTTATTCAATGCTAAAGTTAAACAGGTGTTCATTGTATCTATTGTATTTCTATATAACCTACAACCAAATCTGCACTCCATAATGCATTCAGTACTAAATTTACAGTTCAATATTGTTTCATTTTGTTATCTTGCCATAATATGTATTGTTGGTGACATTAGGGACTGTGGATCTTTCAGGTCTGTTCTGCTCCAGATGGACTCCTGGCCATTGAGAATGGATGAAAAGGGAGCACTCCTGAAAATCCCTCTTCTCCGGATCCAGGAGCCTCATTACATTCATTGAGCTTAAATCACAAGCTGATCCAGAACAGGAGAATCTTTTGGAATTTCTTCCACTCCTCCAGCTCTCGAATCTGGAGTTCCTCCTGTCTCAGTTATGCAGCTGGCTGAAATAAAAGCAAAATGCTGCCGATGCTGGAAATCTGAAACAAAACAGAAGAAGAGAAAATGCTGGAGAAACTCGGCAAGCCATGGAACTTGGAGGGAATCCTGAGGGACAGGATGTACATGTATTTGGAAAGGCAAGGACTGATTACGGATAGTCAACATGGCTTTGTGTGGGAAATCATGTTTCACAACTTGATTGAGTTTTTTGAAGAAGTAAAGGAAGAGGACTGATGAGGGCAGTGCGGTAGATGTGATCTATATGGACTTCAGTAAGGCGTTTGACAAGGTTCCCCATGGGAGACTGATTAGCAAGGTTAAATCTCACAAAATAAAGGGAGAACTAGCCATTTGGATACAGAACTAGCTCAAACGTAGAAGACTGAGGGTGGTGGTGGGGGGTTGTTTTTCAGACTAGAGACCTGTGACCAATGGAATGCCACAAGGATCGGTGCTGGGTCCCCTACTTTTTTGTAATTTACATAAATGATTTGGATACAAGCATAAGAGGTACAGTTAGTAAGTTTGCAGATGACACCAAAATTGGAGGCGTAGTGGACATCAAAGAAGGTTAGCTCAGATTACAACAGGATCTTGACCAGATGGGCCAATGAGAAGTCGCTGATGGAGTTTAACTCAGATAAATGCTATATGCTGCATTTTGGGAAAGCAAATCTTAGCAGGACTTATACACTTAATGGTAAGGTCCTAGGGAGTGTTGCTGAACAAAGAGACCTTGGAGTACAGGTTCATAGCTCCTTGAAAGTGGAGTCACAGGTAGATAAGATAGTGAAGAAGGCATTTGATATGCTTTCTTTTATTGGTCAGAGTATTGAGTAGAGGAGTTGGGAGGTCATGTTGCGGCTGTACAGGACATTGGTTAGGTCACTGTTAGAATATTGCGTGCAATTCGGATCTCCTTCCTATCAGAAAGATGTTGTGCAACTTGACAGGGTTCAGAAAAGATTTACAAGGATGTTGCCAGGGTTGGAGGATTTGAGCTATAAGGAGAGGCTGAACAGGCTGGGGCTGTTTTCCCTGCAGCGTCGGAGGCTGAGGCGTAACCTTATAGAGGTTTATAAAATTATGAGGGGCATAGATAGAATAAATAGACAAAGTCTTTTCCCTGGGGTGTGGGAGTCCAGAACTAGAGGGCATAGGTTTAGGGTGAGAGGGGAAAGATATAAAAGAGACCTAAGGGGCAACTGTTTCACACAGAGGGTGGTATGGGCATGGAACGAGCTACCAGAGGAAGTGGTAGAGGCTGGTACAATTGCAACATATAAGTGGCATTTGGATGGGTATATGAATAGGAAGGACTTGGAGGAATATTGGCTGGGTGCTGGCAGATGAAACTAGATTGGGTTGTGATATCTGGTCGGCATGGATGGGTTGGACCGAAGGGTCTGTTTCCATGCTGTACATCTCTATGACTCTATGACAAGTCTGGAAGCACCTTCTTCGGAACTCATTTCTGGAGAAGAGTCATATCGGACTTGAAATATTAACTGTTTTCCTCTTCACAGATGCTGGCCAGATCTGGTGAGTTTCGCTGGCACTTTCTGCTCTTATTACACAATTAACTGCTCTCTCTCCAGCCACACTCTGTTTCTGACTGAGGTTCAATAGTCAATGCATGAGCTTAGTTATATGTTCATTTCAATGTGCGGCAAACATTATGAGAGCTTATCTTGCTCAACAAACTTTCGTGTTACACCTTATCAAACATTTCTGGAAAATACAAATATACAACATTAAATGGCTCTTTATTCACCCTGCCAGTTATGTTCTCATATATTACAATACCCCTTTCATTTTGCCTCTGTCAAATTATAACACAAGTTCCAAAGTTGGCAAAATGATCACATTGCAACTTAGAAAATATTTAAAGGGATAGACAGGGCAGATGCAGGTAAGATATTTTCCTTGTTGTGGAGTCCAGAACCAAGAGGCACAACTTAAAAACAAGGCGAATGTTAGGCTAAATGTCCTTTCATTTATTGTGTTCTGTCTCCTGCCTTTAGTGAACAGAAGCATTTCAGCATTTCATTTTCTCTTCTACAACTTGAAGGGATTTTTCAATAATTTTATGTCTTAATTATTCTTCATAATATCTTTCTAAGAGTCCATGGAATAAAAAATGCATCCATGCCAAAAGTTAGTATTCGATTGAAGTCTGCGATGGGGGGAAATATTTTTATCAGAGGATTAGGAAACCTTGGAATTCCCTAAGTCATAGGACTGTGGAAGCTCAGTCTTTGAGTACATTTAAGTTAGAGAATGATAGATTTCTGGTTCGAATCAGAATCAGAATAACCTACATTGTCGCTTATGTAGGTTCTGTATGAGAAATACTGGAATACAAAAATAAAGTGAAAATTTTAACAATGGCTGCCTTTTAATGGTGCCATCTTAGTACAGGTACCTAGGTACATACCTTACAGAGTACGAAAACATTTGTACCTAGGTGCTAGTACCTACGATTACTCGTGGTGTATCGGGTTTTGGGGATGGAGTGAGGAAAGGAATTGAAATAGTCAATTCGTAGCAATAATATTGAACAGCAAGAGAGGTTTAATGGCCAACTCCTGTTCCAATATCCTTACACTGACATAACTGATCCAATAATACAGAACATAATGCTGCCTTATTACTGCTTGCATAATAAAGCATTCCAAAAATCACCCAGTAACTGACATAAGGAAAAAATTGGCTTGAGTTCATGGTTTTCTCTTGCCTTTTACTTTAAATTATATTGGTGTTATGTTTGCTAATTTAAACACACTGGTACCATTCCAGAATTTAAAGGAATTTGGAAGATCACAACCAGTGCTTTTAGAACTCTTGGATGTGGGACAACAGATGCTGGAGGTTTGTCCAATTTTCAGTCCCAAGTATCTTCAATTCTTTTTTTATTTACTAATATAAATCACCTTTGTTAAATTCCTCATTCTCATTAATCCCCTTGGTTCCCTATTATCTCTGCTATGGTTTTTGTGCCTTCTGCCATGAATACACATATAAAATATTTGTTTAGTGTCTCTGCTGAGATTTTATTCCTCATTATTATTTTGATAGTCTCAGCTTTCAAGAAAGTCATGTTTACTTTCGCAATTCACTTCCTTTCCACCTGTTTGTACAAGTAATTACTATCTGTTTTAATATTTCTGGCGAGTTTATTCTCAGATTTAATTTTTTCCATCTTTCAACATTTTGGTCATCCTTGATTTATGTTTAAAATTTTACCAATCCTCCAACTTGCTGATCCTTTTGGCAATATTATAAACCACTTATTTTAATTGGATATTACCTTTTGGCATGGGTATATCCTTTATCCAGGGACTAATGGAAAGGAATTATGAAGACTATGCAAAGAATGAAGGGGAAATGAGGAAACTGTGGACTTCAACAGTTTCCTCATTTCCCCTTCCCCCACCTCACCCTAGTTCTAAACTTGCAGCTCAGCACTGTCCCCATGACTTGTCCGGACTTGTCCTACCTGCCTATCTCCTTTTCCACCTATCCACTCCACCGTCTCCTCCCTGACCTATCACCTTCATCCCCTCCCCCACTCACCCATTGTACTCTATGCTACTTTCTCCCCACCCCCACCCTCCTCTAGCTTATCTCTCCACGCTCCAGGCTCACAGCCTTTATTCCTGATGAAGGGCTTTTGCCCGAAACGTCGATTTCAAAGCTCCTGGGATGCTGCCTGACCTGCTGTGCTCTTCCAGCACCACTAATCCAGAATCTGATTTCCAGCATCTGCAGTCATTGTTTTTACCCAGGAAACTCAGGACTAGGGATGAAAGATGGCAGAGTAAAACATATTTAGAAAAGATGAAGAGGAAAATGCAGAAGTGGAATAACTGAACTTATTAAGAGTAACATAATGGGGTAGAACAAAAAGGCTGTTAGCAAGTCAAAAATAGTACTCAGAACAATAGTGGTAAAAGACAAATAATTACTCTTACTAATAGATGTAATCCACAGACTATGTGATACTAGAATGGAGATGGAGGAAGAAAAATGCAGAGAAATTAGGGAATTGAATAAAGCATATAATAATCGTAGGTGATTTCAATGACCTAGATATTAATCTGGAAAAAGTAGTTCAAATGGGTAATGGAATGGAGTTCCAACACGGACAGGAAACCATGCAAAACTGATAAGCAAGATGTCCAACAAGCAGAAGTTCATTGGATTATACTGTATATACCAGACAGTAAAGTACCAGGGAAGGTAAGAGAACAAAAAGCAGAGGAATATATCAGGACTAAAGGGAATCCACAGTACAGGAGTGCATGATAAGAGAGAATACAAAGATATTAGGAGAGAAAGATTAAAATAAAACAAAAGCAAAGATAAACTATGAAATTCAGTAATCAGGGGACATAAAACAAAGAAGAAAATGTTTTCAAAGCACATCTATAAAGAAAAAGATTGGGATAGGAATTGGACCAGCGAAGGATATACAGGATAATACAAATAATGTTAGAAAGTTGGAAAAAATATTAAGCATTTATTTCTTTTCAATATTTACCAAGGAAATAGAATAGGTAGACATGGCATTGACTAATGAGATCTGTAATGAGATATGTGCATTTAAAATAAACAAGGGGATGTAGCTAATAAACTAAAAAAACTCAAACTGACATCCCTTGTCCCAACTGGATTGCACCCTTACAGTTTAAAAACTAGAATAAGACTGGAGAGATATGGCTACATATATTTAATAATTGATTCAAACATTTGTAGTACAAGAGGACTGACGGATAGTAAACGTAATTCATAAACATCAAGGGAATAGAGTCGTGAATTATAGATTAGACAGCTTCTTCAACACTTGGAAAGATAATTGTATCTCTATTGCTTCGAGTGTGCAATACTGAAATGTCTTAATACTAGAACTTCTTTGAAGTGGACTCAAGATGTGTGCCTTATGGTGGACATCATTTGACTACAGTAAATTAGGAAGGACTTTGTACATGATTGCATTTCAATCCAAATGCCTCTTTTTCTTACAATAAAAAGAAACATTGCATGCATTATCATGTACATTTTGAGTTACTCAAGTTACAGCTGTCCTCATGCATTAGCAATTTTTTGTTATTGTGGCTAGTTGTACTTTCATCTGTTTATTTAACCACATGGCACACAATGATCCTTAAAGTGTTTACATCTGATGATGATATATTTGCAAGTTGTCGACTATTTCTCTAACATCTGCTCGCTGGAGTGATGTGATTCCTGGTTTGGTTTCAAAATCTTCTCAGCTGACTCTGCTAATTTTGATGTTTTCTCAGACACTGTTTTCCTTTAGTTGGATTAAGTGCATTTGACAAGGCAGTCTTTTCATTTTGTGACTTCTGCATTAAGATTCTTTTGTGTTCCTGCAGTCGACCCTCTCTGTCTTGTGTTGTCTGTTTGTCTGTTTGTCAGTCTATGTGGCATGTGAAATGCTAAATCTCTTCTGGAGCATTTAGGGTTATTAATCATCCCTTTTAACTTGCTTCTGGTGAGATGAGTGGCTTTAGCTTTCTCTCTAATATCTGGAATTCCATCTCTTCAGATTTTCCATCACATTGGGCTCTCAGATTGATTTGTCCTTACAGGGTGAGCACTATTCATTCCACCAGAAAGCCTCAACTTTACACTCAACTGTTTCACTAGCGGATTATCATCTAGGGTAACTTTACACAGGTCTGCAGAACTCATCATTTGTGAGCACCCACAGCAGCACTAGCAGCGTATATCTGACAGGTTGTGTTCATTAAAGCTCTCATACTGCTGTCATCTGCACGATAGTTACAAATCATTTTCCTCCTTTAGATTTGACATTCCCCGGTCTGCTCCAAGATGCAAATTGAAGCATCTGGATATTGATCTGACATCTCTCCAGCAGCCACACTTGATTCATACAAACCATCATCTGATATCTATGTAGTAATGTCTTTATTATCAGCTTCCTGGCTGAACACTTTCTGAAGGAATGTCTTAGCTTCTTGAAGATAAAACAAAGTTTTCTCCATGCTTTCTTTTGTTTTATGTGATGACTTCTGTAATATTTGGAACTTGCCCTTTGGGCTTGATTTTTCTGTTGGTTCTTCTGTGGTGACCCTTTGCTTATCTTCACATTATGAACAAATGTGACTGTTCCTCCAGGCATGTGCTGTTACTGTGGATATACAAACTCCAAGCCTCTGCATGTATTTACAACTTCTTAGACAGTCAGATTCTCTTCACTTTGCAGTTGCACAGTGATGGTGGGATCTCCTAAACCTACGATGATTCCATCTTCAATTCACTTATCTTTCAGACGCAGGATTAGGGGCTCCTCTAACTCCCTTGGCTCAATGTCCACTTTGCAACACAGAGTAATGCTATCAGCTGAGGTTACCATGAGAGGTTTCCTTCTCAACCTCTCCTCTCACCTGAAGCATGGTAACCCTCAGACTAAACTACCATTAGTTGGGTCTCTCTCTCTCTCTCTCTCTCTCTTTCTCTAATGACAGGGCAGCCCTATGGTTTGGAAAGACCATAGTGACTTTACCCTTTAACATATTGATCAATAGACTATTTTCCCTCTTGAGCCCTAATATTGAACACGTACTGCTCATATGTAATGTTCACTTAGGGCTGTAAATGTGCCTTCAAAGCTTTCAAACGTTGTGCTACGCTTTTTTTCTGCTCTTTAAAGGGATCCAGGTGGAATATACTTTGAAACAGTCTCTTCCAAACAGTGTTGAAAGCAACCTCAAGGAATTCCCAGTCTTTCCTCATATTCCCAGTATTGGAACAGAAGCTGAAATGGGGAAAGCTGTACTTACTTTCCCTTAACCAGGCTTCCTTTTGACAGTGATCCTGGTTCTGTTGTTTCAGTGGCATCTCACAGCTGTGCAGCTGTGTTTTTTATTGCAGTTGTGGATTCTTGCTTATTGTCCTCTATCCCTTCCACTCATTCATCAGCATAGCTGCTTGTTCACATCCTTTCTGAAAGTTCACCTCCATGGCACTAGCTTATAATTTTATCACCATCTGTACTCTCCTCCTCTCCTACCTCCTGGAATAGCCTCCCCTGACATTCACTGGATCCACTCTCAAGTTTCAGGTTTGGTCCCTCCTTTTCATCATTTATGATGTGGAGGAGCTGGTGTTGGACAGGGGTGGACAAAGTTAAAGATCATACTACACCAGGTTATAGTCCAACAGGTTTATTTGGGAGTACTAGCACTATCTGATGAAGAAGCAGCACTCTGAAAGCTAGTGCTTCCAAATAAGCCTGTTGGACTATAACCTGGTGTTGTATGATTTTTGACTTTATTACTTATGTCAACAATGGAGACTAGTTAACTTCTACAATAATGACAACAGATTTTACCTCTCAACTGCTTCACCCTTGCACTCCCCATTGCGATCCCTCCACACTTGATTATTCTTCCGATCTCTTTCACGGTATAACTTTCCACAACGTGATGCCATTACAATGGCTAATAGAAAGAGTTCTGTACCATTATCCTAAGTTCCATTAATCTTTCATATTGTAGCTCAGGTTTATCCAGAAGTTCAGAGCTTTACTAGGAGTCAAGAGTTAGGGACACAGGTTCAAGATGCGGGGAGAGGGAGAATGTTCAAGTGAGATTTTAAATGGCACAATGGCTCTGTGGTTAGCACTGCTACCTCACAGCGTCAGAGTTCTGGGTTTGATTCCAGCCTCAGGTGACTGTCTGTGTGGGGTTTGCACTTTTCCCCGTGTCTGTGTGGGTTTCCTCCAGCTGCTCCGGTTTCCTCCCACAGTCCAAAGATGTGCAGGTCAGGTGGATTGGCCATGCTAATGTGTCCAGGAATGTGCAGGCATAGGTGGGTTAGCTATGGTAAGTGCAGGGTTACAAGGATAGGGTGGAGGGATGGGCCTGGGTGGGATGCTGTTCGAAGGGTCAGTGTGGACTTGTTAGGCCAAATAGCTTATTTTCATGATCATATAAATGTGCAAGGCAGGTTTTTCACACAAAGGGTGGAGAGTGCTTGGAATGCGTTGTCAGAGGAAGTGGTGAAAGCTGACACAATAGGGGCAGCATGGTGGCTCAGTGGTTAGCACTGCTACTTCACAGCGCCGTGGAGCCGGTTTGATTCCTGTCTTGGATGACTGAGCAGAGTTTGCACATTGTTCCAGTGTCTGCATGGGTTTCTTTCGGGTGCTCTGGTTTCCTCCTACAGTCACAAAAGTGTGCAGGTTAGGTGAATTGGTCATGCTAAATTGCCCATAATGTTAGGTGCATTCGGCAGAGGGAAATGGGTCTGGGTGGGTTACTCTTCAGAGGGTCAGTGTGGACTGGTTGAGCCAAATGGGTGAACATGAGGACTGCAGGTGCTGGATATCAGAGTCAAGATTAGAGTGGTGCTGGAAAAGGACAGCAGGTCAGGCAGCATCTGAGGAGCAGGAAAATCGATGTTTCGGGCAAAAGCCCTTCATCAGGAATGAGGCAGGGAGCTTCCAGGGTGGAGGGATAAATGGGAGGGGGTGGGCTGGGGTGAAGGTAGCTAAGAGAGGTCTTAGCTACCTTCTACCCAGCCCCACGTCCACCCCCTCCCATTTATCTCTCCACTCCAGAGGGTCACTGCTCCTCAGATGCTGCCTGACCTGCTGTCCTTTTCCAGCACCACTCTAATCTTGTTGGGCCAAATGGCCTGTTTCCACACTGAAGGGAATCTAATCTAATCTAATCTAATAGCAACATTCAAGAAACACCTGGTCAAATCCATGAATAGGAAGGGAATAGAGGGGTATGGATCCTATAAGTGGAGACAGTTTTAATATGGAAGGGCAAAATGTGTTGTCACAGGATTGGAGGGTCAAAGGACCTGTTCCTGTGCTGTGCTGTTCTTTGTGCTTTACCATCCTGTCTTCCTCATCCCTTCTAATCTACCTTTGAAATATTGTCTGTCATGTTCCAATCTCATTTTATAACTGCCAGAATCTAAGTCCATGCCCTCATTGTACAAACAGTAGAAATGATTGATTAACTTCCTGTTAATTTCTCTGCCTCCAGTCTCTGCAATCTAACCTTTCAAGAAAGTACCAGCATACGTCAACTTACTTTTCCACTCAATGTTTATCTATTCTGCAAAATTTTGCAATGTCCTCCACATGAGAGACATTGTGTCAATGTAAATTATTGTAAACATGATTATCCTACCTCTTAAAATAAAATTACTGTAGCAGCCTTCAGTCAAGCTATCATTAAATTTGTTTTTTAAACAAAGGCTCTTGTTTGGATTAATTATCTCGTGAATGAATGCATTAAAAACATTTGACAGGTGTGACTACTCTTCCAGTAAAGTGACAAGATTTGTTGCTTTCTATAATTAGATCTGTCAAAGCTATTTTAATTTGCAAGCAAAAGCAGAATTTGGAGATCACATACAACTGTTTAAATAATAATTATATTATTTCATTAAATCCATTTTTTATTCAAAAATAACATTGCAGTGAACTGACGATTAAGAGAAGGATGCATTTCAGGTCAATTCAGAAAGTTTCATGCAAAACGTTCACACCATTGGAAAGCACCTGTAGGTAGTTACTGGTGTCTATTCTTTCTCAAACTTCTAATGCGCAGGAGGAACAATCATAAAAATGTATTGAATGCTTGAAATGCTTTGGCAGCCACTTCATTGTGTAAGCCTATTGAAGTGTATGACGCTACAGAATAGTAATTCATTCAGTGTCTCTTTGTCACGTATCTTGACAACAGCAGGGTAGTTATTATGCTCAATTATCTTTGCTATTGCTTCTGAAAAAGCTGCATTAACAGCTGTATTATTCTGTTAAACCATGACTGAATGGTATGTTCACACCAACACCATTTAAAAAAAAGTATCAGGTTTTTATTCAGGGGTCAGACTTCTCGTCGGCAAACTGAGACATATCAAGTTTGAATTACATTTTTGTGAGGTAAAAGATTTTATTTGAGTCAGAATCAGTAGGAATCAATGATTTTTAGACTTTGCTTAGTTAATGTATGACCACAAAATTCTCCATAAATTACTTAGGCAGGCCAATTCTAATTCTGAAGAAAAACTGTAGAAATCTGTTTGAGAGGCAAAGTTCCACTCTGAGTACACAAAATGACACCGTAACTTCAAATCCCAAATCAAAGTGGACATTTCTGAAAGATTCCCTTCACCAAAATAATCAGAAAACTTAAAATTAAAGCCCAGTGCATTTGTATGAAATTGCTCTCTCTAACATTTTGTTAAATTACTGCTAAACGAGCAGATAGAGGAATTTCAATTCATATGCTAGCAATTACAATGCTCAAATGTTGCTAAACTGTAACACTCCATAGGAAATAGTCATGTTTAAAAATATCAGGAGCTTCCAAATTGATCATTTGGTTCAGGGGGTGTGAATCTGTGACATTCAAGTCAGGAAGGTTTAATATTTGCTCTTAGCTTTTGAACTCAGTGTCAACTCAGACAATGTCACACTATGTTTTTGACTAAGGAGAAAGATGCTGTTAATAAGTACTCTCCAATGAGCTCTGTAAAAACGCATGTTTGTGAGCCTCAGTTGAGGTAGATTTTGGATTAGTTATGATTCTACAGATAAACACCAAGTCAACAGTTGATGACATAAAGAGTGTACTGTGCCCAAGTATGGAGCTAATGCCTCAAGGAGATAAGGAATGGACAAGATTGACAGAAAGAAGAATGAAAAATGAAATACTTTGGGAATAAAAATCAAAAATTGTTGGAGAAGCTCAGCAGCTGTGGCAACATCTGTGAGAGAGAAACAAAGTTGGGACTACACTTTACATCGTGGTTTGGCTAAGTGCATGTTATGTTGAGTTTTTTCCAAGGGATTCTTGCCTTATGGCCCAGAGAGATCTCTCACTGCGTCTTACAAAAACTGGCCCCTACCCTGCCCCAATGGCATCCCTCAGATTGAATCTTGCCCAATCATATCTGTAGCTGTTCCCTGAATAATGCTCCACTTACCGGATAACCAATGAAAAGGCAGACACTGTGCCATTCTGCGCTCAGGCAAGCATTGCCAGTTGTCAGTCTGGAGCTGCCACCTTCATTCCTGATATTTGCTCTGGACAAGGCAGACAAGGGGAAACTGCCAGCCGGGTTTGTGGGCAAGGTATGCTGGATGGAGAGTACAGTGATGGACTCTCATCGTCCAGAAGTAAAACATTTACTGTTTGGATGGGTACATGATTTGGAAGGTTTGAGAGGGATACGGGCGGAACACAAGCAAGTGGGACTAGTTTATTTGGGAAACTTGATCAGTATGGATGAGTAGTACCAAAGGGTCTGTTTCTGTGTTGTATGACTCCAAGACTATCAGGGCAGGCTCTAACACAAACCATGCCCTCTGCCAGTGTAAGTGTTACTGTGTCCCCCCTGAGACCTCTCCTTCACTCTGTCTCTATTACTGTACCTAGCTCCAACCATGCCACATGCTACACAACTCTCATTACTGCCTGCAACATCTTTCTCATTCCTTTCAACCACCCAACTCTTAACTCCACCAGCTCTCTCTGCCCTCTGCACTGCCAACTCACTTGCCCGGGATACCTTCCCACTTGCACCAACATTAACAGCTATGTCACCCATTTTCATCTCCCTCAGTATCTGTCTCTCGTATTCCAGGAGGAAAACAGACCCCCCAGTGGAGCAGAATGAATCAAGACATTTGATTGCGCTCCTATTATGTGAAGAGCAGTTGGTTATGACCACCCTGAGGGGCTGACTGACCATGTCCAAGCCCCTGGACTGCTATCACAGGTTGTCTTGGTTTACCGTGCTAGCATGCTCTACCTCTAGGACAGGCAACAAACAACCCCACTGCCCGGTGGCCCACCACTTCAACTCCCCCTCCCACTCCTGGGCCTCCTCACTGCCAAATCCGAGCCACCTGACGCCTGGAGGAAGAACACCTCATCTTCTGCCTTGGGACCCTCCAACCGCACAGCATCAACATCGACTTCACCAGTTTCCTCATGTCCCCTCCCGCCACCTCATCCCAGATCAAACCCTCCAACTCGGCACCGCCCTCTTGAACTGTCCCACCTGCTCATCTTCCTTTCCACCTAACTACTCCACCCTACTCTCCGACCTATCACCATCACCCCCCCACCTTCATTTACCTATCGTATTCCCCCAGCCCCAAACTCTCTCTTATTTATCTCTCAGCTCCCCCAGTTGCCCCACCCCATTCCTGATGAAGAGCTTATGCCCAAAACGTTGATTGTCCTGCTCCTTAGATGCTAGTTGACTGGCTGTGTTTTTCCAGTGCCACACCTTTCGACTCTGACCTCCAGCATCTGCCATCCTCCACTTTCTCCTAGCATGCCCTGACTGAAGGCTATCTTCCTTGATGTGACTGAGGGCTTTTAGCAATCATGGGCAAGAATCCTGGATTGGCACCTGTGCTCTGAGCATCCAGGTATGCCCGGTGGAGTGAATGAACACTATGGTAGCAACCAAAGAGCCCAGGCCAGCAGCTGGGTCATGATCCTGAGCACAAGGTCACCTTGTGGTAGCATTACAATGATAGTTGCCAGTGTATCCTGTGAGTGATTAGAGATGTGCCATGAAGGTTTGTAGAGGCTTGTACAGGTTGGATGCCAAGGTTGGGGTGTGTGGGGTGCTTTTGGCTGGTGCCCTGAGGTGTTGGTACCCAAGCAAGAGGGTAGTTGTTAGGTAGCACTCTGTCTTCCACATTGCGAATTCTCAATGTCCAGCGTATATGGTAAGATGACTATTAATGAGGCAAACATTAACAAGGCACTGAACAAGCAATAATCCTCATTTATTGGTAACTCATCACTGCCTGGTGAGAAAATCCCCTTGTTGCTCAGCAAAGGTATAAAGAAAGATATCCTCAATATTCATTAAGGCCTCGGTGCATTCCCCATCTTATTGTGCTACAAATCCCACCGTAATCCATGTCGCTCAGATATAAGATTTAATCTTCATATGACTCTTCTTTAGAACTGAAAGGGAGTGCAAAACGCCTTCCAACCGACTTGCTCATCCAGCCCTACCCTTGTACTTTCATGTTTACAGATACCCTGAATCTACAAGAACAGCTGCACCGCCTGAGGCTAAAGGCCCAGAGGGACAGCAGACTGAGAAGGAGGCACAGACCCATTACTGGGTCTGATTCTGATAAGTAAGCTAGTGAAAGGTTATCAGGAGTAGGTGGGAAATGTGGAGTGATCAGATCAGATATGATCTTATTAATGGAAGAGCGGTCTCCTAATAGAAACCGGAGGAGGCCATGCAGCCCCTCAAGCCTGTTCCACCATTCAATGAGATCATGGCTAATCTGTGATCTAACTCCATAACCTGCCTTTGGCTGATATCCCTTAATACCTTTGCTTAACAAAAAAAACTCTCAAATTTAAAATTGACAACTGAGATCTGCTCCCAATCTACAGCCTAGGGATACCTCATGCAGCATTTATCGTTATTGTACCCATTAGTATGTGCTGTTCCATACCTGTACTGGTACCATGCCTGTCGTATGAATATACAAGGGATGTGATTCTAAAGACCCAATATACAAACATTTCCTGTACTTACAACTGATCCTTATATTGTCCTACTTTGTGTTCTGTTTTGCAAATTTGTATTGCATATGCTATTTAATATATAAGATAGTGTTTGTAAGTATGAGCATTCATTAATCAGTCATTTGAAAATTGGTGACCTCGCGTATTGCGTTTAGGAATAAAATGAAATATAAAGACCACATCATAATTAACGTCATAGTTAATCCTAACATTATTGAGTACAAAGAACCTGTCTCCTAGCTCACAATTATACTAATATTCTTTTATGCAGTTTGGGACTTCACTGGTCAGGGACAACACCCCTAACTGACAGTGACCTTGAAAATGTTGTGGTGAGCTGCCTTCTTGAACAGCTGCAGTGCCTTTGGTATAGGTATTCTCATGGTGTTGTTAGAATGGGACATCCATCATTCTGATCCAGTGAGAGTGAAAGAATGGTAACATATTTTCACATGAATTTGGTGACAGGCTTGGGGACAGACCTGCAGCTACTGGTGGAGCTCCCATGTCCTTATCCTTCTCGATGGTAGTGATCATGAGCAACAGGTTGATTAAAAATATCAACAGTGTTAGCAATTCATAGAATCCCTACAGTGTGGAAACAGGCCCTTCAGTCCAATAAGTCCACACCAAACCTCCAAAGAGTATCCCACCCAGTCCCATTCTCCTACATTTCCCCAGACTAATGTACCTAAACTACGCATCCTGAACACTATGCCAATTCATCTAACCTGCACATCTTTTGGATTGTTAGAGGAAACTAGAGGAAACCCACGCAGACATGGGGAGAATGTGTAATCTCCACACAGACAGTCACCTGAGGCTGGAATTGAACCCAGGTCCCTGGTGCTGTGAGGCAGCAGTGCTAACCACTGAGCCACCATGCGGCCCCTATAACGCATGATACAACAGGTTCCACCTGAACTACTACACTACAAATCCATGACTACATTCAATCATGTCTGATGCCCTTAGTTAGCTCAAATCTCAACAACTGGCTGAATATCACTGAATTTATTTATGCTTTATTCTCTCTAAAGCAACTAAAAATTTGAAATCTTCACACCAGTAGTCATGGTGAAAATATAACAGTAAAATGAAAAACTCTCCAATTGCAAATGAGCTGATGGGGCAAACAGAAAACTGTCATTTTTCCTGCTTGCTTCAACTGCTCCCATCAAGGCCAGGACTTCCCCAGTCACATAAGATTTTCCACTTCTTGCTATTTGATATGAGCTTGGGTAGTGTGATTCAAGTACTTTGGCAGGGATAGCATTGTGTTCTTTTATTACATTCATTCTGTCCTTTCAGTTGAAATAGTTATTGTTTGAGGGAATAAAAAACATTCCTGCTCCATCTTTGACAGAAGGATGTTTGGTCTTTAAGTTTTAGTCTCTTTGACTGCAAACTATCCTGAGCAAGAGCTTTAGCTTAAACAAGACTCGCAGTTGATGATTTTTGCAGAACTTTAAGTGAACATGAATACCAGGACCAAGTTTGAAGGATCACATTTCTTATTTCTCATCAACTCAGCTTTCCAGATTTTTTACAGAGGTTCAACACCCTCAACCCCATGTTTCAAAACAATATCGTTACTGCACATTTATCAAATGCCAGATGTTCTAATCATGCTGGGGGACATGTGGGCCAGAGGAACAGGGGTGTATGGAACAATTTAATATTGCAAGACAGATCCAAAGAGCTAACAACTCAGGCAAAGATGATATGGGCTGTTAACAGAAAATACTCTTGCGAAAATCTAGCACACACCAGCTGGGTGCCTGTAACGTCTGAAGTTATCAAGAAGAAGTCCCCTTCACAACATCTCTCCTTGCCTAAGATGTGGTGACCCTCAGGTTAATCCATTGCCAGTCTTCTGTCTCTAATAACAGAGTAGCCCCATGGTCTGGTAAGGCTATGGTGACTTTACCTGGCACGGTGGCTCAGTGGTTAGCACTGCTGTCTCACAGCGCCAGGGACCCAGGTTAGATTCCAGCCTTGGGTGACTGTCTGTGTGGAGTTTGCATGTTCTCCCCGTGTCTGCATGGGTTTCCTCCGGGTGCTCCGGTTTCCCCCCACATTCCAAAAATGTGCAGGCCAGGTGAATTGGCCATGTTAAATTGCCCAAAGTTGTTAGGAACATTAGTCAGAGGGGGGGTGGGTTACTCTTCGGAGGATCAGTGTGGACTTGTTGGGCCATAGGGCCTGTTTCCACACTGTAGGGAATCTAATCTAATCTAATAGCAACTGATGAAGCCTTCCTATATGACTACAGTAAAGCAGCCTTTAAAGCTCTAAACCTCATGACAATTCAATGTCTAATTCCCAAGAGAAGGTCAATACTGAGCTAGCTGTACATTGGGTGGCTTATCCATAACTTGTGACAGATTTTGCTTTTACCTTCATGCAATACCTTTGTATTTAGCTGTCGTGAATTTGATTTTACAATTATCTGCTTTGTTGCATAATCACTCTAAATCCTGCTGTGGACTGATTGCTGTACTTTCCAGATATACATTATTCTTCCACATCAGCAAATTTGACAAGCTTATATTTGGTTTGGATAAACAGTCATTGATGAAAATTATAAACGAGAGGGCGACAACGTTATATTTTACTAGAAATTTTGCATTAAAAATAGTATGGTGGACTTTGTGACTGTCCAACTATCCCATCCTAACTGTGGCAACTATTTCAGGATTAGCGTCATTATCGTAATTTTGGTGGATTCCAGGCTGGATTCCCACCTGTAATGGGGATCTTGCCTCAGGGAGTGAAATGACTGTTAACAATTTGAAAAATCGCAGAGCATGGGAGAATTGTCAAACTTTTAAATTTAAAATCCCTTGGTGGTTGCCTGAGTAATACAGGATGCCAACAACATGCAGCCCTGCCCCACCCTAACATCAACCCAAAACTGGGTAAAAAGGGAATGGAAAATCTCACTTCATGTATCCAAACAATAATCCTTAAAAAATCATTGCTTAAAATGCCCTCTTCAGCTCACACCAAGGGCTGTACTTTTGACACAGTCAGGGAAACTAGGAGCTAAGTCTGTTTTTGTCTTCAATGGAAAACTGATTAAAGTTCAGATTTTAGTTGGTGTGCTGGTGGCACGTCAGCCATTAACTGAGATAGACGTATGTTTCATATGCATTTACAGTCCGTAGGGGAACAGGCTAGTCAAGTGAAGTCTTGGACACATTCAGAGTCCCCTCTGGCAGCCATCATTGAGTCTAATACTTGTCCTAAGGGAGATACATACTGATTGTACTAAAGCCTCATTTAGCAGAGGGAAGAGAGCTGTTGCAATGAGGCCAGAGGCTTGATAACAAGAACAAGGCAAACTCTCACTTCAACAATTTTGAATTTAGGAGTCTCAGTTGAAATTAACTTGAAGTGATTCTGTTGGAATTTTCTTTGAGATTAAGAAAAGGGCAAAATTCATAATTTTAACTAGTACTGGAATAAATTGGTAGTTGTTTGTGTAGGTATGTGGTTAACTGAACTGTCTTCTGACTTATGTACTTGTGGAAGCAGCGTAATGTTCAGCATATTTTACTTTTTTAGCGGACACCCACGTTGCTGCAGTAATCATACAATATATTCATTGTATCTAACAAATCTTTTGAAGAATCAGTTGTTTTAATAAATGTTCATCGTTTTGGATATAAGTTTACTCGCTGAGCTGGAAAGTTCGTTTTCAGACGTTTCGTCACCATACTAGGTAACATCATCGGTCAGCCTCTGGTGAAGCCCTGGTGTTACGTCCCACTTTCTTTGATGTGTTTAGGTTTCTTTGGGTTGGTGATGTCATTTCTGGCTCTTTTTCTCAGAGGGTGGTAGATGGGGTCCAAATCAATGTGTTTGTTGATAGAGTTCTGGTTGGAATGTCATGCTTCTCGGAATTCTCATGTGTGTCTCTGGCTTGTCCTAGGATGGATGTGTTGTCCCAGTCAAAGTGGAGTGCTTCCTCCCTTATCTGTATGTAAGGATATTAGTGATCCTTACTAGTATGTAATGAGGCACGGTGGCTCATTGGTTAAGACTGCTACCTCATAGCCTAGGGACCTGGGTTTGATTCCAGCCTTGGGTGACTGTGTGGAGTTTGCACATTCTCCCTCTGTCTGCGTGGTTTCCTCAGGGTGCACCAATTTCCTCCCACAATCCAAAGATGTATAGGTTAGGTGAATTGGCTGTGCTAAATTGCCCATTGTGTTCAGGGATGTATAGGTTAGATGCATTTGTCAAGATAAATATAAGGGAATGGGTCTGGGTGGGATACTCTTTGGACGGTTGGTGTGGACTTGTTGGGCTGAAGGGCCTTTTCCCATACAGTAGGGATTCTAATTCAAATTCAAAAAAACAATTCGGTCCCAGATCCAATAGGTGTGAGGGAGAGGAAGGTGGCCCCTTTGTTTTTTCGAGAAGATCAACCACCTCATTGCGTAGCAGAAGACTCTCTCCATCCAGCATTTCCTTTTTCCAATTCCTCCTCATCACTTCCCACTTGCCCTTTCCTTGATGAGGAGTCTCCTACTAGCACTTATTGTCCTCAAGGACCACACTTCTCTGGGAGGGCGATGCCTGCAGAGTACCTCAATGACTGAGATCCTAGCAGGAGAGTATCAAAGGGAACCAGACAACTGCTCCAGTTCCCAGAATCCTGACGGCTTGTTTGATGTTTGTCCCATTGAACAGGTGGGACAAGCCTTTAGACTTCAATTTGCCTTCGGTTGGGGAATCAGTGCCCACCTCTTCAACTGATCTCCCTTATCCTCGAAGATCAATCCAACCATTTTGGTTGGATGCCCATCATTGTATACCCCTCACTACCACAGGGCTCACAATCTGAGAGCAGTATCCCTACTACTATCCAAACCCTCCTTCTGGGCAAATGGCCATTCATTGTTTGTGGTAGTCTTGCACCCTGTTGTTGTGCTGCATGGGTACTCACTGTCCAGTCTCCCTACCAGCTGGGTAACACTAAGCACCAAATAGCAAGTCCACCTTTGAATGGGGCACTGATACAGTCCTGACTGCCTCATTAAAATGTACCTAACCTGCCTTAGCTATTGTGAAACTAATAAACAACCAGCCCAACCCCATTCCCTTCCAACAAAACAGCTCTTAAACAAACAAGTGTAGTTGACCAAAATGGAGATGTGTAGAGGGATTTCTGTCTTGCCCACCCCCTTGTATTGCTCATTGCAGCCAATGCCAAGGTTAGTGCTTTGCGATTGACACGCTGCTAAGCACTAATACTTAGGAGAGGTCTTGACCTTATTTCCAACATCAAGGGCCTCAAATATTCAGCCTCATGTTTCACATGTTTTCCTATGTCAATCATATGCTCCTTCAGTTTTGTGGATTTAGCTTTCTAGTCATTTTTCACTTAAAATTTGTCAAAACATATTTAAATTTTAAAGTCGGTCAGAGGATGTATTTTACAACAATGTCAGTGAATATGAATATCAAATCTCTGGCACCTCATACAATATGGCATTGAGTAAACTCAATGGGAAATTGTCCAGGCCCAATGACCCCACCATGGCCCAAGTTCTAATTCTGTGCTACTTTCTAATCTCCTGGAGTTTAATAGTCACGTTACATGTTACTCTTAAATATAGGACAACTGGATAGGAATTGTGAGAAAGCAACTGCTTCAGAAAATATAGTTGTAGAGACCACAGAGAATTTAGTGAGACTTTTCACTAACAGGCTGCAAAAAAAAAGAGAACAAACTTGCTACCAGCTTCATAGTTTCAATTCCTGAAGATTCCTGAAGAAGGGCTAATGCCCGAAACGTCGATTCTCCTGTTCCCTAGATGCTGCCTGACCTGCTGCGCTTTTCCAGCAACACATTTCCATCATAGTTTCAATTCACAACTGTTGTCGATGTGAATAGTTCTGAACCGGTCAATATTAAGTAACATTGGTTCCAGTCATTCTACTGATATTGCACACAATCTGTGTGTAGATGGGTCTGTTTCCATGCTGCATGACTCCATTACTCTATAAGTTCTACTCTAGCTTTTGGAAGGGACAAATATCTGTACTAGCTCCGTAAAAGCCTAGTAATTATACCTGACCAAACGTTGTTGTTATCTAAGTTCAGGGCATCTGCAGTTAATACTCTATGGTGGCTTATCTTTTACCACTATTTTTCTTTTATTCTCTCACGGGACATGGGTGTCACTGGCTGGGCCCATAATTTAATCCCATCCCCCAGTTGCTCTTAAGAAAGTGGTGGTGAGCTGCCTTCTTGAATTGTTACAGTCCATGTGCTGTAGGGTAGATCCACTTTGCCATCAGAGGAGGGATGGCAGGATTCTGACCCAGCGACAGTGAAGGAACAGTGATATATTTCCAAGTCAGGATGTTGGGTGGCTTGGGGGGGAACTTACAGGTGGTGGTGTTCCCATGTATCTGCTGCCCTTGTCCTTCTAGATGGAAGTGCTCGTGAGTTTAGAAGGTGCTGTCTGAGGATCTTTGGTGAATTTCTGCAGTGCATCTTGTAGATACTTCACGCACATATCTAGATAACAAGGACATCTCCATCAGACTCCTATTTGTTGACTTTAGCTCCGCCTTCAACAGCATAATTCCAACCAAACTCATTTCCAAATTCCGAGACCTTGGTCTTTGCTCCCCTTTCAGCAACTGGATCCTTAACTTCCTGATCCACAGACCCCCCCCCCCCCCCACCCCCCCTGCAATCAGTGAGGATAGGCAGCAACACCTCCTCCATAATAATCCTCAACACCAATCCCCCGCCAGGCTGCATACTCAGCCCCTTACTATATTCTTTACACACTCACAACTGTATGGCCAAATTCAGCTCAAACTCCATTTACACATTTGATGACACCACTGTAGTGGACTGGATTTCAAACAACGATGAGACAGAGTACAGGAAAGAGATCGGCATCTTAGTGGCACGGTGTAAAGACAACAATGTCTCCCTAGATGTCAGTAAAACAAAGAAGCTGGTCATCGACTTCAGGAAGCAGAGTGAGGGTCACGCTCCTCTCTGTATCAATGGGGCTGAGGTGGAGGTGGGGGGAGTAAGTGTCACCAGCAATCTATCCTGGTCCATCCACAGTCAAAAAAGCACACCAATGCTTCCACTTCCTCAGAAGGCTCAGGAAATTCAGTGCGTCCACAATGATTCTTACCAATTTTTATAGATACACTATGGAAAGCATCCTATCCAGATGCACCACAGCTTGGTATGGCAACTGCTCTGCTCAAGACTACAAGATATTACAGAGAGTTGTGAACGCAACCCAGTCCATCATGAAAATCAGCCTACCATCCACTGACTCTATCTACACTTCCTGCTGCCTCAGGAAAGCAGTCTACATCATCAAAGACCCCTCCCACCCCGGTTATACTCTCTTCCACCCTCTTCCATTAAAAGTTTGAAAACATGTTCAAACAGATTTAAGAACAGCTTCTTCTGTACTTTTATCAGGCTTATGAATGGACTTGCCACATATTAGAGTTGATCTTTCTCTGTACCTTCTCTAGCTGTGATACTATATTTTGCATTCTTTTCTATTACCCTGACATACTTATGTGAGCATGATTGTCTAGTTAGCACACAAAACAATACTTTTCACTGTATCTCAGAACTTGCAACAGTAATTAATCATATCAAATCAAATCAAGTGACTCTTACGAAGGTATCAAACATTAGTTTATGATTCTAGCTATATAAACAAGTTATACTTTGTTAGAACAGGGCATGAAATGTTGATCTCATCAAAGCATGCCAAGTTTAACCATCAATAATTCCTGACAAATTCCTTCTGAAATGCATTGTTGGATTGGAAGGGACTTATATAATCCAGATAATCCTATTAGCTAAACTTTGAATTCCATCAGTAAAATTCAAAATCCATAATTATGGCTGATAACAGTCTCTTCAACAATATTTTCAAAATGTTTCCATAAATCTTCTGCAATTTTTTTTTTGTGTTTTATTTCTCTTGTCAGCAATTTTGACTTGCTTATATTCAACTTTGACATACTTGTCATTAATGTGTATTGAAAAATAAAAGGGTAAGGTTTTTTACTTGAATCGAAAGCTCACAAAAGAATAGTGTTGTGGATTGGACTGCCTGAGTTCCTAACTACTGACAATGACAAATATTCCAAGATCAAAGTCTTCACTGTAACTTTGGTTGGATCCCAGCTGCACTAGTACCTCAGGAAGGGGTTGAACAAGTGTAGAAAATCAAATTCCACTGGGCAGAAAGCAAATGGGTAAGCTTTGATGAAATAGCGTGAAATATATTTGAATGATTGGATATTAGGTGATGATAGTTTTCAACCTGGTAGCTTTTTGATGAGGAGGCAAGTCGTCCAATTTAAATAAAAACAGAAATGGCTGGAAAAACGCATCAGCTCCGGCAGCATTTGTGGAGAGGAAGCAAAGTTTCAGATCCAGTGACCCTTCTTCAGAACGAGCAACATTAAGCTGATTACCATAAATAATCTCCAAGTAAAAATATTTAACTATTGATCCTTCCTTTGATTTTCTATTTTTGTTCCGCTGTCAGGTGTATTTTGAATTGGATTATGTATTGGGAAGGTTAAACTTTTCAGAGAGCTTGCTGTCTAAAACAACTGAAGCAATGCACCATAATCTCCTATGGAGCAAATTCCATCTACCTCCATAAGATTCAGTGAATCAATGACCTAGCACAAAGTATTAATTATTGCTCAGATTGTCACTCCATTTGATATCACTAATTATACAGATAGTGCTTATAATAGATATCAGATGACGCAGAAAGATTGAAATCCACATTCATACAAATTGATTGTTATTGGAATTATCTATTGGACACTGTAGACCATAATTTGGGACATAGGAACCAGGGAATAGGAATCACACATTTTGACTTGGGTCACTCAATTGACATGAATTCTTACAAAAAGCACAAAGTATATATGAAATCATATTCCTTCTGTTATATAAGTTAATAGTTCTGGAAGGGTTCATTTTAGAGACTGCATTAAGCTCCACTCAATTTGGTGATGTCATAAGGACTATATCGACAAGCTGTACTTAATTAAAAGGTGCAAACAAGACATGAAATGTTAATCTCATCAAAAATGACAAAATTAGTTATCAATAATTCCTGACAAATTACTTTCCAAATGCATTGTTAGATCGGAAGGGACGCTTAAAACCCACGGAGGGCAGCAAAAGCCAGAACACCTTAGGATCTGGTAGAGTGTACAGGTCCTTCAATCATCTTGATAGCAATATAGATTTATTTATGTAACTCACACCTGATGCTTATAATGCAATAAACTGCATCTTGTGTTGATAGAAGACTCTCCTTTCATTAAGACTCATACTGATTTGCTCCACCACTTTAAATGTAGTAGGCCCTTAGACAGAGTCAATGGAAAAGATGGATGTAGCAAACTACTTCAAGCTGATAGTGGTTGTCATTAAAAGCTAAAGTTACCATGAGTGAGCAGACGATAGAGTATTCTCTCATTAAAGAGAGAGAGAGAGAGGGAGAGAGAGAGACCACTGGTGGTAGCTTGACATGAGAGTCCTCACACCTCAAGCGAGGGGAGCAATTGAGATGGAGAGTCCATCATGGTCACGACCACCAGCGTAGGAATGGACCCAAGCTGTTGTCATCACTACATTGCAAACCATTTGTCCAGCAACCAAGCTATCTGACCCCCGAATGGTGACAGTACAGTGAATAAGCCAGTTTCTCTAGTTCTCCACTCACTGATGAAATTAAACAAGTCTATGTGCCATCTAAAACAGCAGTCAATTTAACAATATTAGTTGCAAACCAAATGATGTGGGTAGGGAAGGATAAATAGAAATGCAAATCCTATCTCTGTAATTCATCACCATATTTATATGCAGTAGTTTGATTCCTATATGTTGTATAAGAAAAAAATGCACTTAAACCAACAGTAATCTTATAAAATACATCTATTGTTCAACACTTTAAATTCATAACTTCAAATTGTTGCTTAGCAGTGTAAAAACAAAAGCACCATTGCTTTACATTATAACAAAAATATTCTTTCCTGAAGCAATCCAAAAGGCTTGAATCCAAAATTGTATTACTTAACATCTTTGCAAATCACACCATTTTAAGAACAGTGAAAAAACATAACCTTACGTTATGCTTACAAAGTCCCTTGTAATGACATAGTAATCAGCAGAGAAGGGCAAACTGATTTGATGCTTTTTAATTGCTTAAGTTTGATTCTAATAGACAGAAAATTCATGAAGTCCAAAGTGACTTTAATTGGTTGTTATTTTTTATGTGGTAAGCTGTGAGAACAGATAAGTGAAATTGATATTAAGTTATTTATTTGCTCAGTCTTAATGACTTGTTTTCCCTTGAATTTGTTACAAATGTTCTAAACATGTTTGATCAAGATGTTATTATGCCTCAAATGCATACATTTTACTGGAAAACAGTAGGTGGGAAGTGAGAGTTAGTTAAACAACTGTAATGGAAAATATAAAATTCAAGTATGGTTTTAATAAATCGGTTACCTTAATTGAAGTGGTATAAGGAACTAATTATATTTTTTCACTGTTCTTCTTGGTAGTGACATTGGCTAAAACTGAAAACCATATGTAATTTGGGAGTTTATTGCTGAAACAGATTCTCAACGTCAGAAGGAATTGTAAGTAGAGAGCTCAATCCTCATATTCGTATAGTGAACCCAGGTTCTTAATGTCATATTTAAGGGACTTCAGAAGTTTTCATGAGTTCAGATTCATAAATCTGCTGTGGTTGAAGTTATACTCACTTGCAATGAAGATTACTGTTCTAAATTTTTCCTGATGTTGTACGATCCACTGCCCAAAAGCTTGCACTGCCATGACAACTGTCATGTTGATAATTCACTCTGATGTATTTATTTCTATGAATAACTATCCTTGACCTACAATCTCCCCCATCAATTTGCTTTTTTTTTCTTTTTTCTCCCCTGTTGTTGGGAGCAAGATTCACCACTTTGGAGGGATTATGTGTGTTCTTCTCTGAGAGACGGAGAGTCACAGAGATCTCCAGCACTGGAAAAGGCCCTTTGGCCTATCACATCTGTGCCAGTCAAAAACAATCACCTAACTATTCCAATCCCATTTTCCCAGCACTTGGCCTATTGCTTTGTATGCCTTGGCATCACAAGTGCAGACAAAATTTTTCCCAAGTGTTTTGGGTTTCTGCCTCTTCAACCCTTACAGGCAGAGACTCTAGATTCCCATCCTACCTCTGGATGAAAAGGTTTTTCCTGACATCTCTTCCAAATCTTCTGGTCCTTGCCTTAAATCCATTCCCCCCATCATTGATTCCTCCTTCAAGGGGGAGGGTCTCCTCCTGTCTCCCCTATCTATTCCCCTCTTAACATTGGACATCTCAGTTGTGTGCATACTCAATCTCCACTGCTCTAAGGAAAACAGCCTCAGGCTGTCCGATCTCTCCTCAAAACTGAAACTCTCCAGCCCAGGCAACCTCGGTGAATCTCCCCTGCACCTTCTCCATGCTATCACATCCCTCCTAAAATGTGAATTCCAGAAATACACACAATATCTTTGCTGTGGCCTAACTAACTTATTATACAGCTTCAGCATAACCTCCTAGATTTAAACCCTATGCCTCAAAGAAAGGCAAGTCTCCCACATTTTTCTTAACCACATTAACTCCTGTCCTGATACCTGAAGTGACACATACACCAAGGAACCTCAGATCCTTGGTGCTTCCCAGGATTCTACCATTCATCATTGATTCATAGAACATAGGACATTACAGTACATTACATTACATTACAGTACATTACAGGCCCTTCGGCCCTTGATGTTGCACCGACCTATGTAACCAATCTGAAGCCCATCTATCCTACATTATTCCATTTTCATCCATATGTTTATCCAATGACCATTTAAATGCCCTTAAAGTTGACGAGTCTACTACTGTTGCAGGCAGTACATTCCACGCCCCTCCTACTCTCTGTGTAAAAAATCTACCTCTGACATCTGTCCTATATCTATCATACCTCAGTTTAAAGCTATGTCCCCTCGTGCTCGCCATCACCATCTGAGGTAAAAAGCTTTCACTGTCCACCCTATCTAACCTTCTGATTAGCTTATTTGGCTCAACTAAGTCACCTCTCAACCTTCTTCTCTCTAATGAAAACAGCCTCAGGTCCCTCAGCCTTTCCTCATAAGACCTTCCCTCCATATCAGGCAACATCCAAGTAAATCTCCTCTGAACACTTTCCAAAGCTTCCACATCCTTCAATAATGCAGTGACCAGAACTATACGCAATACTCCAAGTGCGGCCACGCCAGAGTTTTGTACAGCTGAAGCATGACCTGATGGTTCCAAAACTCAATCCCACTAGCAATAAAAGCTAACACGCTGTATGCCAATTTAACAACCCTATCAAGGTGGTAAAAACAATGACTGCAGATGCTGGAAACCAGAGTCTAGATTAGAGTGGTCCTGGAAAAGCACAGCAGTTCAGGCAGCATCTGAGGAGCAGTAAAATCGACATTTCGGGCAAAAGCACTTCATCAGGAATACCACTCTAATCTCAACAATCCTATCAACCTGGGTGGCAACTTTCAGTGATCTATGTAGCCGGACACTGAGATCTCTCTGCTCATCTACACTACCAAGAATCTTACCATTAGCCCAGTACTCTGTATTCCCGTTGCTCCTTCCAAAGTGAATCACCTCACACTTTTCAACATTAAACTCCATTTGCCACCTCTCAGCTCGCTCTGCAGATTATCTATATCCCTCTGTAACCTATAACATCCTTCGGACTATCTATACTTCCACCGACTTTAGTGTCATCTGCAAATTTACTAATCCATCCTTCTACATCCTCACCAAGGTCATTTATAAAAATAACAAACAGCAGTGGCTCCAAAATAGATCTTTGCGGGACACCATTAGTAACTGAACTCCCATCAACCACCACCCTCTATCTTCTTTCAGTTAGCCAACTTCTGATCCAAACTGCTGTCACCTTTAATCCCAGGCCTCCCTGTTTTGTGCAATAGCCTACCGTGGGGATTGTTATAAAATGCTTTACCCTCATCCACCTGTTTCATCACCATCTCAAAGAACTCAATAAGGTTTATGAGTCACGACCTACCCTTCACAAAGATGGTTAACTATCCCTAATCAACTTATTCCTCCCTCGATGATTATAAATCCTATCTCTTCTAACTTTTTCCAACAGTTTACCCACAACCGAAGTAAGGTTCACTCGTCTATAATTACCAGGGTTGTCCCCTTTTTGAACAAGGGAACAACTTTTGCTATCCTCCAGTCTTCTGGCACTTTTCCAGTAGACAATGACAACATAAAGATCAAACCCAAAGGCTCTGAAATCTCCTCCCTGGCTTCCCAGAGAATCCTAGAATAAATCCCATCGGGCCCAGGGGACTTATCTATTTTCACATGTTCCAGAATTGCTAACACTTCGTCCTTGCGAACATCAATCCTGTCTAGTCTAGAAGCCTGTATCTCAGTATTCTCCTCAACAATATTGTTTTTTTTCCAGTGTGATACTGATGAAAAGTATTCATTTAGCACTTCCCCATCTTCTCAGACTCCACGCACAATTGCCCACTACTATCCTTGATTGGCCCTAACCTTTCTCTTATTCTTTTATTCCTGATATACTTATGGAAAGCTTTAGGGATTTCCGTGATCCTGCCAATGACTTCTCTTGTCCCCTCCTGGCTTTTCCTAGCCCTTTCTTTAGATCTTTCCTGGCTAACCTATAACTCTCAGGCGCCCTAACTGAGCCTTCATGTTTCATCCTAACATAAGCCTTCTTCTTCCTCTTGACAAGAGCTTCAACTTCTTTAGTAAACCATGGCTCCCTCACTCGACCACTTCCTCCCTGCCTGACAGGTACATACTAATCAAGGACACGCAGTAACATTCCTTGAATAAATTCTACATTTCAATTGTGCCCATGTCTTGCAGTTTCCTTCCCCATTCTACACTTGCTAAATCTTGCCTAATCACATCACAATTGCCTTTCCCCCAGCTATAACTCTTGCCTGCATTATATAACTATCCCTTTCCATCACTAAAGTAAACATAACAGAATTGTGGTCACTGTCACCAAAGTGCTCACCTACCTCCAAATCTAACACCTGGCCGGGTTCATCACCCAGTACCAAATCAATTGTGGCCTCACCCTTGTTGGCTTGTCTACATACTGTGTCAGGAAACCATTCTGCACACATTCATCAAAAACTGACCCATCTAAAGTACTCAAACTATAGTATTTCCAATCAATATTTGGAAGGCAAAATACCCCATAACAACTACCCTGTCACTCTTGCTCCTATCCAGAATTCTCTGTGATCCTTTCCTCTACATCTCTGGAACTATTCAGAGGCCTATAGAAAACTCACAACAGGGTGATCTCTCCTTTCCTGTTTCTAACCTCAGCCTAAACTATCTCAGTAGACGGGTTCTCAAATGTCCTTTCTGCTACCATAATACTGTCCTTGACTAAAAATGCCACACATCCCCCTCTTTCACCATCTTCTCTGTTCTTACTGAAACACCTGTTTGTCCCTGCTCTATCCACACCTCCGAAATTGCCACAACATCAAATTCCCAGGTCTTCGGATTCGTTGGCCTTTATCATCCTGTCCAGGTGAATCACCTCACATTTATCCAGATAGAATTCCATGTATCACCTGTCAGCCCATCTGAGGAGCCTGTACAAATAACCTCCTGTGATCTAAGATTATCCTCTTCACTATTTATCACCCCATCAATTTTTGTATCATCTGCAAACCAACTGATCAACCCTCTTCCATAATGCATCACTTCCATTTGAATGGGTTATCTCCAGGAATCCATTTGAGCACCCTGCATTCAAACTGCCTGTTTGAAATTAGGAACTTTGTGTCTGTAGAAAGGGAGGTTGAAAGTGGCCCCTTATTTATCCTGTTCAATAATTGGGCTCTGGCTCACTTCAGCACCACACTAACTTTTATTTTTAAAATTAGATTTAATTGGTGACTCAGTAAATTTAACATAACTGGGACCACAGTGGCAGCACAGAGGATGATAAAAGCTTTGTTTCTCAAGTAAAATCAGACTTCAGTATCTCTTCGAAAAGAAAACAACATTAATAGAAAATTAATTGTTAACCATTTAAAGTAGATTATATCTTTCCAGTTAGGAACATTTAAAGAAAGCCTGATTGCTGTAAAATCCAGGTAATGAATACTTTCAATTTTGTGGACATGACCCAAATCCAGCAATTCTAGTTGAGTAATTATTGCTATTTAGCCGACAATCACAGTTTGCTTTGAGCATCATTAATTCATTATTTTTAAAAAATTAAAAACAATCGGAAAACACAAATTCCTTAAGGCCCGGAACGTACAACAAGGAGATATCTAAGTTTTCGAAAATGGCTAAAAGGTAGATGGTATCGCATAGGAGGGAGCTTAACGTTAATAAATACATCAATAGTTTAACTGAGTGAACGAAATTGCTGCAGATGCATTTGAAACCAGGAAAGTATACTGTTATATATTTTGGCCAAACAGAACAGAGCCAAGCATTTATCTAAGCTTCTTTTTAAATGATGGAATACCAGGTATCACAATTTCTTTTTATTAGTGGGGGATAGAGACAGGTAAGCAGCTACAATGAAAATCTATCCACTTCTAAGGAATCCGCGATTAAATTTGATGAGTCAACTGAGGAAGAAAACGTCATGTGTAGGGCGAGTATGGGGATTCACAGGGAGCGAGTCTGTAAATAACGAGGACTGAGTGTACACTGAAGGTCTAAGGAGACTGTGTGTACACATATATAATTAAAATGCAGTCAGGTACAAAAAGAATTTAGAGAAACTAATTGAACGTTGGTCTTGATGACTAAAGATCTGGAATATACTGAGTAGGTAGCTGTCCAATTCCCTGGGTTAGATTGTATCTGGAGTGCTGTGTATGTTTCTGGACACCACAACTTAGAAAGTGTATAGTAACCTTGGAAAGATGTGCATTACAGATTCAGATGATTATAACAAGAGCTACAAGGATTTGTTTATGAAGAGAGTTTACATAACTTGGATTTGTGTGTTGTGGAACATAAGAGGTAATTTAATTCAGATCCATTGGAGTTTGAAAGGCATTAGTAAGGTAAATAGAGAGTAATGTCACCTACTGAAGGGATAGTCTATGGCTGGGAGGCATAATGTTAAAATTGGATGTTGGCCATTCAGGAGAGAAGTTGGGGAACATTCCTTCATACAAGGCATGGTAGAAGTGTTGAAAAGCAATAGATGCTACCTTAACTATTCATTTGTGATCGGAGATCATTATATTTTTGCAAACACAGGGTATTAAGAAATATGGAGCTAAGTGTGGTTGTGTACAGATGGGCCATAATCCCGTATGGTAGGACAGGCTTGAGTAGTTAAATAGCCTACCATTGGTCCTAGAATCAAAGAATCATAAAGAACTAAAGCATCCATTTGGCCCATCGAGTCTGTACTCTCCAGAATATACTGTTACTTATGCTAGTCCCACTTCCCTGCACAAGGCCCATAGCCTTGAATGTATGACACTTCAAGCGTTCATCCAAGTCCATTCAAAAAGTAACTAACAAGTTCAAGAATAGCTTCATCCCTGTTGTTATTAGACTTCTGAATGGACTTCTCCAATTTCTATTCTAATCTTGACCTTGCTTTTTGCCCAACTTATTGCAACCAAGACTTTGTAATCCTCGCTCTGTTCAATCACCCAATGATCTTTGTGTCTTTCTACGTAATGATTTGCTGTACTGCACAAAACAAAACTTTTCACTGTACTGAGATATATGTGATAGCAATAAATCAAATCCATTCAAATCAAATCAAATATAATAAAGGTTTTTCACTTCATATGCCCTCCCAGTTAATGCATTTCACACTGTCATGGTTGGTTTTTCTTTTAGGTTAATTTCACAGCGCGGACCCCTAAGATAGTTACTTTGATTGGATCTTTGTAAATTTAAATTGAGTGCCAGATTCCTTAAAGGTCAAATTTGGGATGACGAAGATTGGGTGTAAATGTGATCACCACTGATCAAAATTAGAATATTTTTAAAAATTGGTTTTATGCAGAAGAGGTTACTTGGTTATTCTCTACTTTTAAGCTTTTAATTCATACAAGAGTTTAACTAGTTTCTGTGCTTCTCCTAAGTTTTTGTGACTGCAGGTGGGGAGTGCAAAAGGGTGATGCCTTTATGTACATTGTATGTTGCTAGGACTTAACAGATGTAATCGACCAACTTTCTCTGCTTGTCATGTTAACAGTTCACAATAATGATACAAATAAGATCAATAATTCAGTGCATGAATATTTATGTGGGATCAGCTACATGTTTAACATGGCAGAATCTTTCAGGCTGCAATAACCATTTTACCAATTCAATCAATCATTTATTTTCAAAAATAATATTTTTCTGCTTCTTACAGTCTCCCATACACTGTTGATATCTGACAGAATTGGGGATGGTCCATCTTATTTTCAGTCATAGAGGTCTACAGCATGAAAGCAGGGCCTTTGGTTCAGGATGATTCAGTGGCTCAGTGGTTAGCACTGCTGCCTCACAGCACCAGGGACCTGGGTTCAATTCCTATCTTGGATGGGTGACTGTCTGTGTGATGTTTGCACATTTGCCCTGTGTTTGTGTGGGTTTCCTCCCACAACCCAAAGATGTGTTTGAAAGGTGAATTGGCCATAGTGTTAGGTGCAGTACATAAAGGGAAATGGTTCTGGGTGGGTTACCCCTCAGAGGGTTGGTGTGGACTTGTTAGGCTGAAAGGCCTGCTTCCATACTGTAGGGAATCTAATCATCCATGCTGACCAGGTTTCTGAAACTGAGTCAGTTCATTTGCCTGTAACTGGACCATATCCCTTGAAAATTTGTCTATCTATGTATCTGTCCAAATGTCTTTTAAATGTTGGAATTGTATGAGCCTCCACCAGTTCATTCACGCACAACCTTCTGTGTGAAAACGTTGTACCTCAGGTTTTTCATAAATCTTCTCCTCTCACCTTAAACCTATGCGCTCTAGTTGTGGACACCCCCCACCCCAGGGAAAATACCATGTCTATTTATCCTATCCATGCCCCTCATGATTTATAAATGTCTATTAGGTCACCCCTCAGCCTCCGATGCTCCAGGGAAGAAAAGTCCCAGCTATCCAGCCTTTTCTTATAATTCAAGCCTCCAGTCTTGGTAACGTCCTTGTAAATCTTTTCTTTGGCGAAATTAATGAATTCAGATATAAAGCAAGGGTTCTTAAGTTGCTAATGTTTATGTTATATTGGCCCACATATTCTACTGGGATGCAGAATAGGAGTCATAGAGATGTACAGCATGAGAACAGACCATTCGGTCCAACTCGTCCATGCCGACCAGAGGTCTGGCAGCATCTGTGGAGAGAGAAACAAAGCTAATATTTTGGGTCCAGTGACCTTCTTCAGAAGTGATTGTGGCTAACGAAACATTGGTATGTACTTCAAAGATGGGGTGGCGGGAGGGGACAGGAATAAATAATTGGTGGAAATGAAGCCTACACACAGAGAGGGAAAATAACAGTCAGACAGACAAAGAAATGGCTAATGGTCAGCTGGGAGATTGAATGGGGACCGTTAATGGCTGACATTAGATTTTTTGCAGTAGCAGCTCATGTGATGACAGGGAGTCGGGGTAAGGGTAAGGTGCCTCAAGCCTTAATATTGAACTCGATATTGAGTCCAGAAGGCTGCTGACCTCCCCAAGCGGAAAATGTTCTTCCAGTTTGTGCTGAGCTTCACTGGAGCACTGCAGCAAGCCTGAGACAGATGTTGACCAGGGAACAGGATGGTGTGTTGAAGTGGCAGGCTACTGGAAGCTCAGGGTCAGTTTTGTGGACCTTCTAGCCACAATCAGGTCTGGAAGAAGTGTCACTGCAGCTGAAATATTAACTCGACTTTCCTTTCACAGAGGCTGCCAGACCCGCTAAGTTTCTGTTTTCGTTCCTTTAGCTCATCTCTCTTTTGAAATGTCACAAGTGTGGGTATGAGTCCCAGGTCTATCAGTTTTGTTGTGGAACAAAGGATAATCCTCTGCCAGCCCCAGGCAGGATGCCACATCAAACCCATCTTTCCCTCTGCTCCACTGCCAGCAAGCACTGCTTCCCTGGTCCAGTCCTCCATCACACCCAACAGTTCCTCACCCCTTATCCCTGCCTTACAACTAAAAGAAGGCATTACTCTTGCCCATTTACTACCTCCCTCTTCACTGTACAAGGGCCCAAACACACCCTCCATGTGAAGCAGTGGTTTAATTGAACGTTTTTCAACCTGCATCCACACTCCCCCCTAACCTCTATCCAAGGCCCCAAAGGATCCTTCCACATCTGATGGAGATTTTGCTGTACATCCAAACACCTCACCTCTTGATGTGGTCTCGTCTACATCAGGGAGGCAGGACTCCAACTTGCGGAACATTTCAGAGAACATCTCCAGGACCCACGCAACAAACAACCCCACCGGCCTATGGCCGAACACTTTAACTCCCCCTCAAATTCCGCCAAGGACATGCAAGTCCAAGGCCTCCTCCACCCCAAATCCTAGCCACCCTACGCCTGGAGGAATAACACCTCATTTTCTGCCTTCTGACCCTCCAAACCACACAGAATCAATGTCGATTTCACCAGTTTCCTCATCTTCCCTCCCCCCACCTTATCCCAGATCCAGCCCTTCAACTCAACACCGCCATCTTGAATTGTCCTACCTATCCATCTTCCTTCCCACCAATCCACTCCTCTCCACTCTGAACTATCACCATCACTCCCCACCTCCATCTACCTATCACATTCCTAACTACCTTCCCCCCAGCCCCACCCCACTTCCATTTAACTCTCATCCCCCTTGGCCCCAACCCCTCCCCCCAACATTCCTGATGAAGAGCTTGTGCCTGAATCATCGACTCTCCTGCTCCTCGGATGCTGCCTGATATGCTGTGCTTTTCCAGCGCTACACTCTCGACTCTGATCTCCAGCATCTGCAGTCCTCACTTTCTCCTTTTTTCAATCTAGTCTATGGTATTCAGTGCTCACAATGTGGTCCCCTTTACACTGTGTGATCAAACCCAGACCTAGATGACAGCTTTGTAGAACACCTCTGCTGGGCCATAAGAGACTCAGACCTTCCAGCAGGCTGTCATTACAGACCAGTCAGTTTAACGTTGGTGCTGGGGAGGCTTCTAAAAACACTTGTTCAGGATTAGAATTACAATTCATTCTACTATAATGTGCATTCCGTTAACACTAATTCGCAATAACGCGATTGACAAATGGGAGACACTGTTTCTAAAGCGCCAAGTTTTAAAGTGTGTATTTGGTAATAATGTGATTCCAGCCCCATTAGATTAAATGGTGCTTCACTTATGCAATTTTCTTATAACATGGGATTGAATGAGAACAGAACTATCGCACTATAGCAGAACTGACTGTAGTAGTCATGTGGAAACACGTGGGTTGATTAGGAGGAGTTGGTATGGATTTCTAAAGGGGAAATTGTGATTAACACACTTACTGCAGAAGAGGTGACAGAAAGGTTCAATTTGGGTGAAATTGTTGAACATGGAATACATGGATTTACAGACAGTGTTTTATACTATTCCAACTAACAACTTGTGAGGTCATGGTATAGAAGGGACAGTAGTAATGTGGATACAAAACTGGCTGCGTGATAGGAAACAGAGAGTAATGGTCAATGGATGCTTTTCAGGCTAAAGGAAGGTTTGTAGTGGAGTTCCCCAGGGTCTGGGATTGGAACCCTCATTTTCCCTGATATACGTTTAATGATCTGGATCTCAAGTGCAGGGGCAATTTCAAAATTTACAAATGTCTAAACTTGGAGAAATTGTAGGCTGTGAAGAGGACAGTATGGAAGTCCAGAAAGACATTGACAAGTTAGTGGAGTGGGTGGATTTGTGACAGGTCAGGTACAATGCAGAAAATACACGATAAAGCTTTGTCAAAAGAACACTGAAAGATGTGAGAAATAAGGGGTACAATTTTGAAAGGAGTGCAGGAGCCTGAGAGTGCTACATGAATATGTGCACAGATCAGTGAAGATGGGAGAACAGGTGGAGAGCAGCTAATATTTCACACAGTGTCCTCAGCTTTATTACTAGGGCATGGGCTACAAGAGTAACAAG
This sequence comes from Chiloscyllium plagiosum, assembly GCF_004010195.1. Lineage (NCBI taxonomy): Eukaryota > Metazoa > Chordata > Chondrichthyes > Orectolobiformes > Hemiscylliidae > Chiloscyllium > Chiloscyllium plagiosum. Next base: position 133,220,084 of record NC_057711.1, read on the forward strand.
GTGATGTGGAATTTGTAAAACTCACTTGCTGGACCATAGCTGGAGTATTGTGTACGGTATAGTTGTCCTGGCCACATTATAGGAAAGAAGCGAATGCATTGGAAGGAGTGCAGAAGCCATATACAAGAGTGGTCCCAGTAATATTAAGCTTTGTGATAAGGATAGATTGAAGAGGTTGGGACTGAAGAGGTTGGAGGTCAGAAGGTTAAGAGGAGTTCTGATAGAAATTTTCAAAATCATGCATCAAGCTGCATTAGGTAGATAGGGAGAAGCTGTTCCTTTCAGTAAATGGAACAGAATGAGAGGACACACATTTGAAGTGATGTGAAACCGAAGCAAGGGTGATGTGAGAAAAACCTTTCTCAGACAGCCAGTAGTTAGGAAAAGGAATGTACTGCCTGGAGGCTGGTTCAATTGAAGAATTCAAGATGAGAATTTGGAGGGAAGTAGTGTGCAAGTTTGTGTGGAGAAAGCAGGAGATTGGGGGCACTATGAGGTTCATTTGAAGAGCCATGCAGGTGGATGAGCTGAATGGCCTCCACTGCACCATAGCCATTCAGTGATTCCATTACCCCATATTGCTCACATTTCTCTCCTGGCTCTGCCCCATTTTCCCAATGAAGCCCAGAGTGGGCTGGAGGAAACAAGCACAGAAAATACTGGAGAAACTCAGCAGGTCCAGCAGCAACTAGAGAGGCAGACGCAGAGGTAACATTTCAAGTTTGATATGACTCTTTTCCAGTAGAGAAGCATGCTGGGAAAACAGCTCCTCATTTTCCACCATTGAACTTTCGGACTCAACATTTAATTCAAAGGTTTGAGAGTAATGAACACTGTCCACTATTTAACTAAATCCCCACTATTCCTTTGCCTTGTTGGCATGATTTTGCTCCCAGCCTATTTTCTACTCTTCACATCTATCATTAACACCTATTTCCTTTCCTATCATTAGCACTCCTTTGATCTACTGCTCTGGGCTCTCTCACCATCTGTTCCACTTGTTCCTCCTCCTTTGTCAATAGCTTTAAAAACCATCATTTCCCTGCCTTCTTTAGATCCAAGGAAGCCTTGCTATACTCAAAACATTATGTTACTCTCCACAGATGCAGCCAGGCCTGCTCAGTTTGTTCAGTACAGTCACTTCTGATATAACAATATAGTTCTATTCTTGTGCAACCCTGTGTTATAAGTAAATTGCGCAATAGCCACGCCATTTAAACTAATGGGGCCAGAATCGCGCTATAGCTAATTCAGGTAAGGAAAGTTCACATTCTACAAATAACGGCCTAAATTCTTCAATCGTGTTAAAGCCAATGTTGTAGCAGAACTGACTTTACTTTCTGTTTATATTTTCTATCTCCAGCATCCGGAATATTTTGGTTTTCTTTAAAGCTAAATCTAGAGGAGTGCAGAATCTCAGAGTGTTGTAGTGTTCGAGGAGATCACAAAGATAAAGAGGAAACAGACCATGAGAGAGATTAGGAAATAAGAATAAAATCAGTGGGCCTGGAGAAATGCATGAATACAGCAGTACATATGTGTCATGACAGGGACAACGTCAAGATTACAGAGAGTAGGTAATAGGAGATCCATCATAGATAATGCATCCAGGAACGCATTAGACCAATGATGTCTGGAAGTAACTAGGATATAGAAAATATTTCAGTACAATATTAAAAGAGGCAGAGCACAGATGGGTGATGTTAGGGGAATGGAAGTAGGTGATCTTACTGACAGCGTACATATAAGCTCATATGGAAGTCAAATATAATAAGATTCCAAACTGTTGTTGAGCCTCAAACCTTTTCCAGGGCTACAGAATGCTTTGTGTAACAGGGAATGAAGATTGGTCTTCCTAAATTCATTTTGAAGACATTTCAGCTGAGAAAAAGCATTCATAGAAGGAATAAATGAGAAGATCCTTGGGAGACATGACCAGTAACAGTAGTTGAATAGGATGAGAAGTCAAGATGGCAGTTCAGCGGCTATGATCAAATAGCTGAGCTTAGGAGTAGGTGAAGGCAGTGTCACTCAGCTTGACATCACTGGAGAAGGTTCCGAGGAGAATGATGTGACTTAACTGTGTCAGAAGACTGCTCACAAATTTGGAAAGAAAAACAGAGACAGGTATTCTTTTTCATTGTCATAGACCAGATCAGTTGTGACTTTTGAGCAAATCGCTCTGGCACAGTGGAAACTGAGGGGACTGATAGGATGCATTCAACTAGCAAGAGGAAATATGAACTTATGTGGGGCATTGGGCAAACAAAACCGTAAAGGACACAAAGTTTCTGTGCTGATACATTAGGGCCAGGATGAAGGCTGAGAAATATCTCACTACAGAGAGGCATGGTGACCTTACAGCATCCAGCTGCTCACTTACACAGACATTAAAGTGTATCTGGTTGAGCTCCAGAAAAGCCCTCACCAATGGTTCTTCTATCCTTATTCTTAAAGTGGCAGAGTCCATTAATTTGCCACTTTCTCCAGATTCATCTGTGCAAAAATTTAGAATTTGCAATTACAGGTCCAAATCAAGAAATCTGCCCTTTTGGTCTCCATTCACAACATAACCAGATGGCTCCTAATTGTGAATAAAAATGTTTTTAATTTTTCCACTGATACAAACGGGTTCCTCCAGCCATCCCTAGACTCGAAATCCTGGCTTCATTCCTGTCAGTGGCTTCAGCCTCCTTCTCACAAATAACCCAACCATTAATTCCTAACTCCACCCCCCCCCCCCCCCCCCCCCAAGATTCTGGTGCCAAGCCCTCCCTCTCTCCCCACCTAAGCTCTGCTGTCCCCTGGAAAGCATGTGTCCTGTTTCATTGCACACTTCTGTTTGTTTTCCCATCTGTTTTTTGATCAAATGTTTTCAATAGTGGGGGGACTAGTAGGCCTGAGTTATAGGAAGAGGAGGGCCAGGATTGGACTTTATTCCTTGGAATGTAGGAGAATGAGGGATGACCTTATTGAGTTGTATAAAATCATGAGGGGCATAGGCAGGATGAATGCTTATAGTCTTTTTCCCAGTGATGGGGAATTGAAAACTAGAGGACATAGGTTTAAGGTGAGAGGGACCTGAGGGACACCTTCTTCATGCAGACAGTGGTGTGCATATGGAATGGGCTGCCAGATAAAGTGGTCAAGGTAGGTACAATAGCAACATTTAAAAAACATTTAGATAGGTACATGAATGAGAAAGGTTTAGAAGGATATGAACTAAATGTGGGCAATTGGAATTAGCTGAGTGGGCACCATGGTCAGCATGGACCAGTTTGGGCTGAAAGGCCTGTTTCCATGCTGCATTACTCTATGACTGGGAAATAGGGAGAGGAGAGGGAGCCAGTGTGGGGTTGTTCCAGGACTGAAGCAAGGGTGTCTGGGCAGGTGAATTTTATTTATCACAATGAAGCTGTCATTGTCCAAATTTAAAATTGATTTCTGCCATCAGATAAGTCTTTTAACAATAATTCTGAAGCCAGTGGGCATGAAAACTGAGGAAATATTTCAAAGTTTCTTTTGCAGGAAGTCTCATTGTGTTTAAATTTATATCCATTCAAGTAAGTTCCAAGATTTCCATTTTTGAGAGCTTCAAAGAACGTCCAGTGGAAGGATCAAGTCCAACAACTTGTCAGTCGCCATATTTCATTGTACATGTGTCAATGCTAGTTGCTGCTATTTTTTAAAAAAAATCTCCACCTCTCTCTTAACCCAGAGTGTGATGAGCTGATGGAATTCATTACCACAGGAAGGAGTTGATGGCAAAACATTGACTGTATTCAAGAGGCAGCTAGATATAGCACTTGGGGCAAATGGGATCAAAGGTTATGAGGAGAATGAAGAATTAGGCTATTGGGTTGGATGATCAGCCATGATGGTGATGAATGGCAGAGCAGGCTTGAAGGACCGAATGGCCTCCTCCTGCTCCGATCGTCTATGTTTCATGTTTCTTCCCCTCTCTTTACTTTCTGTAGTTTACTTTGTACAAAATTAAATATTACTTTTGGACTTTGCCTTAGTGAGGATTCTTCGATCTGACTGATTAGAGAAACAAGCTGTTGATTATCCTTTACTCCTACACCCTGCAGAACTCCAGTCCAGGGTGCTGCACTGCATCAGACCATTGATAACCACACATCATGTGCTAAAGGTAATTTTAACCTATGCAAGCAACCAGTCATGATTATTAGCACAAGAAAGCTTGGAGACATTGCACTGAGAATCAACAGGCAAGCAATACTTTTATTTCCAAAAGTATGTCTTACTAAACTTCTAAACAACAATTACTCTCGCTATTAAAAAAAAGTTTCACAAAATGTATACAGACATCCAGACTCGAAACATTAGCTGGCTGTGTCTCCATGGATGTTGTCTGACCCGCTGTAATCACTTGTTGTTTTCAATGCATACAGGGACTCGTACTTATGAATGCGATTTCAGGAATTTATTGTTAACAAAACAGCATATGAGTGTTTTTTATACATATAAACAGCTCCTTTACATTGTCCTGCACTGTGTTCTGATTTGTGTACAATCGACTTGTAAACAGAATGGAATCCATTTGCAACATGGGAACACCGTATATTTATTCACATCAGAAAATTGGAAAGTGCTCATTTGATTAAAAAACTCTTGAATCTCCACTGCACAGTACAGATTTATGCTTTATCCTCCAAATTACTATTTAATAGATTAACAAAACATTCATCATAATTATTATTCTGTCATTGTAGAGAATGCACATCAATAACACTGAATAATATAAGTCTTCTTTAAGACATAATGATGCAAAAATTTATGCTGTAGTCAATAAAACCACCTACTCAGCTCACAACATGTATTTAAAAAGGTGGAGAAAGCAGAGGAGGTACATAAAGTTTAACGCATTTCAAGGATTCAGTTGAAGGTTCTGACAATATTTGAATATTTCAATAAAATTATTGCCTTAGAAACATGTACGACATTGCTTATTTCTTGTGTAATTAAGGAATACACTGGAATCAGTTGTGCTACTACAGATGCTAAAGATACATATAATCTATATTCCAATAAGTCTTCTCAAAATTTGTTAGGCAAAGCTTTAGACTTGCATCTCCAAACTGAAAATGGTTGCTATGGAGGATATTTTGTGAATCAAAATTCAACTTTAAGTTGTTGTATACACATATGTTGCAGTTAGCTTGAAATTTCTGATGCATGCTATCACAAAGAAGTTATGCTTCCATGATTAATATTATCTCTGCCATACACCAGTGGCCTTGCTTCTGGAATAAGAAGTGAAATATTGCTTGGAAACCACAAATTTACCTGCTACCAATTAGAAAACGGACAGGATCTTTGTTACACAGGTGTACTAGATTTATTCAAGATGCCCTAATTTGGCACTGCTTGTGAATAAGTAACAGAGCACTGTGGGTTCTGTTGCAGGAATTTAATATGAAAAATAAAAGTTATCTAATGAGGTAAATCTCAGTTTTATTAGGTGTGGTAAAAAATTGTTAACTGGCCAGCTGAAGAAAAACTTAACTTGCTTTAATGAGATCTGGTTCAATTTCCAGAAGCCATATTTCCATTAATTCTATAAATTGAGCATATGCCGTCCTGTGTGTTAATACACAGCTCCAACTGGACAGCATTTATCAAAGCATCCAGACTGTGCCAAGAAATATATCAGAAACTAATTTAAGATTATTGTTCAGGCTCAATTGGACTTGCTGGAAGCTACATATGCAAACATATCTGTTTTATGTAGACAAAAGGAATTTGTCATTGGTTAAGAAAATGCCATGGAGACTGTATTTCCATGGCAGCACTTTGACTAATCAGCAGCTGCCCTCTTGGTTCAAGAACTAGGACTGAGAGTTAAGTGTTCTTGCTGCAACCAATCGACAACCCTCTTTCTGTTTTGCAAAAAAAATTTGTTTTTCAACCCAGATTTCTTGCATCCTTTTTTTTGATCAATATGACACAAAAAACTTTGACTTTGTGTCTCCTGGCAATTTTTATGTTTTATACCACAGACAGTTATTCAGAGATAGGTGCACAGTTTCAGTAAGGCATTTGATAAGGTTCCCCAAGGTAGGCTAGTGCACAAAATATGGAAGCATGGAATTGAGGGTGATTTGGATCAGAAATTGGCTAACTGACAGAAGACAGAAGGTGGTGGTTGATGGAAAATGTTCATCCTGGAGTTCAGTTACTAGTGGTGTACCGCAAGGATCTGTTTGGGGGCCACTGCTGTTTGTCATTTTTATAAGTGACCTGGATGAGGGCATAGAAGGATGGGTTAGTAAATTTGCAGATGACACTAAGGTTGGTAGAGTTGTGGATAGTGTGGAAGGATGTTGTAGGTTACAGAGGGACGTAGATAAGCTGCAGAACTGGGCTAAAAGGTGGCAAATGGAGTTTAATGTGGAAAAGTGTGAGGTGATTCACTTTGGAAGGAGTAACAGGAATGCAGAGTACTGGGCTAATGGTAAGATTCTAGGCAGTGTACATGAACATGTACATGAACCTCAGTGTCCAGGTCCATAGATCACTGAAAGTTGCCACCTAAGTTGATAGGGTTGTTAAGAAGGCATACAGTGTGTTAGCTTTTATTAGTAGAGGGAATGAGTTTCGTAGCCACAAGGCTGTACAAATCTCTGCTGTGGCTGCACTTGGAGTATTGCTTTCAGTTCTGGTCACTGCATTATAGGAAGGATGTGGCAGCTTTGGAAAGGTTTCAGAGGAGATTTACGAGGATGTTGCTTGATTTGGAGGGAAGGTCTTGCGAGGAACGGCTGAGAGACTTGAAGATGTTTTCATTAGAGAGAAGAGGTTTGAGAGGTGACTTAATTGAGACATATAAGATAATCAGAGGGTTAGATCGGGTGGACAGTGAGAACCTTTTTCCTCAGATGGTGATGGCTAGCATGAGGGGACATAGCTTTAAATTGAGGGGTGATAGATATAGGACAGATATCAGAGCTAGTTTCTTTACGCAGAGAGTGCAGGGGCATGGAACAGCCTGCCTGCAACAGTAGCAGACTCACTAAGTTTAAGGGCGTTTAAATGGTCATTGTATAGGCATGAGAATGAAAATGGAATAGTGTAGGTTAGATGGGCTTCAGATTGATCTCACAGGTCGCCGCAACATTGAGGGCCGAAGGGCCTGTACTGTGCTGTAATGTTCTATGTTCAGTTTTCTCTTTTATCAATTTGTAGATAATTGATTCATCAGACAGCATTTAATGATGAGAAAGAAGTGAGCAGATCCAGCCTATACTCGTAGAAGATTTGAAGAAGGAAAGTTAGTAGAAAGACATAAAGCCATGTTTCTATCATGTTAACTTACAATGCTTCTGGAAGTAATTCCTTCAAGTAACACCTTGGATTATTGCATCACTTGCCACATGCAAGGTAATTGGGGTATGATACAAAGCCACATTTCCCTCAGCTGTTCCCATTACAGAGAATGATGTGGATGGGCTGATGTTGGACTGGGATGGACAAAGTCAGAAGCCACATGACACCAGATTATAATCCAACAGGTTTATTTAAAATCACAAGCTTTTGGAGCACTGTTCTTTCATCAGATGGTCAAAAAAGCAGCACTCCGAAAGCTTGTGATTTCAAATAAACTTGTTGGACTATATCCTGGTGTTGTGTGACTTCTGAAGTTATAGAGAAGATCTTGGTAAAAATTCATATAGCCAAGATAGATATTCCCCTTCAGGTTCCTCCCATTCAGTGGAAAAAGTGTATACAAACTCACTGTTTCATCAATCCTCCAACCAATCGTAGGAGTTAACATAATTCTACAGAAATTCAGACAACAAGCATAAACTATAATCAGTCAAGATGCTGGGTAAGCTTTAAATTTCAAGTCCCTGGATTTAATAAGCTTTACACATGCAATGTTTTCGGATAGCTCAGTTGGCTGGATGGCTGGTTTATCATCCCAACAACATGGGTTCAATTACTGCATCAGCTGAAGTTACCATGAAGATGTCTCCTTCTCAACCTCTCCCCTTGCCTGAGGTATGCTGACCCTCAAGTTAAACTAACCACCTGTCACCTCTCTCAAATGAGAGAGTGAAGCTATGGTAGCTTTCATTTCAAAGCATGAAGTTTGGCTGAAGAAGACAGTTTAACCAATTGGGGTGTGTTTGAACCATCCAGAAAAATTCCTATTTGTAACAGCAGAATATTGTGGATGCTTGAAATCTGAAATAAGAAAACAAAACAAAAGTGCTAGAAAAACTCAACAGGTTAGGCAGTAGCTGTGGAGGGAAACACAATTAAAGTTTCAGGTTGCTCATCAGAATATGCCAGAATTATCAAAATGTTCTTAGTCATAGCGGCTCTCATATTTGAGCTGCTTAAGCTTTAGGGGATCAGTTAGCTCAGTTGGCTGGATGGTTGTTTTGTAATTTTGAGTGATACCAACAGCATGGATTGAACTTCTACACCTGAGGATATTACCATGGAGGACTCTCCCTCTCCACCTTGTCCTTTGTCTGAGTTGTAGTGACCCTCAGATTAAACCATCAATTATCTCTCTTAAATGAATAGGCAGCCTTTCGGCTGGTAAGACTGTGGCAACTTTACATTTTTATGCTATAGTTTTCTGTTATGAAGGTGTGTTTCTTGTGTCACCTTGATGCAAAATGCTCAATATAAACATGACACAATGGTTAAAAATCACCCAACACCAGGTTAAAGTCCAACAGGTTTATTTGGAAGCACTAGCTTTCAGAGCACCGCTCCTTCACCAGGTGGTTGTCCACCCCAGTCCAACACCGGCACCTCCAAGTCATGACACAATGGTGGAGAAGTTAATCTTGGTTTGTCAATAGAGTGAGATGTGTATTATGCAGACTCATGCTGTGCTGGGAGCAAGCATGCAAATACAAAAGTTTGCATGGCCACTGATTAAAAGCTGATCAAAAAGTGAGTCTTGGCTCCGTAGAAATCTGGCTTTAAGTCGGAAAACTATGTGAAAAATCATTGTTCCATCCTTGACTGACTCTTCACCACAATTATTTCCAATATGGATTAATGACTTGGATGAGGAAAGTGAATGTACTACAGCCAAGTTTGTGGAAGACACAAAAATAGGTGGGAAGGCAAGTGATGAGGATGCGACAGAGTCCACAGGGGATATAGACAGGTTCAATGAAAATCTTGGCAAATGGACTATAATGTGGACAAATGTGAGGTTTTGCACTTTGGCAGGAAGAATAGAGGGGCTGAATATTATTGAAATGGAGAAAGACTGAAGAAAGCTACAAGATAGAATGATTTAAGAGTCGTTATGCGTGAATCCAAGTTTAGCAGGTAATAGGGAATCCAAATGGAATGTTAGCCTTTATTTCAAAAGGATTGGAATATAAAAATACCAAGGGCTTGCTTAAACGATACAAGGCACCAGTCAGACCACAGCTGGAGTGCTGTTAGATTCCCTACAGCGTGGAAACAGGTCCACACCGACCCTCTGAAGAGTAACCCACTCAGACCTAATTCCCTAACACTATGAGCAATTTAGTTTGGCCAATTCAACTGGCCAGCACACCTTTGGATTGTGGGAGGAAACCCACGCAGACACGGGGAGAATGTGCAAACTCCACACAGACAGTTGCCTGAGGCTGGAATTGAACCTTGGACCCTTGTGCTGTGAGGCAGTAGTGCTAACCACTGGACCACCTTGCCGCCCCATGCTGTTTTGGGTCCCTTATCCAAGGAAAGATATTCGGGTACCCGAAACAATCCAGAGAGGGCTTGCTAGGCTGAGATGAGAGTATTAGTGGTAAGGCCAGCTTTATTGCCCACCTATAATGGCCCTGAAACCGAGTGGCTTCCTCCACATTTTAGAGGGCATTTAAAACGTCAGCCATATTGCCGTGGGCCTGGAGTTACATGTAAGCCAGACCATCTGTGGACAACACATTTCGTCCCTAAATGACATTAAAGAAACTGGTGGGATTTTATGACAATCAATAAAAGCTTCATGGTGACCAATACTACAAGTAGCTTTCAATTCCAGAGTTTATTAATTAAATTTAAATTCCATTAGCTGCATAGATCCCAGAAAAAAGTGTACCTTCAAGACTGTTAGATGATGTACTGACATGTGAAGCTCTGGTCTGAAAGTTCTCACCTCACCTTCAGTAGTCAGTGCAACAGTGTTCGTGCAGTGTGTAGTCATTACAGTCAAATCCATGTAGTGTTACAGCCATGGGGAGAAAGTGAGGACTGCAGATGCTGGAGGTCAGAGTTGAGAGTTTGGTGCTGGAAAAGCACAGCAGATCAGGCAGCATCCAAGGAGCAGGAGAATCGGTGTTTCGGGCATAAGCCTGATGAAGGGTTTATGCTCAAAATGTTGATTCTCCTGCTCCTTGGATGCTGCCTGACTTGCTGTGCTTTGTCAGCACCACACTCTCGACAGTGTTACAGTCACGCCATGTAATAGTAACATCAATAAACATGAACCCAGACTATGTGCAGGTCTGAGATCTCAGAACAGTGTCAACAATTAGTTTATTGATAGTCTTCAAGCTGACAGAGAGAAAGGCGCTCAGATCACATCATATGCTAGCAGTGGTATTTAACAGCTAAAATCACTAGGAAAATGTCCTTTGTCCAGGTGTCAGTCCATTCCACTGCTTTGTTTTATGTTTACAGCAAGAAACTAGAAAGTTGAACATGATTTTACTCTGATTTCACCTTGGGCATGAACACCACATGCAGACACTGTTCAGCTACTATCTCTCGGGTGACAACTTTGAAAGTAGCAACAATAAGAAAGAAAGAGGAACAGAGAGAAACCAACATGAACAAAAGGTAAGAAAAGCCTTACACTGCAATACAGATCCTTTGGATACTGCTATTTATTTTTTGAAGAGAGTAAAACTGCACAGTCATAATGGAAAGCAAACATCTGAGCATGGATTGGCAATAGAATTCTGTGCAGTAAAATTCTGCTGCATCACTCTTGGTAGATCCCTGCATGGAAACTGGAGATCCATGCAGAAGAAATAAACATTAGCAGAAACGCTGAATGGCAATCCATTGATATTCTGTTCAGTTAAAGCAAGGATACATCTTTACAGAATAGAATCGCTATTCTGTGATTTGACACATCAAGTCCACACCAACCCTCTGAAAAGCATCCCAGCCAGACCCATCCCCATTCCCTCACCCTATCCCCATAATCCAACATTTCCCATGGCTAATCCACCTAATTGTGGGAGGAATGTGCAAACTCCACACAGATTGTCACCCGAGGCTGGAATCAAATCCAGATTCCTAAGTGATGTGAGACAACTGTGCTAACCACTGAACAACCGTGCCACCCCATAGATTATAGTAAAGCAAGACAGCAATAAAACATCTTACTGTTTTGGAAATCAAAGGGTTAAGAAGGATAAAACCATTAAATACATCAATGATGACAGCAGAGAGCCTGACAAAAGTTTCTAATTTCCAGAAGATCAGCTTAAAGTTCACATCCACTTCAGGGTTCACAGGTTTGAGTTCATGTCATACTGACAACCGCCAGATGAAACAATTGATCAATTTGTCTTTAGATGTTGACACAAATATACAAAACGTGATTTAATCAAAGCTCATTTAGTTGCAAGGCTAATGGAACTGGTCATTGCCTCTAGACCCATTAATTCCTTCAGAAAGATTCTTCTTGGTAAACACAAAGATTATGCCATTGATATGCTGCTCAAGGAAGGATGCAAGTACAGAGCAATTCTGGCAGGTCAGCAGCATCTACAGGTAGTTGACTGTGCAACAAGTATCACAGCCATCAAAAGGGTCAGTAACTCACCAAAATGCTGTATCCCATGTGACTTATCTCGCCCGCCAAAACCAATGATCTTTGTGAGATTGTGAATTGTCATTTCGGGCAAAAGCCCTTCATCAGGAAAGGGCTGACGATGGGGCTTATGCCCAAAATGTCGATTCTCTGCTTCTCAGATGCTGCCTGACCTACTGAGCTTTTCCAGCACCACACTCTCGACCCATACAGAGATATCACCCTCTGACTGATGACTCCTAAAAGTGTTGGACTGGGGTGGACAAAGTCAAATATCACACAACACCAGGGTAGAGTCCACCAGGTTTATTTAGAAGCACTAGCTTTTGGAGCGCTGCTCCTTCATCATCACAGCTAGTGCTTCCAAATAGACCTGTTGCACCATAAGCTACCTGATGAACAAGTAGCACTCCGAAAGCTAATGCTTCCAAATAGAGCTGGTGGTGTGCGATTTTTAACTGACTCCTGAAAAGAATGACAAGCTGCCTCGCTTTGTGTCTGCAAGGCAAGACAGGAGTACTGTTGTTGAAAAATGTGGTGCTGGAAAAACACAGCAGGACAAGCAACATCCGAGGAGCAGGAGAATCGACGTTTCGGGCATAAGCCCTTCTTCAGGACTCTTATGCCCGAAACGTCGATTCTCCTGCTCCTCGGATGCTGCCTTGCCTGCTGTGTTTTTCCAGCACCACATTTTTCAACTCTGGTCTCCAGCATCTGCAGTCCTCACTTTCTCCAAAACAGGAGTACTGGGAATGTTTCCAGTGAGTGTATGTGTGCTTGACTTTAAAAGGGAATTGAGGTTGTGTTCACTAGTAACATCCATAAATGAGTTTAACGTGGGCAGAAAGACACAATGCAGGTTGTCTCCTCCTCATGTTCCTGCTCCAGAGCCTTTGTCTGTACAATGTAGCAGACAATGAATTCTGACACACACGGTAACAGGTTTTGCTGAATTGCTCCAGGATATTCAGGCCGTGGGAGCATTGTTTCAGCATCACAGTGGTCTGCACCGTCACATTTTGTGCTATCCTATGACTTTCATTGTGTCCATGCTCTGCCAGAGTGTGTGGACTGTGCACTGTAGCCATCAAATATGTGGCTATCACATAGCTCTCGTCACTCGTCCTTTGGTTTGCCGGGGTGGCTCAGACAGGGTGGCATTGGGATCGGTTGGCATCTTGGTTGTTGCCAGAATGCCATACACTCTCTGCATATGGTCACACACCAACTGGTGGCTGAGGGAGTGGAATGTGGTTCAATTCTTGTCTGGGGCAGAGATTGCAGGTTTTACTCACAAAGTGATGTGTGTGCAATCAGTGCTGCTCCAGGTCACAGGGAAGCCTGCAATCCTGGTGAATCTACAGCCACTAGCGTCTCCCTCTCAGGACAGAATGAAATAATGTAATATAGTTAGCTTGGAATGGTTGGAGAGCAACATGGTGGAGTCATGCTGGGCTTGAAACATTAACTGGGTTTCTCTCTCTTTGGATGCTGCTAAACCCGCTCAGTTTCTCCAGTACTTTATGTTTTTTTTATTTCAGGTGTGTTCTGTTTTAACAGGTAAAAACTTTAAGATACTGTAAGTATCTCCAGCTTTAGCCTGGAAGAAGCAGATGCATAAAAAAGATTATTATGGTCACCTTCAAAACCATTGGCAATGCAGTCTTAGAATCCCTACAGTGTGAAAGCAGGCCATTAAATCCATGCTGACCCTCTAAACAATACCCCACCACGATTCACTCTGCATTTCCCATGGCCATTCCACCTGGTGTGCACATCCCTGGACACTACTGGGCAACTTAGCGTGGCTAATCCACCAAACCTGCACATTTTTGGACTGTGAGAAGAAAGCAGAGGGAACTGACACAGACATTGGGAGAACATGCAAACTCCACACAGGCAGTCACTCAAGGGTGGAATCAGACTCAGGAGCCTGGCACTGTGAAGCAGCAGTGCTAACCATTGTGCCACTGTGCTGTCTCTTCTCTCAGCTTGGAGATGTGACTGTGGCAGATTTCAGTGAGGATGCCTTGTTTGAAGCTGATTCTGGTTACAGGTCGGAGACAGTATTGCTCCCAGAATGTTCTGAACATATTTGGCCTCCTGCAAGTAGCCTTTTTTTTTCCTCTTTTTACCCACATCTTTCAGCAAGCTGTCTTGTGCTGCATGGATTCCTCTCCTTCTCTGAACTATGCTGTACCTCGTTCACATATACCTGGAAGCAACAAATCTGTGCAGAAGACAGCGAAAATCCCTTGAGCATCTGCTACTCCCTGTCGACTGCCGATTTTAATCAACTACAGAAAGCATCAGACATGAATAGAATTGAAACAAGTGCTAGAAGACATTAACCAGTAGCAAAACTATATTTAGTCGATCACAGTGATGGTGCAGAGGGTTGCATAGGGATGTGATGTTCTTTCTGCTGCTGAATGCATGCTCATCTATCTGAGGTTAAGTCATTAACAACAGCATTGAGCTCCAAAATGACAATGCTGGCATTAAGGAGGAGAAAGTGAGGACTGCAGATGCTGGAGATCAGAGTTGAGAATGTAGTGCTGGAAAAGCACAGCAGGTCAGGTAGTATCCACGGAACAGGAGAATCAACGTTTTGGACATCAATGTTTCCTGATAAAGAGCTTATGCCTGAAACGTCGATTCTCCTGCTCCTCGAATGCTGCCTGCTGTGCTTTTCCAGCACCACACTCTCGAATGCTGGCATTAAATCAATATCATGTGTTGGTTGATGCCATGCTCTGTTTGTCATGTAACTGTTCATTGTATGTGAACTAATGCCTTCACAAAAGGTCACAGAACATGACTCACTTTAAAAGTGTGCATGCATGCAGAGGTCTCTATTTTTAACACTGACTGACAGTTATACTCCATATGATACAAGGAGATAAACAAATATAATGATCAAACTGTTGCTATGACTCTGACATTGGTAAGAAGGATTGAGAGAAGATATTGAACTGAAAGAAATGTGGAAAGGGAGAGGTCGTAGACACAACCCAGGAGAGCTATATTAAGGAACCTGTAATGTGCAGATATCAATAAAAGTATACCTGAAGTTAAAATGCCTTACTTAGAAATAAAGTGTCAGGGACAGTCTGTGTTAGTAACATGAGACTAATGTACACATATGGCCTGAAGTTTATTAAGCAAGTCTTCATTTTTTTCACTGAGATTAGATCTTTACAAACATGTGGGAAAACATTAAAGTTAACCAGAGAAAACACTAATTATACAGAATTTGTTCATATTTAGTTGAGGAAAGCCTTCATTGGTCTCCTTCTGACAAAGACACCCTTTATTTCAGAAAGGCTCTACTCAGTTGCTCAAGATCCCCTGCTTGATGACCACCCTCACCTTCACCATCTGCTGCTGGAGGCCCAATAACATGTCGACTCCTCTAACCTGAGGATACTAAAGATTAGTAAGTGGATGTGCAGATCAGGTAGTATTAGCTTTAAGCATACATTAAAGTATGGTGGCAGGTCAAGAAAAGGAAACTACAGAACCAGGATCTTGGAAATATATCACCATTCCTTCACTATCGCTGGGTCAAAATCCTGAAATTCCCTCCATACATGCCTTGGAGGTCTACCTACCGCACATAGACTGCAGCAGCTCAGGAAGGCAGCTTAGCACCACCTTCCCGAGGGAAGTAGGGACGAGCAATAAATGCTGGACCAGCCAGTCATGACCATGTCCCATGGATGAATAGAAGAAATCTGGTATTAGAAAACAGAGCCCAAGGTACACGACTGAACATGGAAGACCTCAAAAGGCAGGATGACAGTTTAGACTTCAAAAACACAAGTGCACGTGGAAAATGCAGGAAGTCTCCCAAGGTAGGTCAGGACACTGAGAAAAAGCTGGAAAAGGAGAAGGCTTCATAATACTGGAAGAGAGACTTGGAGCAGTTTGAAGACAAACTGCTCCAATATTGCAATAGAACAATAAAACACCAAATGGCAGAAAAAAGAAACCTGAAAGACGTTTATGTAAAGCCTCAAACTGTCAATACTCTGTCGAACAGAAACACTTCAACAATTAGAAGAAAAAGTCCAAATTCTCATGTGAGTCAGTTAAGTGCAATAGTCCATATGGATGGTATCTCCTGAAGAAAATTTGCCATTATCACATCCAACATAAAACCTGAATATTTTACATTGAGAGCTTTTATGGAGACCAGCCAATGTACATAGCCTTAAAACATTTGCATTTACTTGGGGATGTGAAAGGTTGGTGGACTTTCTCTTGGGACTGAAATTCCAAGTCATGATGGACCACAAGTAATCTTACTGGGATCAAAAATAAATCTCAAAAATGCCTCTATGCAGACAAAGATTCAGGCTGGGACTGATGAAATACAACATGGAATTGTCCGTGTTCCAGGCAAGGTATAAATAACAGTGGATACATTCTCAAGGGCAACATTGGATTTTGCAGAGAAAGATGATCTTATTTTTGTGGAAGAAGTGGGATGTTGTTTTACAGCAATGACCAAGGTCTTACAGGCACCCAAGGGAAACCTCAGTGAAATTTGTGCAGCTCAAAAATCTGACAGCGAGAGCACTAAGGTTGGAGAATTCTGTTTGTAAGGGTAGTAAAAGTGTCGTCCAGCAGGCGACGTGCTGAGTTGATATGAAGGGAAAGATCAACAAGCTGGAAGGTTTATTCATATTTGACCACAGAATTGTTATAAAGTTAATGTCCATGGAGATTCTATAGAAATTCCGAGGGAGACACCTTGGCATCACAAAATACAGAGCAAAAGCAGTCAGTTTGGTGTCCAGGCATTTCAAAACATGTGCAGGATTACATTTCATTTTGCAAGGTATGTACTCTGCAGCAGAGTCAGTCTTATTTATTCATGGGATGAAGGCATCACTGCCGAGTCAGCATTTATTGCACATCGCTAATTGTTAAGGTTAAAAGACAGTTAAGAGTCAACCACATTGGTGTCATGCTTAAGCTAGACCAGATGAAGGAAGCAGTTTCCTTCCCAGAAGGTTGACATGGTATCTCAGTGATTAGCACAGCTGCCGCAAGGCACCAAGGACTCAGGTTCAATCCCAACCTCGTGTGGCTGTCAGTGTGGAGTTTGCACGTCCTCCCCGTGTCTGTGTGGGTTTCCATTGGGCACTCCAGTTTCCTCCCACAATCTAAAATGAGCAGGTTAGGTGGATTGGCCATGCTAAATTGCCCATATTGTTCAGGAACGTACATGTTAGTTGTGTTAGCCATGGGAAATGCAGGGTTACAGAGATGGGGATTGATCCGGTTGGGATCCTCCTTGGAGGGTTGGTGTGGACTTGTTGGGCTGAATGATCTATTTCCACACTGTGGGGATTCTATAAGGATATGAGTGAACCAAGTGGGTTTGCCCTTGACAATGGTTCATGGACATCATTAGTTCCACTCTTAATCCCAGATTTTTAATGGATTCAAATTCCACCATTTGCTGTGGTAGGATTTGAACCCTGGACCCCAGGACATTACCTGGAGCTCTGGATTAACAGGGTCCAGTGATAAAACCACTAAGCCATTGCCTCCCATTTTGAACTAGATTTCTGTAAAGGGAAGGTTAGGAATGAATTTATTCAGAATCAAAGAGTAGATGTATCAAATCCTAGTCAATTACTATTCAGGATGGATTGAGTTAGGTGAATTGGCTATGCTAAGTTGCCCGTAGTGTTAGGTGAAGGGGTTAATGTAGGAGAATGGTCTGGGTGGGTTGCTCTTCGGAGGGTCAGTGTGGACTTGTTGGGCAGAAGGGCCTGTTTCCACACTGTAAGTAATCTAATCTAAAAGTGGCAAACTCGCTTTGAACCACATCAGACACAGCGATCAGAATAGCAAAACGAATCTTTGCAGTGTACAGGTTCCTGGATGAATTAGTGTCAGACAATGGATCTCAATTTGTGATTTTGTCAAGTCCACTTTGGAGGCAATCATTAAGCAGGTATGAAGTTCTCCACTCCTACTGGAGATAAGTGGAGAGGCAGAAAAAGCAGCCATGACAGTGAAGTCATTAATGCATAGAAATCAAGACTAGAAATGAGCTCTATTTATTTGCAGCGGCACAGCCTGAAATTGTTAATGCAACACCAGCTGATGCAACACCAGTTAATGGGAATGATGTTACAAATGGATGTGACAGTTTAAAAGCAACCTTAGGCTAAATTGAACTTCTCAAGATGAGGAAGTTGAAACAAATGGACAAACTCCACAAACAGGACAGAGCAGTAGTGATGGCCCAACCCTAGAAACAGGGTGAGAGCTGTCTCAATCTTCATCAGACTTTCTGCCTGATCATCAGACCAAAACATTAACTGAGATCTTGTCAAAGTGCCAGAATGGAAATCAGAAGAAACAGGAAGACAATGATCTTACTCAAGCCAAGAAGTGAGAGTGAGTATAATTATTGTAGACAATAACAGAAATTATTGGAAAATCTCAGCAGTTCTGCCAGCATCTGTGGAGAGAAATCAGAGTTAACGTTTTGGGTCGAGTGACCCTTCCTCAGAACTGATGGTAGCCAGGAAAAGGTTGTTTTTTATAAATAAGATGGGGTGGGGGGAGGACAGTAAGTGACAGATGGAGATAGAGCCCAAAGAGGGAGAGTAAAATAGTTGGACAGGCAAAGAAGTGGATCAAGGTGAGCCTGGGAGAATGAATAGCTGCTAATGGAGACAATGTTGTCCCCTCTACATTGGGGAAACGAAGCATTGACTGGGTGACTGCATCACAGAACACCTACTTTCTGCCCCCAAAAAGACCCTGAGCAGCCAGCTGCCTGCCACTTTAACACCCCAGCCCGTTCCCTGGCCAATGTCTCTGTCTCAGGCATGCTGCAGTGCTCCAGCGAAGCTCAGCACAAGCTGGAAGGACAGCACCTCATTTTGCGCTTAGAGATCCTCCGTAAGGAGAGGTCACTAGCAGAAGTAGGGATGGTGGGTTGAGATGGAGGGTTGGATAATAGGGCAGAAGTGTGGATCGCAGCAGCCTACGCACTCCTACCCCTATCCAGATACTGGATCTCTCAATCAGGTACTGGATGCCTTTGAATGAGCTGTCCCACCTACCTGGCAACTTAAGAGACTCGACAGCATCATGATTGAGCCTTCTGGTTTGAGGTATAATTACAGCTAGGCCCTCCACATCTCAGAACTCACCTCCAGGGAATATAAAAATTCCACCTTTACAGTGTAGAACATCACTACCATAGTGATAGTGTCCCTACATGTGAGCACAGGGGTCTGGGTTCAAGTCCCACCTGTTTCAGAAATGTGTACTAACATAGCGTCATAGAATCATACATCACAGAAACAGGCCCTTTGTCTCAATTCATCCATATTTATCCGGTTTCTTAAACTGAACGTGTCTCATTTGCCTGTTGGACCATATCCCTCTAACCTTTGCTATCCATGTATCTGTCCCAATGCCTTTTGAATGTTGTAATTATACTCATCTCCACCACTTCCTCTGGCAGCCTGTTCTATACACACTACCCTCTGTGTGAAAAAGTTGCCCCCTAGGTTCCTATTAAATCTATTCTCCTCTCAACTTAAACCTATGCCCTTGAGTTTTGGACTCCCCACCCTGGAGAAAAGACCTTGGTTATTCACCCTATCCATGCCTCTCATGATTTTATAAATCTCTACAAGGTCATCCCTCAGCCTCCAATGCTCCAGGGAAAAAAGGTCCAGCCTCTCCTTACGACTCAAACACTCCAGTCATAGTAACATCCTTGTTAATCTTTGTTCATCTCGGCACAGCTTGGTTACAAAATATTTCAAGATTATGGACAGAAAGAGGGTAAAGGTACATCACCATAGACCCAGAGGGTTACACTCTTAGAAAGAGAGAGACAACTGGAGGTGGTTTAACCAGAGGGGCACCACACCTCAGGAGAGGCGAGAGCCTGAGAAGGCAAAACTTTCATGGTAACCTTAACCAGTGTGGGAATTGAACCCATGCTACTGGTGTTATTTTGCATCACAAACCTGCCATCCAGGCTAACTGATCCCTCGATATGAAATGCGTAAGACAAAAAGAAATGAAACACTGGTGCTTCCTTCAGCTCGTGAGGGTAAGGATAGCAGAATAGAGCAGATGAATGCAGGGCTGAGGAGCTGGTGCATCGGAAAAGGGTTCACATTCTTGGGTCATTGGAATCTCTTCTGAGGTAGAAGTGACTCGTACAAGAAGTCTGGATTGGACTTGAATTGGAAGGAGACTAGTGTACTGGCAGAGAGATTTGCAAGAGCTGCTCGGAAGCATTTAAGCTAGTAGGGTGTGGTGGTGGGGGGGGGGGAATGGTGGTGGGGTGGGGGGAGCAGGGGTGGTGAGCCCAGGGAAAAACTGAGAAAAGAGATCAATCTGAGACAGGTACATTTGGGAAAAGCTGTGAATCAAACAGTCAGGGCAGGAAGGAACAAAGCAGAGACAAGGTAGGACTGATAAATTAAACTGCACTTACTTCAATGCAAGAGGCCTAACAGGGAAGGCAGATGAACTTAGGCCATGGTTAGGAACATGGGACTGGGATATCCTAACAGTTAGAAAAACGTGGCTCAGGGATGGACAAGATTGGCAACTTAATGTTCCAGGATACAAATGTTATAGGAAGGATAGAAAGGGGGGGGGGGGGCAAGAGAGGAGAGGGAACAGCATTTTTGATAAGGGATAGCATTACAGCTGTACTTAGGGAGGATATTCCTGGGAATATATCCAGGGATGTTATTTGTGTGGAACTAAGAAATAACAATGGGATGATCACCTCTTATTGGGATTGTACTATAGACCCATTAATAGTCAGAGGGAAATTGAGAAACAAATTTGCAAGGAGATCTCAGTTATCTGTAAGAATAATCAGGTGGTTATGGTAGGAGATTTTAACTTTCCACTGCCATAGTGTTAAGGGTTTAGATGGAGAGAATTTGTTAAGTGTGTACAAGAAATTTTTCTGATTCAGTATGTACCTACTAGAGAAGGAGCAAAACATGGGAAATAAGGTGGGGCAGGTGACTGAGGTGTCAGTGGGGGAGCACTTTGGGGCCAGTGATCATAATTCTATTAGTTCTAAAACAGTGATGGAAAAGGATAGACCAGATCTAAAAGTTGAAGTTCTAAATTGGAGGAAGGCTAATTTTGATGGTATTAGGCAAGAACTTTCACAGGTAAAGGGACGGTTGGAAAATGGGAAGCCTTCAAAAATGAGATAATGAGAGTCCAGAGACAATATATTCCTGTTAGGGTGAAAGGACAGGTTGGTAGGTGGAGGGAATGCTGGATAGGGAGGTGGGTCTGGGTGGGGGATGCTCTTTGGTAGATGGATAATAGTTGATAGGTAAATCTTGGCTGAAAAGTAATAGATGAGACACGTATCTAAACAAAGAGGAAAAAGGAGATATTCAACTATGCTCAGATTTCCAGGACTAGTTACAGGGCAGACTATAAGAATTGGAGTTTGCACATTCTCCCCGTGTCTGTGTGGGCTTCCTCCGGGTGCTCTGGTTTCCTCCCACAATCCAAAGATGTGCAGGTCAGATGAATCAGCCGTGCTAAATTGTCAATAGTGTCAGGTGCATTAGTCAGAGGGAAATGGGTCTGGGTGGGTTACTCTTCGGAGGCTTGGTGTGGACTGGTTGGGCCGAAGGGCCTGTTTCCACACTGTAGGGAATCTAATCTAATCTAATTACAAAACCATCACAAAATTCAGACAGTTTAGATGACAAACAGAGACCCAGTGCATGTTTGAGGACAGAGTTTCAGAACTGGGGCAGGTAGCTTCAATCTAAGGAAGCAGAGATAAGCTGGAGCTGGAGCTGCCAAACCCATAAGCAGATTTTCAGCATCCACAAAGGAAGGTGATCGCTTCGAGCTGATCATTAAATGGCCTGCCTTCATTCTGTTCATTGTTTTAATGCTGTTGGGCATACTCCACCATTCTCCTCCCACTGCCTCAATGTCAATTCAATGTTCCCTCAAAATACCCATCCACTCCCCCATGCTGCCATTTTATTCATGTTCCCTGTCAATGTGCCCTGTAATGGGCACAACCACTGGGAGATCTGTGACAAGGTTACATTGGCTTCCAGTTCTGGGAATATCTGCTGGGCACGCAGTTCAAAAGTCCATACAATGAGAAGAAAGACAAATGGGAAAGTAAATGCTCATGCTTTTCCCACTGATATAAACTAGATCTGTTATCAATGGAGATTGCACTTCCACACTACTATATTTCCACATTCACAGATTCTTCCCACCTTTGTGAAAATGCAGCTTTCTGTCCCTGTTATGGCACATTGCTTCAAGCTTTTCATTATGTAATCCATTTGGAAATTTAAAAGCCTTAATGATAAAGTCTTCCAGACTCCAGAACCAAAATGAGAAACTAATAAACGACATACTTTAAGTAGTTCATTCCCTATTCTGAAACTGTAGTCAATATGAGACTCCCTGTGGTGACTTGACAAGATATACATGCATTATAAATTCCAAATTGCATAATGCATGTGGCTTAGCTTTTTAAATGTAATAATATACACAGCAGTGATTACTAAAGACTTCAGTTGGATGCTTATAATATCCCTCAGCAAAATCATTTAACATTTTGATCTTCAATCATTTCTGACTCAAGGGAAAGCAGCTCAACAATAATATAAATATAAGCAAGGACATCTTTGCATTTATGTTGAAATCATTTGAAACAGTTAGTTTCACCTAAGTCTGGCAAGAATTGAATCTACAAATATTAAATAGGCATTCCTGTTTCCTATCAGAAATTAGCCAAAATCTCTTTCAATCTGCAAAAGTGATTGTTACAATGAAAATGGGAAATAATCCTTAAGAGATTGATATCAAGCTATATTTCCTATCATCAATTTCTTTTGATTGTCCAAAAGGAAAATAGGCTGAAAATGTAATTGTTGCACAAAATGATTCTCAAACATTTTGTGCCTGTTCAAGATCATGCAGGGAGCATATTAACGTTTTTGATTGATTGCTCGATTTGATTTATTGTCAAGTGTATCTAAGTACAAGTACAGTGAAAAGCTTTGTTTGCATCCAGTACAGGCAGATCATAGTAAGCCAGGACAACATACCATAGGATGAAAAAGAAACTTGGACAGAGTGAGATATATAGGTTACATTGCACGGTAGGTGTACAAAGCAAGCTTAATATTAACAAGATCAACATTAAATTGAGGTAGAGAGTCCATTCATCAGTCTATTAATGGCACGGTAATAAAGCAAGATATGAGATGGCGCTGACACTGGGTGACTCCTTGTGAGCTCCCTACAGCAGATCTAGCTCGAAATTTGTGTCCCATCTACTGCCCTTCCAACATAAGACTATTATCCCCATGCTCTGTCATGCTGTTTGTGAAGCTGCTGCCCCCGTGCTCTCTTGCACTCCTATGGTGGGAAACTGTGGTGCTCATACTCTCTCCTGCAGTTTCAGTCATGCAGGGTCCTCCCCTCTCTCACTCAAAGGCACAGAGGTCATTGTTATTTCTATCACCCTGAGTACCCGGACAGACTGCTGCAAGTCAAAGTCAGTGCATTTATCTTCATTGAGTCATGGAGATGTGCAGCACAGAAACAAACCTTTCAGTCCAACTTGTCCATGCTGACCAGATATCCTAAATTAATTTAGTCCCATTTAGAAGCACTTGGCCGATATCCCTCTAATCCCTTCCTATTCATATACCCTTTCAGATGTCTTTTATTTGTTATAATTGAATCAGCCTCCATCACTTCCTCTGGCAGCTCATTCCATACATGCATCACCTTCTGCGTGAAAAAGCTGTACTTTAGGTCCATTTTATATCTTTCCCCTTTCACCCTAAACCTATGCCCTCTAATTCTGGATGCCCCCACCCCAGGGAAAATACCTTGCCTATTTACCCTATCCCTATCTGTATTTATTTCCTTCCAAAGGAACCATCACTTTTATAAACTGTTCCATTCAACACTCTCTCCTCATTCATGCAACAACAATTTTGAACAAGCACGATTAATGCCTGATATTGATAGCTTAGCTGATCTTCAATCTAGCATCTAATGGAAGCCTCCAAAGCCACATCTCACACCTTGAACACATTGTCAGCTATTCAACCATAACTCTTCCCCAGACTCTATTTCCTGATAATATGGCAAATATCAGAAGAAAAGTTAGACAGAATTAAATAATAAGTCTGAAGATGTACAATATTTTCCCAATTTCACTTGCTTTAAAACAATGGTGCATGGAGTGTTGAATAATTTTTTTAATATCTGAATGGTATGGTACTTAAAAAGCTTGTCATTATTTTACAGTTTTGTTAAGAATGAACTAATTTGCCCTGAACCAACCTGTTTTCTTAAAATTAAATGAAAATTGATTAAACGTATGCCTGAGGAAGAATGATTCACCTGATGAAGGAGCAGCATTCCGAAAGTTTGTGATCTCAAATAAACCTGTTGGTGTATAACCTGGTGTCGTGTGACTTTTGACCTTGCTCACCCCAGTCCACATCATTTTTGTGCAATTGCCTAAGTTAAAGGAAATTCTGCCTCACCCATCAATTCTATCATATGACATATATAAAAAAAGCTCCTTTAGCTGATTTCCCCTGTGAATTTATGCAAATCACTTCTGAGGTTAATCCTTTTAAATCCTTTAATGCAAGACGTCCGGGGTGGCAGATTACGAGCACTCACTGTGACCCCTTGCACAATACACCTCCTGCACATCAAGTGTTCATGTATTAAGTCAAGCTTGACCCCATATTTTACTATGCATTGATCAGATGGAACTGCTTTAATTGGTTATACAGAATGCTGGATTTGACATCAATGCCCAAATGTTATGTACAAGATCTTTCATACTTGTACTTAATCTAGTCACTTCACCAGTGCTGCACAAAAGTTATACACACCTACACTATTGTAAGCTTTTAATATCAGAGGTAATCCTCAGATTTGACTCAGAGAAAGATATAAAATCATAGCAGTCCACAGGAAGCACACTGTGCTTCACTGTGTGAACTTTTTTCTTTGGTTGTTCCATTTAAAGAGATGAAGTTTGCAATTATTTGACAAATAGATTTGTTTCCAAAACCTCTTTGACCAACACAATAAATATTCTCTGGCTATTTAAGCAGATATCTGTCAGCTTTATTTTATTTTGACAGATACACCTAATTTCCTTCATTGAAAACAATTGAAAGTGAGGATGTGAACCTTCCAGGGAGCAGGAATCAAGGTCATTGGTTCTTCTAAGTTTACTGAAGTGCCCCATCTTTGCTCATTATATATGTTAGAAAGGGACATGAATTAAGGGTTCCAAAAGAATAGTGAAAAATGCTTTCATTTCTTCAAGCCTTCTGCTTAATTTAATTGAAAGGAAGAGATATGAGCATTAATGAAAAGACCAACAATTATTACCCTGAGAAGATGTTGTAGTCTTATTTTTAAGCTATATCAGCACAGTTCTTCATCAGAATGGGTGAAAAGGAAACCACAGGTGATCCCTTGACATAGATAGTAACCTGAACCAAATGATTAAATTCTAACAATTATTTGATGTAAATGAGGCCTGCACATGTCAGTTGTGTGATTTCATTTTGGCCAAAAAATTGTCCATTGGGAAATCCACATGCTGCAAGTCAGGCATATTTAGGGCACCCTGCCTGAACTCAAGAGGCCCCCCAAGTTCCAGTCTGGGCCAAGGCAGAGTCTCTGAGGAGATCTGGAATGAAGATTGAAACATGCTTCTTTCTGGTGGCAGTGGTGCTGGGGGTGTGGTGGAGGTTAGATGAGTGGATCTTCAATGAAAGGGCATGTCATGGCTGGCTACTTCTGGGCCACCCTGGGAATTCTGTGCTGTATGCTTTCTAAATGAAACTCAACAATCGCCTCTCGAATGGTCCCAGGGTAAATGTAGGTTAAGGATATTAGAGATTATTGAATATCTTCTATCTTGAGGCAAAACAACCTAATTTTTGGAAGCCAAAGACTGCTAAGGTAATTAGTTCAGATAAGACTGGATGTTAATGAAATGCCCCAGCTTGCTGAATATGCTGTACACTGTAACCCCGTAATTTAGCATAGGGTTAATGGCCAAGCATCTGCGCATGGGGGAGTTTTTTTTCTGACACTCTTCGGTCAGGAGTGCAGTCCTGGAGAAATTTGAGTGGTTTATATTTCACTACCAAATGATTAATGTCATTTCTTTTCATCGTGAGTCACCTTCAGAATCCTCACCGAGTAATAGGCAGGTTAAGGAAAATGAGCCTTCTGTTTATATAATTATTAATTGGATAGAACATGTACATTAACGGGATTAAACTTGAGAGAACTGAACAACAATAAACAGTCAATTGGCACAATGAACCTCACTGAGTTCTACAACAACTGTCTTAATGTAGTATCGAACTGGCTATGATTTTATAAATTAAATTTAAATAATCAGTACAGAAGGAAAATACTGTAGATGCTGAACATCTGATAAGAAGTAAAACTGCTGGAAGTACTCAGTAGATCAGGCAGCATCTGTGAAAAGAGAAATGGGGTTAACGTTTCAGGTAGATGACCTTTCATCATTAGGGGTGACCAGCTCTCACAAGTGTTATGGATGAGCACTTAAGCAAAAATTGTTGTGCATCCAAATTAAAAGCAATCACCTTGAGAGCTCTAGAAAGAAATATAGAATGTTGATGGAAGGTGAGAAACCTCTGACATGAAAAGAGTGCAGTAGACAGCAATTAGGTAGTTGCAGGCAGATATCTAACTTTCTTTTTGTTCAGAACATAGGCATTGTTAGTTAGGCCAGCATTTATTGTCTATCCCTAATTGCGCAGAGTCACCCACAGTGCTTTGGGTCTGGAGTCACATGTAGGCCAGACCAGGTAAGGACAGCAGTACATTAGTGAACCAAATGTGATATTCCCAACAATTGGCAATAATTTCATGGCCACCATTAGATTTCTAATTCCAGATTTTTTTTATTATTGAATTCAAATTCCACCATCTGTCATAGCAGGATTTAGAACCAAGTCCCCAGAACATTACCTGAGTCTCTGGATTGTTCGTCTAGTGATAATGCCCATAGGATTTGCCTCACCTATATACATATAGGTATATGAGGCTTATATTGTGGTTAATATGGTTTTAACATACCTGCAATTCAACAAAAATGCTTTTGCAGCTTTGATGGTATTGCAGTGAACAGGTTTTTTCCAAACAGTAAATAAGGAAACAGCAAAGAAGCTAAATAATTACTTTTAGTTTGCCTTAATAGTGGAAGATACAAAAGGTCTTCTAAAATAATAAAGATTCATGGGACTAGCAAGAATAAGCAACAAAAAGAAATTAGTTTAAATGAAAATAGTGTTATAGGAGAAGTTAATGGGACTAAAAATTCACAAAATGCCAGGACCTGATGATTTACATCACAGTTTAGTGAAAGAGATAACTGTAGAGGTAATAGACTAGTGATTATCTTTCACCATTCTAGTTTCTGGAGCAGAGTCTGCCCCAGATGGGGGTACAAATAGCAAACTCCTTCCAGCCTGGCAGGCAGGGTGCTTAGGGAGTAGCCAGTTTTCCCATTTGCTTGGAAGGAAGATGCTTGGGGCAGTGCTGGGTTGGGACCCTTCAGAAGTTATTAATTGGCCACATGAACATTTGAATTGCCCCTACCTTCCCTGTCACATTTAGGGAGCGTAAAGCCCTGCCCCAGGTGTAAAAATGTCTTCTTTCAATTGTATAGAATCTTGCTAAGATCATATGTGAAATTATGTGTATAGTTTTGCTCCCACTAATGTCATGACCACTGATGTGATGCAATATGCCTTTGAGAGAGATTTGTTCTGTGCTCTTTCTCTTGGAAACAAGTGTTGTAAACCTGGTGCTGAGGTGTCTGATCCATGGAAAGCAGAGTAAATAGCTTTGGGATTTCTTTAAGCACAAGTGGGCGGGGTCAGGCTTTTAGTTTTTGCTTTCTGTTGTTGAAGCTGGAGTTTTGGAGTGAAGCTGCGAGATCCAATTCTCTGTCCGCTGCTGTAAAAGCTTGAGGTGTCACTCTTTCTGCTGCTAGATTCAATCTGTCGATGTTCTCCTTTCTCCTCGACTGGAGGAGATAGTGAGTGAGGGAAATCTATCTTACTGAATTTGCCTTTGCTAATGGTGTGCTTCTGGGATACTGCTATATTGAAATCATTGTTGAGTAGTGGTTAAAATATGTATTATTTTGTTAAGTATTTTGATAGAGTTAAAGTTATGGCAATTCTTTTTTGCCTGAAATGTCGATTTTCCTGCTCCTCAGATGCTGTCTGACCTGCTGTGCTTTTCCAGCACCACTCTAAGCTTGACTCTGATCTCCAGCATCTACAGTAGCCACCTCTGCCTATACCTTTCTTAAAGCCTAGAACAGGTAGTTCTACTATAACGCATCTTTCATTAACACAGTTAAAAATCACACAACACCAGTTTATAGTCCAACAGGTTTAATTGGAAGCACACTAGCTTTCGGAGCGACGCTCCTTCATCAGGTGATTGTGGAGGGCTCGATTGTAACACAGAATTTATAGCAAAAAATTTGCAGTGTGATGTAACTGAAATTATGCATTGAAAAATTGATTGTCTGTTAAGCCTTTCATCTGTTAGAATACAGTGATAGTTTCACTTCTTTCATGTTTCAATCACAAAACTCTTTTTTTTAGTTGCATTCTTGGGTTAACTGTTGACAATATGGTGATAGCTAGACAATATGTTGATGAAAGGCTTAACAGACAATCAATTTTTCAATGTATAATTTCAGTTACATCACACTGCAAACTTTTTGCTATAAATTCTGTGTTACGATCGAGCCCTCCACAATCACCTGATGAAGGGGCGTCGCTACGAAAGCTAGTGTGCTTCCAATTAAACCTGTTGGACTATAACCTGGTGTTGTGTGATTTTTAACTTTGTACACCCCAGTCCAACACCGGCACCTCCAATTCATTAACACAAATTGGCTGTAACACAATTGGGTGAATAGGGAACGCTACTTCTAAAGCGTGAACTTTTGAAGTGTGTGTTGGCTATAACGCGATTAGACTGCCCAACACTTTAAGTGCTGTTTGTATTGTGCAATTTTTGCGTAGTGGAGGGTCATGCAGGAATGCAACAATCGCATTCTTGAACAACTGCCTGTGGTTAGACCAACTGAATCACATCTGCAGCCTAAAAAGTGACCGAGAATGTAACATCTGATCAATATAATTCAATGTCAGTTTGGAAAGCCTGTCCAGATGATCCTCAGTATTGATAGACACCGTGAAACATCACATCTAGACGATGTCGAGAAAGCTTCAAGGAGGAAGACTTCAAAAGGCAATGGGGCCTGCAACTTAACTGAAATCTCCTATGTGATATCTCAGACAGCAAACATGAAGGGAGAAAAGACAGGAGTCTCGCTAAAAGACATGTTTTGCTGCCTTTTCACAATGACACGGGATAAAAGCTAATTTCAATCCTTGGTCCATGTGGTAATGAATAAGGTTGTCACTCTCTGCTGGAAATCAAGAGTCAATTGAAACTGCAATTGAAAAGAAACAGGCCGAAGGTAGTGTGTAAAGCCAAGCATCTCAAAAGCAACCTCCCAACAACAGCACTACCGGCATCTCCCATATCCTTTACACATTCTTCACAAACTCAGAGACTGATTGGTATATCTTTTCTCAACTCACCACTCGTTTTTAGTCTGTAGCTGCAATCTACTTATTTATTACATTTTTATTGTTCATGTGTTTAGTAACAAATAAGTTGTACTCGCGAAAGTCTGATTAAATTGATGCCTTTCAAATCTCAAATTCATTTGAGCTGGGAGAAAGGGAAGGGATCCTTTATAAATTAGGGGAGAAAGTGAGGTCTGCAGACGCTGGAGATCAAAGCTGAAACTTTATTGCTGGAACAGCACAGCAGGAAGAAGAAGGGCATGTGCCCGAAACGAAATTGAAGCCGGGTCTCTGGCGCTGTGAGGCAGCAGTGCTAACCGCTGTGCCACCTTGCCACCCACATGAACAATAATCCCTGGGATTTCCTATGAGAAGAGAACTGGAACAGTTTTGGAGGATGAGAGGTGATTTATTTGAAACTTGCCAAATTCTTAAAGGGCGAGACAAGGTGCATGCAATAAAGATATTTGCCTGAGCTGGAGGGCCTCAAATTGAAGATACAATCACAGAATGAGAAGCAAGCTATCTGGGACTGTAATGAAGAGGATTTGTCTGCCCCCAGAGGATGGTGGAAGCTCAGTAAGGTCAATAGATTTCCAGTTACTCATAACATTACTGAATTTGGAGATGATGCAGGAAAATGCTGTTGAAGCAGACAACCAGCATCTTCTTGAGTGACAGAGCAGGCTTGAGTGACTGTGTGGCTTATCACTGCCTCTGGATCATGCATTCATTGGCAAAAATATTTCTTGCTGTGTAACCAAAATCACACCATCCTCCTCCCCACCCCCCCGCCCCAAAAGAAATGTGTCGGGCATAGTTCATCACAAAAAATAATTACCTGAAATATTAGTGCAACTCAGTCCATTGAGCACAGACATTCCAGACTCTTTAATGATGTCTGATTGAATAGTTAGACAGATTTGCTTAGCCTCCGGTCTTTAGGCTTAGGTAAATGGTTCATGGAATGGAATGCCAGGAATGGCAAATGGCTTCAGATTTTAGCAATGACAAGCCATCTTCGGGGAACAATCTGGACATCTATACTTTTCTGACTGCGTTCATACAGAAATATTCTGCCATATACTTCTTTGGCTAGACCAAGAAAATGCCAACTTTTGGAATTGTTTTGCTCTAAGCATTTTGGTGCCTGGACATGAAAATTATGAGGCACAGCTTTCCGTTTGTGCTAATGGACTCAGTCAAAACATATTAAAAAATCGACATGACAGTTTTTCAAAACAATCGTTCACTCCTTTTTAAAAACACAAAGGATCTGCCTCAATTTCTCTGATTCTGCCCATTCAAACAAATGTAGTGGCAGGCAGCGTGATAATAAGATGGGAAAAGTGGAACTGAACATTAGATATTAATTTGTCACTGTCATTATTATACAACACAAAAATCATTGACATTCACTTTGACACATTAAAATTGAATTTTCCATCTCAAACATAGACTGGCAAGATGGAAAAACATCTACAGTAATTTATGTGTGATCTATAATTCATCGTTCAGACTCAGTTTAGGTCTGATTGAAAAATTGCTTTTAATCTTTTCATTGCAGCCTTAATTTACTGCAGGTCAATCAGGCACAATGAATTCTTTCACAATAAAGACAAACCAAAGTATTGAAAGTATAAAGTAAACCATTAAATAGAATTCTCCTTTAATGAAGACAGTTAACAAAGACAGCATTTGGAACAATGATTATGGAGTTTAAGCTGCTGCTTTTTTTGTCAGATGTCTGTGGTGGTTTGAAACAGAAGCAATTGCAGATGATTGTGAAGTTCCATCTCTCTCATGAATGCTACAAGTTGATCAATAAGCAGTAAATTATTTAGAATATACTTTTGCATATCCATATGATGCTAAAAAGAATTGGAAAAACTCGTTGTTGAATTGTGATCCATTGTCAGAGACAACAATGCACAGGATTCTGCATATGAAAATAAATCCTCTTCAAGAAGGTTTAATGTCTTCAACAGTGAGTCAATTTAGCTTCTGGCCTCCAAGCCAACAGAAATAATAATCCACAAGGATGAGAAAAACTCACTGTTTGAATGGAAAGTGTTCAATACCAAGACCTTTTCATGCCCTGGCTGGAAAGAAAGTCCTCTGTGAATGGGACAGGTTTTACATTTGAAGACCATTCTTTGAAAGAAGGTGTGATACCTCCTCCATACTGCTGTGCCTTGCAAATGGATATCCTTGGTGAATCCGCTTGAGGGTGGGCAGACACAACTCATGGGATCAACGGCATTTCATGGCAACCAAAACCTTATTGATGATGCTGATGTGACAAAAGTTGTCCTACATAGAGTGACAGGACAGGGTTACCGCGAACATACTGAGGTCAGCCATCAAGGCAGTGTGCGTGACTTCGGTCATGTTTTCTGTTGTGCAAAT
The DNA here is from genome assembly GCF_004010195.1 of Chiloscyllium plagiosum. Classification (NCBI taxonomy): domain Eukaryota; kingdom Metazoa; phylum Chordata; class Chondrichthyes; order Orectolobiformes; family Hemiscylliidae; genus Chiloscyllium; species Chiloscyllium plagiosum. Next base: position 133,252,031 of record NC_057711.1, read on the forward strand.
CAAATTTTTGAAATTGTAAATGTTTCGGTCGTGAAGGGTTTAACTTCTTCGACAAAATTTCCATTTCTTTTCCCCAGGGAAATAGTCGGCTGTCCTTGCTAGGGTTTCTGCAGTAATCTGGTATTTTCCTTGCACATACTCTGTAACAGTGTCATACTGCATCAGTATATATCACAATCTTTGTGACCTCCTTTATATTCAAAAAAGCTATGAATGATTTGTGGTCATCTTCAGTATTAAATGGCCAATCTAAGATGTAGTCAGGAAATTTCTCGCATGCCCATGTCACTGCGAGTGCTTCTTTCTCTATTGTTGTATATAACATTTTGGTTTAAGTAAGAGCTGCTGAAATGTAAAGGACAGATCTTCTGATCCCATCATAGTGAATCTGGGAATAAGACTGATATTAGACTTGTGGAGTTGTATACATCTGCTGCTACAATACTTGAAAGTTTGAGACAATGAGGCGTCAATACTCCTGACAATATAAACATTTTTAAAAAATTGGTCAAATGATTATGATCGGGGAGGTGATGACCTAGTGGTATTATCGCTGGACTGTTAATCCAGAGCTCCTGGTAATGTTCTGTGGCCCCAGATTTGAATCCTGCCATGGCAGATGATGGAATTTGAATTCAATAATAAAAAAAATCTGCTGTTAGGAGTGTAATGATGACTCATTGCCGATTGTCAGGAAAACCCATCCCATTCACTAATGTCCTTTCGGGAAGGAAACTGCCATCCTTACCTGGTCTGGCCTACATGTAACTCCAGACCAACACAACATGGCTAAGTCTTAACTACCCTCTGGGCAATTAAGGATGGGCAATAAATGCTGGCCTAGCCAGTGATGCCCTCATCCTGTGAATGAATAAAAAATGATTACTGTTGATGCTCAGTCCAGCCCCATGACTGGTCTGATATGCAAAATTACCTTAGAAGTTCATTGACTTGGGATAGGTGAGGTAAGAATCGTCCCACTTTGTTCAACATACACGTCACCTGGTGGGATTCCATAATATCACAGCGAGGACAGTGTCCATGAAAATGAGGCCAACAAAATCTCCTGAATGCTCTCCAATATAGTTGAGGGGCGGATCAGAAAAGCCAACCAGATGCATCAGTGAAGGGAGAGGAAAGTTATTACCCTGAAGAGTGTCAACCCAATGGTGAAGGTCTTGGAGTAGCTCTGGGATTTCATTGTGCAATGTGAGGGAAGGGGCAGTCTGAGGCTTCACTTGTTAAACTGTGGCGAGGCCAGGCTGGTCTGGTCCCTTAGAGGTAAGGCACCTGCAGAATTTAGTAGGCTCCTTCCAAATTTTGTCAGCAAGGAAATTCTACCCAGAGTTATGAGCTAATATTTAAATTGGCTCAAGGACCTCTTTTCAATGTATTAGCAAGCAATTATTTTTCTCTGTAATTCTGAATGCATTCTTAAAGTTAATGTAAATTGCAACTTTGAAAATGTGGATCTTTAAGATGCTGTCTTTTCCACACAGAAATGTTTGTTAATTATCTAACTTCATTGCACTACTGGGGTTAAAAGAATGAAGGCACCTTGAAAGCCAGAGTAGTTTTAAAGCAGTTCCTAAAATACGAGTTATATGAAGATCTCTTGTGCCTACAAAGCAACCACCAGCAGTCAGATATGTTTAGCATCATTTTCATACAGTGACAAAGGTCTCTGTGGAAAATACTGAGACTTGTCTGCAGAGACCAAGCCAATTACAGAGCTCATCATCCTACTCAGAATGCACTGCAGGCAAGAGAAACAATACTGTCTCCTTGGTGATGAAAGAAATAACAGTATTATGAGCTGGAGTTCTCTACAAAAGTAGCATGCAATTTACCATGTGAAACTGAAGATTGTTTGTGTAAGTAAATTCCTTGAGAATCACTGTGTCTGTCAAATAGAATAGATTTTTTCTGTGGACTAAATCTTACATTTTACTGACTAGGTTCAATTTACAAATTTTTAGCAAAGTTTTAGCAAATTTTCTTGTTGTATCTTACCCAAAATACCTCATTCACTAGTTACCCCACCCCAAAGGCATCCTCCTCATCTGATTCTAGCCACCTCTTGGTGTACTGTGAACAGATCTGAGCACCTTAGGAAGAATATGTTGGCTTTGGAGGGAGTACAACGAAGGTTTCCAATAATGATACCTGGACTTCAAGGGTTAAGTTATGAACAGGCTCGTTTTCTCTAGAATTTGGAAGGTTAAGGGGTGATCTGATCCAAATTCTTCAAGATATTAATGGGAAAGGACAAGGTAGATAAACTGTTTCCAATGGATGGGGATTCTAGATCTAGAAGGCATACTTTGAGAATTACGGTCACACCATACTGGAGAGATGGTAGGAAGTACTTTTAAGCACAAAGAGTTGTAGAGGTTTGAAACTCTCTTCCATTCATGGCCTTGGAAGCTGGATCAGATGTTAATATTAGGTCTGAGATTAAAAAAAAATTGGATGTAGGTTTGCTCACTGAGCTGGAAGGTTTGTTTTCAGACATTTTATCACCATACTTGGTAACATCATCAGTGAGCCTCCAGATGAAACACTGGTGGTATGGCCCACTTTTTATTTATGTATTTAGGTTTCTTTGGGTTGGTGATGTCATTTCCTGTAGTGATGTAATTTCCTGTTCTTATTGTCAGGGGGTGGGCAATGGGATCCAAGTCAATGTGTTTGTTGATAGAGTTCTGAATGGAATGCCATGCTTCTCGGAATTCTCACACGTGTCTCTGTTGGCATGTCCTAGGATGGCTGTGTTGTGTCAGTCAAAGTAGTGTCCTTCCTCATTTGTATGTAAAGATACTACTGAGAGTGGGTCATGTGTTTTTGTGGCTAGCTGATGTTCATGTATCCTGGTGGCTAGTTTTCTGCCTGTTTGTCCAATGTAGTGTTTGTTACAGTTCTTACAAGGTTATTTGTAAATGACATTAGTTTTGCTTGTTGTCTGTATCGGATCTTTCAAATTAATTAGTTGCTGTTTTAGTGTGTTGGTGGGTTTGTGGGCTACCATGATGCCAAGAGGTCTGAGCAGTCTGGCAGTCATTTCTGAGATGTCTTTGATGTAGGGGAGAGTGGCTAGGGTTACTGGGTGTGTTTTGTCTGCTTGTTTGGGTTTGTTGCTGAGACATTGGCGGACTGTGTTCATTGGGTACCTGTTCTTTTTGAATACACGGTATAGGTGATTTTCCTCTACTCTTCGTAGTTTCTCTGTGCTGCAGTCTGTGGTGGCTCATTGAAACAATGTTCTAATGCAACTCCATTCGCAGATGTTAGGATGATTACTTCTGTAGTTCAATATCTGGTTAGTATGTGTTGTTTTTCTGTAGACGCTGGTTTGAAGTTTCCTGTTGGCTGTTCACTCTACTGCGACATCTAGGAATGGCAGTTTGTTGTTGTTTTCATCCTCTTAAGTGAATTTTATGCCAGTAAGGGTATTACTGGTGGTTTTGCAGGTTTCCCCTCATTTGTTAAAATATCAACCCAAGGAAACCTAAACACATAAATAAAAAGTGGGCCATACCACCAGGACTTCATCCAGCCTCTTTAGTGAATTTTATGCCAGTAAGGGTATTACTGGTGGTCTTGCAGGTTTCCCCTCATTTGTTAAAATATCAACCCAAGGAAACCTAAACACATAAATAAAAAGTGGGCCATACCACCAGGACTTCATCCAGAGACTCACTGATGATGTTACTTTGTATGATGATGAAACATCTGAAAATGAATCTTCCATGTCAGTGAGCAAATCTACATCCAGAGTCTCAACTTTAGCTACAAATCTTCTCAAAAATAATTTTCTTGTTAAGCAAAGAAATTGTGGGGTCTGGATCAAAGTTAGCTACATGCAGTTAGACCCCAGGTCAAACACAAACACATTGAATGGCGGAACAGGCTCAAGGGGCTGAATGGCCTACTCCCATTCCTATTTTCCTATTCTCAGAACAATTTGGCATTGCTGGAATATCATGGAATTAACCAGCGTTTCTGGTGCTGGCACCATTGTTAAAAGGCCATTGTTTACCTAGACGATGTTAGCCAGGAGATGCCCTGGATGGTTCCTAATATTTGGGATATCTCCACCTGAAGTAACAGCTGTTCCACCCATGTTCCTCTCTCTTAACATCTGCCTCTCTCATGTCAGTCCACAACAGGAGGGCAATGGGCTTCCAGATATTCCTGATGCAAGCCCCTGATGTGCTATTGAACATTGCCCTTAACTCAACCGTTCTACGAACGCCTGAGTTGAAAGCCAGAAGCATTGACTTGACGGAGGCGCTGACAACTGTAGCAAGCTTTCTGGCTGTGTCTGCGTTGGACAACAAGGCAAGACAGAGTCATGTAAACCTGGAGCTCTTGCAGATTGGGCAAAATTCAGAAAGGCAAGGCCAGGCAATGCAGTGATTCTGTGAGCATCCAGGTCGGCTCAGAGTGAGTGAGCACTACGACAAGCTACAAATAACCCAGAGATGGTCTAGCCCATGAGCTGTGTGTGTGTGTGTGTGCGTGGTGGGGGGGGGGAGGGATGTGAGGTATGTGTCTCTGAGCCTACAGAATCTTTGTGGCAACAATTACAATGAGAAGACAGCCTCAGGTACAGCATTGAAGCACTGCATCTTCCTGTAAGTGGATCAGAGATGTGCCATGAGGGTTCTTAGAGGCTGGCACATGGCAGGTGCCAATGTCTGTTGATATGGGATACCCATGACCAGTGCCCATGGAGCATACCGTTGGATTTTGGTACCCAGTGTCCAACATGGAGATTCCTCAGAGCAGGTAGTGAGCTGATGTACCTGCTCTGACTTTCACAATGAGAATACTCAAGGTCCATCTTGTTTGGTGAGATATGATTATTGATCAGGCAAGTTGTGGAAGAAATAAAGCCTTTAACAAACCATATTCCCTCTTAATCGGCAACTTCCTGCTGCTTAGCAAGAAACTTGCTTCACCGCTTGGCAAATGCATAAAAGATGCAGCAGGATACTCTCAATGTCAGGCACTGCCTTGCACAAGTTCACATCTGATTCTGCCAAAATCTTGCAAAAGCCCATATCGTTCAGGCCCCTATAAGTTTCTGCCCTGTGTTTCTGTTACAAATTTCATAAGGAATACAATGACTCACTATATTTTAAATTTATTATATACAGTATACATTTTCATTCAATGGCATTCCAAGAAATTATTTTCAATCCTTTCTGGAGGATAAGAGAAATCAAAGTAAAACAAGCATTCCATCAGCTCAACTACCACAGCTGGATTTTCAGCAGCTTATATAAAAGAACAGACTTTCACCCTAACTTCATGCTGAAATTTCACCATAAATCTCATCCAAATTTGGCGTGGGATTTTACATTGTGTTCTAATATCTTGGGGTCATGTAAAAGTTCATTCTTTTCGCACAGGCTAAACCCAAGTGTTATTTTATTCTTTTTTAGCCAATGTATAATTTTATTTGAGAAATGTAGTGTTTATTGTGGCAGTAATAAATCATTTAAATGTGGGCAATTTCTTATAAGGTTCTGAAGAGGCTGTGGGCAGTTTTGGTTCCCTTATTTAAGGAAAGATATTATTTCATTGGAGGCAGTTCAGAGAAAGTTCACTCCGACAGTCCTGGTATGGAGGTGATTGTCTTATGTGAAAAGATTAAACAGGTTGGAACTCACTGGCATTGAGAAGAACGAGAGATGATCTCACTGAAACATATCGAATTCTTAAGGGGCTTGACAGGGTCAATGCTGAGAGAATATTTCCCCTCATGGGAGATTCCAGGACCAGAGGGCATAGTCTCAGAATAAAGGGGCACCAATTTAAGACTGAGATGAGAAGGACATTCTTCTCAGATGGTTGTGAGGCTTTGGAATTCCTTGCCATAGAGAGCTGTGGGTCCTTGTGAATATTTAAGGCTGAGATAGATGGACTCTTGATCAGGAAGGGAAGCAAGAGTCATGAGAGGAGTGGATATGAAGAGTATAGGATCATCCACATTCTTATTGAATTGTGGACCAGGCTTGAAGGGCCGAATGGCCCACTCCTACTCCTTTTTTTATGGTATTACAGTCTTAACTATGGCAGAAACGGGTGAGAACTTTAGCAAGGCCTATCTGAACGTCAGGAGTAACTCGCTGCATCTATTTGAGCGTGCCAAGTGTTGAAGTGAGATTCTTGCAAGACAACAACATGATGCTCATTAAGGAGGATTATTGCTCAGTAACCATGTTCTTAACTACACACATTATCTTATCAATATAAAGCTTATCAGATCAACCATACTGAATAAAGTAGATGCTGAGAATTCTCAACATCGACGTCGGTGCGGGTATCTGGTAATCTGTTTGCCACTTTGTCCAAAAGGGCCTCTAAATTGGACACTGGGTACCAACATGTCAGAGCATGCTCCGTAGGCAGTAACCACAGACACCCCACATCTATAGATACTGACACCTAGCTTCGGCCAGTCTCTAAGAGACCCTGGGGCACACCACTGATCCATTTACAGAACATTTCAATGGTGCACCTTGGGCCACAATGGTGACTAACACTGTCATACTGCGATAAGGATACTGTGCACTCAGGGACATACACAGACAGGGCCAGGCTGCATCTCCTGGTTGTCTGCTTGCTTTCTTGGATGGGTTCCTCTGGGTGCTCTGGTTTTCTCTTACAATCTAAAGATGTGCAGGTTAAGTGGATTGGCCATGGGAAGTTGCCCATGGTGTCCAGGGGTGTGCATGCGAGGTGGATTACCCATGGTATGTGCAGGGTTATAGGGATAGAATGGGGAGCTGGGTGGGATGCCCTTTGGAGAGTCAGTGCAGATTTGATGGGCTGAATGGCTTCTTTCTGCACTACAGGGATTCTATGATTCTATGGTAATTCTCAGTACTCAATCATTTTGAGCCTAACCTAATGTACACAGCATTCCTGATGAAGAGCTTATGCTCGAAACATCGACTCTCCTGCTCCTCGGATGCTGCCTGACCTGCAGTGCTTTTCCAGCACCACCCTTTTTGACTTTGCAGTCCTCACTTTCTTACAGCATCCCTTGTCTTGTTGTGTCCTGTTGTGAACTGTCCCTTAGCTAGAGCTAGAAGGCTCACAGTATTGGTGTTGTTGGCACCATTTAATGCAGATGCAAAACCAGGAAACTTGTCATGGTTATCAGCAACCTTTAGGCAAAAGTGAGGACTGTAGATGCTGGAAACCAGAGTTTAGATTAGAGTAATGCTGGACAAGCACAGCAGGTCAGGCAGCATCTGAGGTGCAGGAAAATCGACATTTCGGGCAAAAGCCTTTCATCAGGAATGAGGAATCTATCAGCAATCTTTAGTCAAGTCACAGGTGATCGCCTTCGATCAGGATTGGATATGGTCAGTCAACCATTCATGGTGGTCAGAGTCAAGATCATCTCCTCAAAATGGGTAAGCAACTGAACGCTGGATAGCGCACCATCTGTCTTGACTCTTTCTGCCATATTGTTGGTTGTTTTCCTCCAGACAGTGGCATGTTAAAGGGAGATGATAATGAAAGCACAACATTTGCTTTTGGAGCGGGTAGTGAAGGGTCCCAAGTGAACAAGCAGGTAGGCAATACAAAGGGTATACACGGATAATTTCGAGGGTTACAGTGGGTGACAGCAAGTGAGGGAAGAGGTTGCGGGTAGTGATGCACTCAAATCTGGCAAGGGAAAGGACATTGACCTTCTTTGTACATTACTGGGCATTCCCCCAGATGGCTGAGACTGCACTGACCTGGGTGGCAACCTCTGACCAGGTTGACATGGTCTTGTGTCATGACCTTCTCCACTGCTCCTGGCTGGTGGTGATGGGGTGGGACGGTGTGAAGACCATGTTCCCCAGGTCCTTATCCACAAATCAAGGCAGCAATTTTTCTTTCTATGTTATGTCTGGGGCAAATGTGAGGAAGCGTGCAGGGTAGCTGTAGACAGACAGTGCTGTCCGAGTGCACAATGGCCTTTTGAAGATGGCGCCAATGTCAAGGATGCCATTCTGTTTTAGGTTATCCTGGCAATGAAGCACCATGAAATCAGGACAAACCTTGGAAAAGGAACCTCCTGCTAATTACAGTTTACCACAATTTTCATCACCCCTCAGCTTATGAATCAATTGACCTCATCCTTACCAATTTACCTGTCACAGAAGCATCTGTTCAATATTAGGAGGAGTGACCAATCTTTATGGGGTTGAAGTCCCACCATTGATGATATCCTGCCTCACACTGGGTGGCATTACCACCATGCTAAATGGTGTAGACTCCAAACAGATACAATAATTCAAATTTAGGCATCCATCAGGTGCCTTGGGCCACCAGCAGCAGCAGAACACTATTCAACTGCCATTGGTTGGCGTGCCCCCCACTGTGCTGTTACCAGCAAGCCAGGAGGTCAGGCCTGGTACAATGAAGAGTCCAGGAGGGCATGGCAGGAGTAGCAATGGGCAGAAGTACTAAAAATGAGGTGTAAGTACTACAATACAAAATAGCTTGCCTGCCAAGCAGGATAAATGGTGGGCATTAGACAGAGCTAACCAGTGAACTAGATCTAAGCTCTGCAGTCCTGCCATTTCCAGATATAACTGGAGTGAACAATTCAACAATTCACTGGCAGAGGGGGGTGGCTCCACAAACACTCCTAGACCCCATCATGCGTGAATCCAGACATCAGTGCAAAGACTGAAGCATTTGCAAATATCTTTATATAGAGGTGGCAAGTGCATGATCCATCTTGATCTCCTCTGGAAGTCTCCAGAATCACAGATGTCAACCTTCAGCTAATTTGAATCACTCCGCAGGATATCAAGAAAATCCCTGCCAAACATTCCCAGTTCAGTTACAACACTGACATTTAATTATTGAGACACGTCAAGACAAATCTAACCCTGTAAGTTACTATTCTGTCCATCACCAGCAAACTGATGGAAGGTGTCATCAATTGTACTATTAAATGGTACTGGCTCAACAATAATTTTCTCATTGATGCTCGATGTGGGTTCCACCAGGTCACTCAGCTCCTGACCTCATCTTTGTCCAAACATGTTGAAAATATCTGAACTCCACATTTAGGGTGAGAGCAACTGTTTGTGACATTATTTCTCACATAAAGGAAGATGGTTGTAGTTGTTGGAGGTTAACCATCTCAGCTCATGGACATTTCTGCAGGAATTCATCAGGGTACTTTCCAAGGCTCAAGCATCTTCAGCTGCTTCATCCAATGACTCTGCCTGTATCATAAGGTCAGAGGTGGAAATGTTCACCACTGATTGTAGAATGTTCAGCATCATTCAAGACTTGTCTGATAGTGAAGCTGTCTATGTTGAAGTCAGGCTTGGGACAAAAAGTGGTTAATCAGGTTCTTGTCAAGTAAATAGATAATACCCATCTCAAACAAAAGAGAATCTAATCATCTCATTGGGACTTTCAATGGTGTTATTATTTCCCCTCAAACTATCAAACTCCTGGGGGTTACCAATATCCAGAAATATAATTATTAGCTGAATGTTGCTAGGTCCCATATTGTTGCAATATCTAGAGCCTTCAGCCATTTCTTGATGTCATGTGGAGTGATTCAGTTGAAGACTGGCATTTGTGATTCTGAGAACTTCAGCAGGAGGTTGAAAAGCCCTGGCTGGAGACAGATGTAAAAGAACTCTCCCACCATTGAGGATAGAGAGTTGGTCCATTTTCCACCATCATTTACAAATGGAATGAACAGGTCGGCGGAGCTTAGACCTGATCAGCTGATTGGAAGATTGTCTTGTTCCATCTGTTTCATTCTGCTAACACAGCTTGACATGCAGTTAGTCCTGTAGTTTCACTGGACTGACACCTCATTTTTAGTTATACCTGGTTCTGCTTGTGCTGTGGAGAAAGTGAGGTCTGCAGATGCTGGAGATCAGAGCTGGAAATGTGTTGCTGGAAAAGCGCAGCAGGTCAAGCAGCATCCAGGGAACAGGAGAATCGACGTTTCGGGCATCCTGAAGAAGGGCTTATGCCCGAAACGTCGATTCTCCTGGTCCCTGGATGCTGCCTGACCTGCTGCGCTTTTCCAGCAACACATTTCCAGCTCTGCTTGTGCTGTGCCCCAGCACTCATTAGAAACAATATTTGATGTGTTGATAATTTAAAAGCCTAGTTAATTGAAGTCTCTCCACACACAGGAAACCATTTTCTCATGAAAATACTCTTCAGTAGCTAGCCATGTTTTTGCCATATTTTTATATCTAGAATTCATTCATCTTGATGCTAAAGATGATGAACCTTGTTCCAACCTGTTTTTGGAAAAAAATATATAAAGAACTTCCTTCCTTACTCGGTAAAGTAGAAATCCATGGAATAATTCTCATGCTAACATCTTTATTATTTCTTATTTTTATAAGTTGAATGTTGTAAATATGCTGGTAAATGTACCGCTAACACATGCTCTTAACGTACATGTAAGAACTGTGGGAATGAGAATTTGATTTGTAAGCAATCAAGCAGCAGTCACAGCCATTGATATCACCAATTTGATTGCTTTCATTCTTTTTATTTATAGAAAGGCCCAGTATGAAATCATCAGATAAATGATACAGATTTGTTCTGTTAAAACGCAGCGGTGAAATCACTATTTAGTGAGGTCTTTGAAATGTTTAGAATTTTTTTTCTAAGTAGAGTTGACCCCTTTTGCCCATCAACACAAAACTGTACAATATTATCTCAGTTAATGAGATCCCTCTGACACCTCCTGTGTAGTGCATGCAATGAACTGAAATGTGAATATTAAACAGTTTTTTCAGATATCAAGGGCAGGGCATTTTTCTCCGAATTTTGTCCCATAAATGAATGTCATTTTTTTTCTAGTTTTTATACTTGAACTCTGCAGTTTGTTATGTGACTGGGATTAATTCCCACACTTTAGATTAGAGTGGTGCTGGAAAAGCACAGCAGTTCAGGCAGCATCCGAGGAGCAGTAAAATCGACGTTTCAGGCAAGAGTCCTTCATCAGGAATATTCCTGTATTCCTGATGAAGGGCTTTTGCCTGAAGCGTCGATTTTCCTGCTCCTTGGATGCTGCCTGAACTGCTGTGCTTTTCCAGCACCACTCTAATCTAAACTCTGGTTTCCAGCATCTGCAGTCATTGTTTTTCCCACCTTAATTCCCACACTGTCTTGCATGTTTAACAGGTGGTAATTTTCCATATCATGATTTATAGGACTTTAATTAAAGCTGAAATATGCTGAAGGAGCTTTTATTTCTATGTCTTTCTCATTTAAATGTGCCTAAATGACTGAGCCTGGCTGTTAATGACTCTTGGTCCAAAATTTTGTTTTGAATCTCTTCGCTCCATGCACAATGTCATAAGAGCCAAGATGCTATATTGCATTAGTTTAAACTTGGAAAGTCAGTCTTTGGAGCAATAACACAGAGCAAATGGAAGTTTAGAACATTAACATGCTTCTTTAAATGTTGATGCTTGCTAATTGTGAATAGAGCTATAAAAAGTCACTTGATTATGATATCATAATTTCTAATTAGCTAAAGTTGCCTCAGTGAATCTGTTATTTGATATACATTATGTAACCTTTAAGTGGACATAAAATTGGACAGAAATATCTTGGCTTGCATGCTGTGTGAATATTCTGTTATGGAGCTAACCACTTAACAATGGAATACTTCATTTAACAAAGTGCTTTTAGAAAACAAAAGCCACCTATAACAATGCTACCCATGCTAACATTTGTCTAAAATGTAAATAAATTCTAGAGAATCAGTCAGATCTTAAAAGCTGGTTGAGGTTAGGATTGGAGTTGGATAGATTCTTTGTCTTGCTGATGCCTTGATCCTAACCTCGGGAAACATTTTGCAGAGGTAGTCTGAGCTTGAACCAGCCATCCACAGGCAACTGTAGCCAAATAAGAGAAATTAGCACTAATTACAGGGTCAATTAAGGCTCCATTTTGAGGGAAACTGATTTTCCATTTGTCAATGAGGACAATTAGCCTGGGTCAGAGTGAGCCAGTGATGGTCAGTTCACCTCAGGAAAGAACAGGGAGTGGACTTTATTCTACAAGGGAACCCACCAACTCTTACTAATCCTGACTCCCTGACTGCCACATGTTGTGGCTCCTCCACCATCACAACCAGTTAACAGGAAAAACACAAGCATGACCCAGAGTTATTTCAATTCTTTTTCTTGCTTTCATTGGATCTTTCTGTCCTTGGTCTTTTTTTGAAACTCATTCACAGGATGAGGGCATCATTGGCTGGGTCAGCATTTATTGCCCAGATGGCAGGTAAGAGTCAACCACATTGCTGTTGATCTGGAGTCACCTGTAAACCAGACCAGGTAGCGATGGCATTTTCTTTTCCTGAAGGACATTACTGAACCAAACAATGGATTCATGGTCATCATTTACTCTTAACTGCAGATATTTATTGAATTCAAATTCCACCATCCACTATGGCAAGATTTAAATCCAGGTCCCCAGAACATTACCTGGGTCTCTGGATTAACAGCCCAGCGACAATACCACCAGACCATTGCTTCCCTGGCTATTCTAGAACATTACAATGAATTGCATTACAACATCAGCTCAGGGAACAGCATGGTATTTTTGACTCAACACCTTACAGCCTTCAACATTAAGATCAACAATTTTAGATTTTAATGTCAGCCTCCATTTTGTTTTGTGCCTGTTTGTATCTGCTATTTTTTTTATTCCCCACTGTTTTTGTTCTTGGTCCTTTCCTTTTATGAATGACTCCTTATTTTGTGCTATCCATTTGATTTGTTAAGAGCCACTTATCTGTGAATTGTAACATTCATGGAATCAGGTATTACAACGTTTGCCAAGTTGTCATATCTAGGAATGAGGAGTGGTCTTATTGTGACATTTCTGACAGATCACTTTATACAGTTTGAGCACCATTGAAAAGCATTCAAAAGTTACAGTAAGTTGGAGATTCACAGTGTGTGACAAAGAGGCAGCTCCATGTTAAGCTGTACCCACTGTTGAGAAGACAGTGGAATTACACTGATTTTGCACTGTTGGAATTTAGGAGAGAATTCAAATCCACATTTGTTGCAACTAAGCAAGATGAAAGATTTCTGAGGTGAATTGGCCATGCTAAATTGTCCGTAGTGTTAGGTAAGGGGTAAATGTAGGGGTATGGGTGGGTTGCGCTTCGGCGGGTCGGTGTGACTTGTTGGGCCGAAGGGCCTGTTTCCACACTGTAATGTAATGTAATGTAATCTAATCTAATCTAATCAGTAGGAAGAAAACACAAGGGCGTTACGAACTTGGTGAAGCAGACTGCCAGTGAAAATCCGAAATTGCTTTTATGGGTAAGTGCAGGAGTTCAGTTTCCAGAATCAGGGAGGTCTAACCCAGGAGAGATGCACATTGGATCAGTGCATGAACAGTTCTTGAGGTAGAGTTCAAGTCCAGATCATCACAAAATCAAAATCCCTTGTAAAGTGTTAATGAGTTTTGATAACCCATTGTGTTGCTTGCATCTTTAGGGGAGGTGGGAGGGTGAAGGGTGATGTTGTTTAGAAATAGCTGGAAGTGAGGACTGCAGATGCTGGAGATCAGAGTTGAGACTGTGGTGCTGGGAAAGCACAGCAGGTCAGGCAGCATCCGAGGAGCAGGAGAATGGAAGTTTTGGGTATAAGCCCTTCATCAGGAATGAGGCTTGTGGGCCGAGAGGCTGAGAGATGAATGAGAGGGAGATGGGGTTGGTGGGAAGGTAGCTGAGAAAACGATAAGTGAATGAAGGTAAGGGAGAAGGTGATAGCTCAGAGGGGGGAGAGATGGACAGGTCAGGAGGGTGGTGCCGAGTTGGAGGCTTGGGACTGGGATAATGTGGAGGGAATGAGGAAGCTGTTGAAATCCACATTTATCTCATGGTTGCAAGGTCCCAAGGTGGAATATGAGGCATTCTTCTGTCAGGCATCGGGTGGTAAGGGTTTGGCAGTGGAGGCGGCCCAGGACCTGTATGTCTATGTCCTTGATGGAGTGGGAGGGGGAGTTGAAGTATTCAGCCACGGGGCAGTGGGTTGGTGGGTGCGGGTGTCCCAGAGATCTTCTCTGAAACGATCCGCAAGGGGCTGTCCTGTCTCCCCGAGATAGAGGAGGCCAGATCGGGTGCAATGGATGCAGTAGATGACATTGGTCGAGGTACAGGTAAATTTCTGATGGATGTGGAAGGATCCACCTTTTACTCCATCAAGGACATGCAGGTCCTGGGCCTCCTCCATCACTAAATCATTATCACCTGACACCTGGAGGAGGAATGCCTCATATTCCGCCTTGAGACCCTGCAACCACACAGGATCAATAGTTTCCTCATTCCCCCCAGTCCCATTATCCCAGTCCCAAGCCTCCTACTCGGAACTGTCCTCCTGACCTATTCATTACTTCTCCCACTGACCTATCACCTTCTCCCTCACCTTCATCCACCTATCGTTTTCTCGGCTACCTTCCCCCAACATTTCTCGACTGTTGTTAAGAAATGTGTGGTATCTGTCTTGATTAGGGTGTTGATTATTGGTTGTTCCTAATATTTTCATCCTATTAGATCTGATTGTTAAACATAATTAAAAATAGCACAACACCAGGTTATAATCCAACAGGTTTATTTGATCCTGTTCCTTCATCAGGTAGCTAGTGGGATCATTGGACACAGAATTTATAGTACAAGATCAAAGTGTCATCCAACTGATGTGATATATTGAACAAACTTGGATTACTTTTAAGTCTTCAATCATTTACAATGGGGATGCAAGTTCAATTGATTAATCCAAGGACTTCTTTCAAGTCACTGCCCCGAGATAACTTAAGGTTTTATAAAATAAAGTGACATCTCAGCTCAGACAATGCATTAAAGGTGTGAGGTTAGAGTCTACTGGATCCCACCTTGAGTCAGACTGCCTCTATTTAGATTAGATTAGATTACAGTGTGGAAACAGGCCCTTCGGCCCAACAAGTCCACACCGACCCGCCGAAGCGCAACCCACCCATACCCCTACATTTACCCCTTACCTAACACTACGGGCAATTTAGCATGGCCAATTCACCTGACCCTGCACATCTTTGGACTGTGGGAGGAAGCCCATGCAGACACGGGGAGAATGTGCAAACTCCACACAGTCAGTCGCCTGAGTCGGGAATTGAACCCGGGTCCACAGGCGCTGTGAGGCAGCAGTGCTAACCACTGGGCCACCGTGCCGCCCTACAAAGTAGGAATTCCTACAAAGTAGGAATTTACAAAATGTCACATGGACTGACTGCCTACAGATTGTGTGCTTTTTAAAGAAAGTAGAATCTATCTGCAAATACAAATCTCATACGCTGCAGGGAAGGATGCCCTGAGGCACGGTACATTGGTGAGATCGAGCAGAAGCTACGACAACGGATGAATGGACACCGCACAACCATCAACAGACAGGAGTATTCCCTCCCAGTCGGGGAACACTTCAGCGGTCAGGGACATTTGGCTTTGGATCTTTGGGTGACCGTCCTCCAAAATGGACTTCAGGAGAGACAACAATGCAGAGTTGCTGAGCAGAAGCTGATAGTGAAGTGTGTCTGAGAGAGCGTATGTATGAGAGAGGGTCTACATGAGGGTGTGAGTATGTAAGAGTGTGTGTATGTGTGCTTGTATGTGTGTGAGAGTGTTTAGTGTAGTGGGGTCACCTGTAGTGTGACATGAACCCAAGGTCCCGGTCTCTAAACAACTCCCCCACCCCAACACACACTCTCTCTCTCTCTCTCTTCCTCACATACATACACAAGTCTATGCGGTTAATTTGCACACAACATATAGGCAGTCAGTCCATGTGACATTTCGTCAATTCCTTCTTTGAAAATAAAACCAGACAGACTCAAGGTTGGGATACAGACAGACTCTAACCTCAAAACTTTAATGCAATGTCTGAACTGAGATGTCACCTTTTTTCATAAAACCTTAAGTTATCTCCTTAAGTTAGGCAAGACTTAGGAGGCATAGGATGGGGACAATTGAAACATGGAGCTGGTTTAAGGAACAGGTATTTTGTGTCCTTGATAGGTATGTCCCTGTCAGGCAGGGAGGAAGTGATAAGGTCAGGGAACCGTAGTTTACTAAAGAAATTGCATCTCTTGTTAAGCAGAAGAGGGAGGCTTATGCGATGTTGAGATGAGATTGGTCAGATGAAGTGATGGAGAGTTACAGATAAGCTAGGAAGGAATTAAAGAGAGAGTTAAAAAGAACAAGAAGGGGACAAGAGCAGTCTTTAGTAGGTAGAATAAAGGAGAACCCTAAAAGCTTTCGATAGGTATGTGAGGAATAAAAGGATGACTAGTGTAGGAATTGGGACTGTCAAAGACAGAACTGGGAAGTGGTGTGTGGACCCTGTGGAGATCAGAGAGGTGCTAAATGAATATTTCTCACCTGTTTTCACTCAGGAAAAGAAGAATATTGTAGAGGAGATATGGGCTATTAGACTTGAAAGGATTGAGGCTCGTAAGGAGGAGGTGTTATCAATTCTAGAAGGTTTGAAAATAGATAAGTCCTCTGGGCCAGATGGGATTTATCTGAGGATTGTCTCGCAAGCTAGGGAGGAGATGGCAGAGCCTTTAGCCTTGATCTTTGAGTTGTTATTGTCTACAGGTTTAGTAGCAGAGAACTGGAGGATTGCAAATATTGTCCCCTTGTTCAAGAAGGACAGTAGAGATGACCCAGATAATTATAGACCAGTGAGCCTTATGTCAGTTGTAGGAAAGGTTTTGATGAGGATTATAAGAGATAGGATTTATAATCATCTAACAAGCAACAACTTGATTGGAAATATTCAACATGGCTTCGTCAAGGGTAGGTCGTGTCTCACCAAACCTCATTGAGTTGTTTGAAAAGGTGATCAAGCATGTAGTTGAGGGTATGGCAGTTGACGTGGTGTACGTGAACTTCAGTAAAACCTTTGATAAGATTCCACATGGTAGGCTGTTGGAGAAAATGCAGAGGCATGGGATTGAGGGTGATTTAGCAGTTTGGTTAGGAACTGGCTTCCTGTAAGAAGGCAGCAAGTGGTAGTTAATGGAAAATGTTCAGCCTTGAGTCCAGTTACTAGTGGTGTGACACAAAGATCTGTTTTGGGACCACTGCTGTTTGTCATTTTTATAAGTGACTTGGACACAGGCATAGGTGGATGGGTTTGTCAGTTTGCAAATGATACTGAAGTCAGTGGAGTGATGGACAGTGTGGAAGAATGTTGCAGATTGTAGGCGGACTTGGATAAACTGCAGAATTCGGCTGACAGGTGGCAAATGGAGTGCAATGCAGATAAATGTGAGGTGATTCACTTTGGGAAGAATAACAGGTGACAGACTAATGAGTCAATGGAAAGATTCTTGGTAGTGTGGATGTGCAGAAGGATCTTGAAGTCCATGTATACAGACCCCTGAAAGTTGCCACCCAGGTTGATAGTGCTGTTAAGAAGGCATATGGTGTGTTAGGTTTTATTGGGAGGGGGAGCCGTGATGCCATGCTGCAACTATACAAAACGCTATTGCAGCCTCACTTGGAATATTGTGTACAGTTCTGATTGCCCCATTACAGGAAAGATGTGGAAGCATTGGAAAAGGTGCAGAGGAGATTTACCAGGATGTTGCCCCGGTCTGGAGGGAAGGTCTTATGAGGAAAGGCTGAGAGACTTGGATCTGTTCTCATTGGAGAGAAGAAAGCTAAGAGGGGATTTAATAGAGACATACAAGGTGATCAGAGGATTCAATAGGGTGGGCAGTGAGAGTATTTTCCCTAGGATGATGACATCAGCTTGTATGAGGGGGAATAGCTACAAATTGAGGGGTAATAGATTTAAGACAGATGTCAGAGGCAGGTTCTTTACTCAGAGAGTGGGAAGGGCATGCAATGCCCTGCCTGCCAATGTAATTAAAATTAGATTAGATTCCCTACAGTGTGGAAACAGGCCCTTTTGCCCAATAAGTCTGCACCGATCCACCCAGACCCATTCCCCTACATTCACCCTTGACCACTACACCTAACACTACGGGCAGTTTAGCATGGCCAATTCACCTAACCTACACATCTTTAGACTGTGGGAGGAAACCCAGGCAGACACAGGGAGAGTGTGCAAACTCCACACCGACAGTTGGCCGAGGTGGGAATTGAACCCGGGTCCCTGGCGCTCTGAGGCAGCAGTGCTAACCACTGAGCCACCATGCCGCCCCTCAGCCACATTAGGGGCATTTAAATAGTCCTTGGATAAGCACATGGATGATGATGGGATATTGTAGTGTGATGGGCTTAGATTAGTTCACAGGTCGGCGCAACATTGAGGGCTGAAGGGCTCTTCTGTGCTGTATTGTTCTATGTTCTATCTCAGGAATGTGACTTAAAAGAAGTTCTGGGATTTAAATATTAATGATTTGATACCTGCAACCCATTCTAGGTGATTAAAGACTTAACAGGAATCTAGGTTTGTTCAATACATTGCATCAGTTGTATGGCACTTTGATCTTTTACGATAAATTCCATGTCCTATGATCCTGCCCCATGAGCTACCTGATGAAGGAGCAACGCTCCGAAAGTTAGTACTTCCAATTAAACCTGTTGGACAAAATCTGGTGTTGTGTGATGTTTTTAACATTGTCCATCCCAGTCCAACACAGGCACCTCCAAATCTTGTAAACATATAAGTTGTACATATCTTGTGAATTGCATTATCAATTTGATTTTGTATAGTAATGTTTATTACTGTTTGTTCAAAGCCATGGAATCTTGTGGTTGTACTTCCTTAGTTAAGTAGCTTTATCTCACATTTGTCTATTTTAATAATAAAAGTTGTTCGGTGCTAGCTAGATGGTAATTTAAATCTAGTGCTTTGGCCTGGGATCATAACATCCTCAATCCAGATGCTGGCTTGAAGCAACTCATTCCACTTCTTGACGAAAATATTATCTCTTGCTTTACTTGTTGCTTCTCCCTTTATCTTTTGTTCCATGAAAGCATTTGTTATTTAATCTCTTCTGTCTTCCAATCTATTAGGAGCTTTGATGTTGTTTTATTTGTAAACCCCCATTGCCCTTTCACATGTTCACAATCTATTACATGTTGTGGGGAATTAGATCAGATGGTAGTGAGCTTGCTGAGCATGTGGGAGGTAATGAGATCAAAGCGCATGTTCTCTGAAATTGTTGGGAGGTTGGTTAACTGGGTGGTGGTGTGGATACCAACAGCGTGGGTTCAATTCCTGCATTGGCTGAGGTTACCCTGAAGGATTCTTCCTCTCAACCTCTCCCCTTGCCTGAGGCATGGTGACTCTCAGATTAAATCACCACCAGTCATCTCTTTCCCTGAAGGGAGAGCAGTCCTGTGGTTCAGTTAGATTATGTAACTTTGCATTTCCAAATTTTCACAGATCTGATAAAAAGGTCATAGACCTGAAAACATTACCCTTGCCTGTTGAGTTTTCATCATAATTATTTTATTTGATATTCAGTTTGATTCCAAGGGTATCTCCAAGCTGAGCCACCTTTTCCCCCTCAGTGAGGCATTGGTAGTTCCTGCACTAACTGGTGAGGCTGCTGGTAGGTCAATGGAAAGGTTCCTCCACTCCCACCCCCTCCCCCACCAGACATCCCACTGAAAGACGGTGAACCTGCTCCTCACCATTAATGAGCCTGGACATTTGAAAATGTTGGTGGTCTGTTTGGAACACGCGGTGAGAAATCAGGATCCAGAATTAGTCCCAACTTTGGATTTCTAATCCAGACTGAAAATCCAGGCCAAAGTGTTTCATTTGGAGGATGCAAACAAAGTCAGTTGGCAAATATAATTATAATAAACTTTTCCAATGGAGACGTCATGTAAATCTGCAAGTGTTCAACTTATGAATGGAAAAAGCTCATCACACGTTTGGCTGATAGAAAAGCTTTTATATGCTTGCACTAGATTCTACATGTAACACGACATGACATAAATTAATAATAATTTGTCATAGGAGATTTACTATTACTACTTATAAACATTTTCTGGTTTATTATATTTAAAAATAATTATTGAGTATCGCTGAAAAATGACATATATGTCAAAAGGTTTCAGCTTGCACTCATCAGGACAACTGGATTGTAATGTGTAGAGGTGATGGCTCCAATTGGTGGACTTGCAACCCAATCAGAACTTTCTTCTCAGAGTTATAAATGTTGATTTTCCTCTTCAATGGCATTCTTGTGAATTGTCCTGATGACTGCAAAATGAAAAACTTAAACAATGTGTATTATTCCAGCAATATTCACATTCTGTGCCACCAAATGACTGTTTATATATGCACCTCTATGTTTATACCTTCTAGTTTACACTCGAAAGACTCATCTAATGCAAATCTTAAGATGTCCGTTGGAAATGTGCAAAAGCAGCTTTCTTCATTTTCTGTTTTCCTTCAAGAAAGCTTTCAAACACCGCTAGGATTCAGAAATTAGTGAGTGAGCATGGATGGGCCACCATCCACTGTAAAATAAATCAGCTCAATGAGGTCAAAGCCATGAAGAGCTTTTCTTGAAATTAGTTTTGAACAGTTTGACCTCTGAAAATAGAATAGATAGATGCATTGTAGTGTAACAATTATAACTGAGTTGATGCTGTTCATTTTATAGCAAAAGCACTTTGGTTGGGCTGTGTAACCTCATGTATTTGTGCTCTTAATAAATGTTGCTTACTCTCGTCAGAGAGCTGAGATATGGGGCCTACAAGTCTTTGAGTTGTCTAATCAGTTAACTCTCCTCCAAAAGAAGGGGTACTACACCAAGCTGAGTTCCCAATTTGTTTATTGGGTGAACAATGAGGATATTTACCTTTGACATTTGGAATGGAGTCATGGTGAGGGCAGCTAGCTGACTCTGTGGTGATGTAAGAATGTAACTGGAACTTGTACTTTATCTGACTCTATGTTAGGTGGAGTGACCTTTTTTTCTCGTGCTAACATTTCTCCTACTGTGTAGCAAGCTTATGAGTTGTGTCGAAATGTAAAGGAGTCTCAACTGGGAGATTGGAAAAATAGAGTGCAGCTTTATTTTGCCTAATTCTGCTTAATATAGCAAAGCATGTGAAATTCATTGGAGTAAAGAGTAGTGTAATATTCATCCACGATGTTGCTGGAGTAAATGTTTACCTTTCTGTTGATTTAAATTTAAGAGGTAGCCTTTTCATTTCTGTGACAGAACTTAGGATGGTTTAGACTTCTGATGAACTTCAGTGTCTGGAAATGTCAGAAAATGTCTTCAGCTCTGTGTGAAAGTTGGAGGTATCAAAGTGTTCCAGCTTATTTACATTAACAACAACCTCGAAAAGTTAAAAGGTACAGCAATATATTTTCAAGTCAGGTGGTGAACAGCTCGGAGGGAAACTTGCAGGTGGTGATGTTCCCATGTGTCTTCTGCTTTTGTCTTTCGAGACGGAAGTGGTCATGGGTTTGGAAGATGCTGTCTGAGGATCTTTGGTGAATTTCTGCACTGCATCTTGTTTTTGGAACACACTGCTGCTACTGAGTGTTGGTGGTGGAGGGAATGGATGCTTGTGGATTTGATGCTTTGTCCTGGATGGTGTCAAGCTTCTTGAGTAATGTTGGAGCTGCACCCATCCAAGGAAGTGCAGAGTATTCCATCATAATCCTGACTTGCATCTGGTCGATAGTGGGCAGGCTTTGGGAGTTAGGAGGTGGGTTACTTGCATCAGTATTCCTAATATCTGACCTGCTGTTGTAGCTGCAATGCTTTTTGGTGAATCCAGCTGGGTTTCTGGTCAATGGTAACCTTCAGGGTGTTGGCAGTGGATGATTCAGTGATGGTAACACCATTGAATGTCAGGGGTCGGTGGTGAGATGCTCTGTTATTGGAGATGGTCATTGTCTGGCATTTGTGCAGCACAAATTGTACTTGCCATTTGTCAGTTCAAACCTGGTAGTCAAACCAGTGGTTAGTATTGCTGCCTCACAGCGCCAGAGACTGGGGTTCAATTCCCGCCTCAGGCAACTGTCTGTGTGGAGTTTGCACATTCTCCCTGTGTCTGTGTGGGTTTCCTCTGAGTGCTCCGGTTTCCTCCCACAGTCCAAAGATATGCAGGTTCGGTGAATTGGCCATGTTAAATTGCCCGTAGTGTTAGGTGAAGGGGTAAATGTAGGGGAATGGGCTTCGGTGGGTTGCTCTTCGGAGGTTAGGTGAGGACTTGTTGGGCCAAAGGGCCTGTTTCCACACTGTAAGTAATCTAATCTGTAAGTAATCTAATCTAAAACCTGGATATTGTCCAGATCTTGTTACATTTGAATACGGACTGCTACAGTATCTGTGGAGTCATGAATAGTGCTGAACATTGTACAGTCATCAGTGAACAGCCCCACTTGTAACCTTATGATGGAGGGAAGGTCATTGGTGAAGCAGCTGAAGATGGTTGGGTGTAGGATACTCCCCTGAGGACCTCCTGCAGAGATGTCCTGGAGCTGAGATCCATGTCCTTACTTGTCTGGCACCAACCGCCATCCATGCCTGCTGTCCTATCATGTCATCCCCTTAACTGATGCCATATTCCTTCACTCACCTGATACTTTCCCCTTAACTACTTACCTTCCATTTCCTCCACATCAAACACACTTTGGACGTTTATATCTCACAATATGTCTTACTGATGTAAAGAGTGAGTGTAGCGTGGCCACTAACAGTGATTGTGCATTTCAGTGATTGTACCTGACTAGGAACTCACTCTGTTTCTCAAAAGCCTCAAATTAGATGTTCATGCCAGATACATGGATCTCCAGAGCAGAATCAGTAAAAAGAACAGAGTGACAATTTGATGTGATTGCTACTCCTCAGGAGTTTTGGTCCAGTGTTTCTCCATTTATCTCATATTGTCTTTTACTCTTTTTTAACCTTTGTCATGTTCTGTGTGAGAAATTATTTTTATATCTATTTCACACTGACAAAATAGGATTAGTTTCGAGAAAATAACTTTGAGACAGTGGAATCTTGTGACTGAGATCCAGCCCCTTCCAGCACCTTCATCAATATCCTTCTCTCCATTATAGGTTTTTCAAAGGACTCCTCAGATAATGGATTAGTTCATGCTCACATAAATCAAGGCCTGAACAACTTTCTAGCCTGGACATTAGTAAATAATTTTCTCAACAAGCAAATCCCAGAGAATGGCCAGCTCCAACAGAAAAGAGTTGAATCGTTACTACATACATTGGTTCAAGAGCAGATCTGAGGCTGGGAATTCAGTGGTGAGTAACTCATCACCTGACTCTTCAACGCCTGCCCCTCCATTTACAAGGCACAAGCCAGGAATGTAGCAAAATAGCCACCGCTTGAGGAGATGGGTACAGCTTTAACAGGAGATGGGACAAATCAGCCAACTTGATTAGTGCCCATCATTACCTTCAACACTCATCCCCTCCACCCACTTCATCCATACCATTGTAGCAGCCTGTATCATTTAGAAGATGAATCTTAGCTATTTGCCAATGCATCTTCCAAACCTGTGACCTTTACCACCAGAAAGACATGTGGAACAGCTGTGTGGGAACACCACCTAATCCATTTCCCTTTCAAGTCATGCACCGTTCTAAATATTGCTATTCTTATACGGCCTCTGGATCAATATTCTGGGATTTCCATCTTAGCAGTAACTTAACAACAAATAAGGACAGCAGCAATTCAAGAAATCAGCTCAGCTTCACTTTTTCCAAAACAATTAAAGATCATCAGAAATGTTGGTCTTGCCAGTGATGTCCACATCCCACAAATGTATAACAAAAGAAAATCTTCAATCTTCTGGAATTGTAATCAATCGCGTGTGTAAAGATGAATGTTTTATTCATCATTCTGGGTTTAGATCCATAATTCATTCTTTGTTCTTTTAACAAATAAAGAAAAATCAAGTTGTCTTCTAGCTCCTCAAATATGTTATGGTTGACCGTTTAAAAGGATTTCAAACATCTTAATGCTCTCCTACATTCCTTCTGGTTAGGAAGCCATAGTTTCATCAAATAGTGTTGAAATGGTTAGTTGCAGTATCTGAATATTTATCTGAAGCTTCTATGCCTCCAAGCTATTTTGCCAGTTCATAGGTGGGAGTTAATGATGCCAGCAATATTTTTGACATACTTGTTCTGAAGTTTTCATAGAGAATGTGCGATGACACAATCATATTGATATTTTCTTTCACTTGCTGGTTTCTAGCCAGCTGTATAGAAAATACTAAGGAGGTAAATGGCAGAACTCAGAAGTAATATCTATATAAAGCACACATCCTCAAACTACTCTGTGAAACCTTGAATTTCTTTAAAGTTAATAATATGTGTGCACATTCTTAAATATACAGTTGTAATATTAGATGGCAAAGAACAGAGCTAAAAAAAAATACTTTGCCTTAAAGGTAAGCTAAAAGCATTCATTAATGCATGATTAATCCCATGAAGATTTATAGAATGCTGTATCCAAGCAACATGTAGTTATTCACTCAATAGCTTGAACTGCCATGCCAGCAGAAGCTGGATAAGCAAGTTGGATAAATGTTTAATGAAAAATCCACTTGGTGTCGAAAATTCATAATTTTTAAATCAAAATGAGTGCAATTTTTCCCTACAAAAAAACTAGTGAAGTTAACGGAGACCTATGTCAATCTAAACAATAAATTAATCCTGGAACTCTGCAATCCTAAATTATACAATTAATAAACACGATGTAAAATTAATTACTAATGTTGTACATTGAACATCAACCGAGTTACAAAGGAAGGTAATTCAAAAGGAAGATAATTCAAAACTGTACAAGCATAGAGGATGCTGAAGAAACTCAACTGGTCTGGCAGCATCTGTGGAGAGAGAAACAGAGTCTAATATAGCTTCTTCAGAACACAGTATTTTGCCTTTATGCCCGGCCTGGTGCAGCAGCCTCCTGGCATGCTGTGGTGATCTCTCAGCCTGGCACAGCAGCTTCACGGTATGCTGTGGTGATCTCCCGACTTGGCACAGCTGCCTCCCAGCATGCTGTGATCTCCCGAGTTGGCACAGCTGCCTCCCAGCATGCTGTGGTGATCTCTCAGCCTGGCACAGCGGCCTTCCCAGCTGGAGTCCTCTCAGCCCAGCATGGTAATGTGAAGCAATTCCCCAGCTTCCTAACCCTCAAGGTGAAGTCCGGTGTTGACTGGAAGCTAGGTACCAGCGTGGGCTGTTATTCTGAACTTTTTTTGCAATGCTGGACATTTTATTTCTCTGTTGTCTAAGATATTGTAACTGAAGAAGCTATACTTAGGCATCCTTGAACCTAAGAATGCGCTGTAAGTGGCAAGGTATAAACTTTCCACTGTACTCATTGAGTATATGTGACAATAAAGGCTCATTCTAAATTCTGATTCTTCATTCAAATCTGTACAACACTGCTTCAAAAACATCAATGACTTATATTGATAAAGTGCTACACATGAAATAAAATGTCTCACAGTGTTTCACAGAAACATTACAAAGTAATATTTTACACCAATGTGGTATAGAGATATTAAAACAAGATGACCAAAGGCTTGGTGAAGAGATAGGATTTACATAAGAACATCAGAAAATGGCCCAGAGTCGGCTGCACCATTCTGCAAGGTTATGGTGATCTTTTACTTCAAGCCCACTTTTCTCATTATCACCCAGAACCCTTAATTTCCTTAGAGCCCAAGAACTAAGAATCTCTCCCTTGAACCTACATACATTCAGTGGACTTAGGATGAGGTAATGTTTGGATTCCTGTTTATTAATCTGTTTGTCAACAATACGGTGGCTCAGTGGTTAGCACTGCTGCCTCACAGCACTGGTGTCCCAGGTTCAATTCCAGCCTCAGGTGACTGTCTGTGTGGAGTTTGCACATTCTCCCCGTGTCTGCGTGGGTTTCCTCCGGGTGCTCTGGTTTCCTCCCACAGTCCAAAGATGTGCAGGTCAGGTGAATTGGCATTGTTAAATTGCCCGTAGTGTTAGGAGCATTAGTGAAAGGGAAATGGGTCTGGGTGGGTTACTCTTCGGAGGGTCGGTGTGGACTGGTTGGGCTGGAGGGCCTGTTTCCACACTATAGGGAATCTAATTGAATCATTCCATCGAAATAAATTGATAGATTTCAGTGAAACTTGGTATTTTGCATATGGTCCAATAAAGTACTGATTGACATTTGTTAAACATGTGGGTCAGGATCCTGACATTTTTTGAAAGATTCCTTAATATTGGGAGGCTATTTTGTGTCAAATGTTTTGGATTGCCTCAGCTGTTGTGCTAGAATATGTTGTAGCTGCATAAATGTAATCAGAATTTTCAGAACAGGTTGTTGAACATTGTTTGGCCTGAAGCCTCCTCAGTGAGCTGGAACTCTCAATAAGAGTATAAAAATATTTATTTATTTTAGCTTTATAATTCCAGAGTATAAACCAGGCAGGTGTGCTCTGCTGAGTGGCTTGTTCACTTATTCAGGAACTGTAATCACCTGTTCTAGATTATCCTGCCAAGGGAAACATTTTCCCAGGCTCCATCATGCCAAATCTGTTAAAAATTTATTGTGTTCAATTAGATCATCTCTGATATTTTCTAAACTTCAGGGAGTATATCCTCTCATTCTTGGGGTCAGTTAAGTGAATGTTCATTGTCCTAATGCAAGTATATCCTCCCTTCAGTAAATAAAGAAAAGCTGCAAACAATACTCCAGGTCTGGCCTCACAAATGTTCTGCACAATTGTAGTAACATTGATTTCATCTTATACTCTAAAAGCTAATATTGCATTTCTCCTCCTAATTGTTTGCTGCATGTTAACATTCTGTGATTGGTGCACAAGGACACTCACAACATTCTGAAGATGAACATTTCCCAGCCTCTCACCACACAACATATTCATTTTTTTAAAAAAGGTATTTCCTATCAAAGTATGATAACTTTACACGTTTCCACATTATATTCAATCTGTCTTGTTCCTGCTCGCTCATACAACATGTCTATTAGCCAGTTACAGCCTCTTTGCATACTCTTGAATGCTTATCAAATTCTTCTGACAATGAAGAGAAATTGGATGTGTTGCACTCAATTCCCTTATCTAAGTGACTAATATAGATTGAGATATACGGCAGCTAGGTACTGACCTATTAGCTACAGCCTATCATTCCAGAAATGTCCTATGTAATGGGATGTCTTATTGCTAATTAATATTTCTGGCATCAAAAAAAATCAAGGTTGGAGTTTCATTTTGAGCTTTTAATTGTTGAAGATTTTAAAAATGCAAATTAGCTTTTACTTTTGCACTGTTTCTTTTCTTTCTCTCCAAGTCCATTCTTTTGTTCTCTACTGTCCTTCCTGTAGCTGATGTCATACTGAATTCACTCTTTCTGATTTACACTTCTCTGTCCTTGTGCTGTTAATTTCCCAGCCATTTCATCTGGTGACACATACACAAAGTTAATTTCCTTGCTCACCTTTCTCCCACATGACTGGTTTACCACACTGTGATGTCATCACCTTGTGTTTTTAACAACTTGACAGACAAAAAAAAATGTAAAAACCTAAAATGCAATTGTATGTCAATCTAACGATAGTCTTGCTCCAAAAAATTATGATCCAATCAATTCCACCAAGATTTTCTTTGCTATATTTCCATTTTTCTAAATAAATGCTTTGTTTGCTTTTTTCCTGGTTTTAACTGCACTCCTGAAATGTCTTATGTTTCTCAGTTTGACTTGCAACATTAACCTACTTTCTTCTAGTCTAAAGTTCTCAGGTCAGCTCAGGTACAATTGTAGATATTTTCTAATCAGACTGTTCAGAGGTGTTATTATACACCTTACATCATTTTACAATTAATGTTAGGGCCTTTCGTAGTGTCGTAGAAAAGACGGACCGAGGGGTTAGGTAGAAAGTCTTTGAAGTTTGCATCACATATAGACAGGATGATTAAAAAGATGTTTAGCATGCTTGCCTTTGTTGCTCAGTCTTTCGAGTATAGGAACTGTGAAGTCATGCTGAGGTTATACAGGACATCAGTTAGGTCTCTTCCAGAAGACTGTGGTCAGTTCTGGTTGCCCAGTTATAGGAAGATTTTTATTAAACTGGAGAGAGTTCAGACAAGATTTACCAAGATGTTGCTGGATATGGTAGGTTTATCAAGAAAGGCTGGATAGGCTGGGAGTTTTTTCAATGAGCATAGGAGGTTGAGAGGCGACCTTATAGAAGTTTATAAAATAATGAGGGGTTTAAATAGAGTGAATGATAGTTGTCTTTTACCTGAGATGGGGGCATTTCAAAACTAGGGGGCACATTTTCAAGGTGAAAGGAGAAAGATTTAAAAAAAAACATGAGGGGCAATTCTTTTGCTCAGAGGGTGGTTCACATGTGGGATGAACTTCCTGTGAAAGAGGTGGACGCAGGTACAATCACAATGTTTAAAAGAAGTTTGGATAGGAATAGGAAAGGTTTGGAAGGATATGGACCATGAGCAGGCAGATGGGACTAGTTTAGTTTTGGATCAAGGTCAGCATGGACTGGTTAGACTGAAGGGACTGTTTCCATGCTGTATGACTCTATGACCTCTGGAACAAGTGGGCCCCTGAACCCAGGCATCCTGACTCAAAGGTGGGACACTACCACTGTATTGCGAGATCCTGCTCAGATATACTTGCAATATCACCAAATCTCAAGCTTTTCCATTGCTGAATATTCATGCAAAAGTATTTTAATTCATTTATGAATAGCCCTTTGCTTTGACGCTACAGCAAGATAAGAAGGCATGATTATGAGAAAAAGTGATTGATCCACTAAGCTTCTTCCTTGTAGAGGCTGTGAATAACCTACTTTACTACAACAAACAACAAAGGCAAGCTTACCATTTGCTTTTTTTACTCCCTTATCTCCTTTCAGTGATCTGTGAAACTGCACACCCAGATCCCTCTGCATATCAATACTTCTAAAGGTTCTGCCATTCATTGTATAATTTCTACCTGTACTTGACCTTCCAAAATGTCTGAATTAAACTTCATCTGCCATTTTTCTGCCCATACTTCTAATTGATCCATATCCTGCTGTACCCTCTGCCAATCTTCCTCACTATCTGCAACTCCACTAATCTTTGTAACGTCCACAAACTTACTAATTCGACCAGCTACATCTTCCTCCAAATCATTTATGTAGACCACGGACAGCAGAGATCCCAGCACTGATCCGTGTGGAACAACACTAGTCACAATCTTCTATTCTGAAAAGTATTCTCCCACCGATACCCTCTGTCTCCTATGATTAAGCCAGTTCTGTATCTACCTTGCCAGCTCACCCCTGATACCATGTGACTTCACCTTTTGTGCCAATATGCCATGGGAGACCTTGTCAAAGGTTTTACTGAAGTCCATGTAGACAGCATCAACTGCTGTTCTCTCAGCAATCAACTTTGTCACCTCCCCAAAAATCTCGATCAAGTTAGTGAGGGAAGACTTTCCCCACACAAAACCAGGCTGTCTATTGCAAGTAAGTCCATTTGCTTTTAAATGCAAATACATCTTCATCCTGAGAATTGTTTCCAATAATTTCCCTACCACCAATATGAAACTCACAGGCCTGTAATTTCTAGGATCATCCCTCCCAGCCTTCTTAAACAATGGGACAACATTGGCTATTAGATTAGATTAGATTAGATTCCCTACAGTGTCGGAACAGGCCCTTTGGCCCCACAAGTCCACATCGACCCTCCAAAGAGTAAACCACCCCTCCTCTGACTAATGCACCTAACACTATGGACAATTTAGCATGGCCAATTCACCTGACCTGCACATCTTTGGATTATGGGAGGAAACTGGAGCATCCGGAGGAAACCCATGCAGACACAGGGAGGATGTGCAAACTCCACATAGACAATTGCCTGAGGCTGGAATCGAACCTGGGTCCCTGATGCTGTGAGGCAGCAGTGTTAATTCTCCAGCCCTCTGGGACCTCACCTATGGCCAAAGAGGATACAAAGATGTCTGTCAATGCTTATTGTGGACACAAGCCAGTTTACTACTGGAAGAAATTTTCTACAAAGATAACTTATGCTCTGAAATATAGATCTGATAAACCTTTAGAATAACTTACATCTGGGATATTAGCTTAGAATCCTAACAGTGTGGAAGCAGGCCATTCAGCTCATTAGGTCCACACCAATCCTCCCATCCAGACCCACATCCTATCCTGTACCTGTAATCTTGCATTTCCCATAGCTAAACCACCTATCCTACACAACTTTGGACTGTGAGAGTAAACCACAGCAAACCTGCACAGACACGGGGAGAATGTGCAAACTGCACACAGATGGTCATCCAAGGCTGGAATTGAACCTGGGTCTATGGCGTTGTGAGGCATCAGTGCTGACCACTGAGCCACCGTGTTGCTCCAACTTCTTGAACACTAACCTTCACTCTTTCAATTAACTCTGAAGTTCATTAGCCCTTTTGTTCTATAAAATGTATATTTCATCTTCAAATGAGTTTGTGATCCTAAATATTGTTTCTCGTAAGGTACACATCAAAAATTTAAAAAGTAAAAGTGAAGTCACCAAAGTCTTACCACACCACTGGACTGCTCCCTCAGTACAGAGAAACAACTAGTGGTAGTTTAACCTGAGGGTCACCGTGCCTCAGGCAAGGGCAGAGATTTAGAAAAAGAAGCAGGAATTGAAATCACAAAGATACTTAGCTGGCGCAGGATCTTGTTGCTGGGGGATTGAATGTGATTGAAATTTGTAGATACCCAATAAACATTGAACTTCATACTAATATTTTACTGTGTGCCATCTATGTGCTGCTATTCTGAAGCAATTGTTTTGATACGAGATGTTTATTATTCACGCTCTTACCATGGTGCCCACTGGCTGTAGCTGAGAAGGCAAGGATACAATCTGTTATTAAATACCTCTCGGGCAGCAACCTTTCATATTTACAGAATATTCTGGTCACCACACGATGGGAAGGATGTAGAGGCTTTGCAGAGGCTGCAAAAGAGGTTTACGAGGATGTTGCCTGGATTAGAGAGTATTTACTATCAGGAAAGGTTGGGCAAACTTACATTGTGTTTTCTAGAGCTTCAATGGGTGAGGGGTGACCTGAGAGAAGTACATTAAATAATGAGAGGCAGAGAGAAGGTGGATAGTCAGAGTCTTTCTCCCAGGGTGAAAATGTTAAATACTAGGGGGCATAGGTTTAAGATGAGTGGGGAAACATTTAAAGGAGATTGGTTAAAGCACTTTTAGAATATTGCGTGCAGCTCTGGTCTCCCTGCTATAGGAGGGATGTTGTGAAACTTGAAAGGGTTCAGAAAATATTTGCAAGGATGTTGCCAGGGTTGGAGTGTTTGAGCTCTAGGGAGAGGCTGAATAGGCTGGGGCTGTTTTCCCTGGAGCGTCGGATGTTGAAGAGTGACTTTGTAGAGGTTTATAAAATATAGACAAAGTCTTTTCCCTGGGATGGGGGAGTCCAGAACCAGAGGGCATAGGTTTAGGGTGAGAGGGGAAAGATTTAAATGGGACCTAAGGGGCAACTTTTTCACGCAGAGGGTGGTGCATGTAAGCAATGAGGTGCCAGAGGAAATGATGGAGACTGGTACAATTACAACATTTAAAAGGTTAAAAAATCACACAACACCAGGTTATAGTCCAACAGGATTATTTGGAAGCATTAGCTTTTGGAGCGCTGCTCCTTCATCACGTGGTTGTGGATTATAAGATCATAAGACACAGAATTTATAGCAAAAATTTACAGTGTGATATAACTGAAATTATAGATTGAAAAAGACCTGGATTGTTTGTTAAGTCTCTCATCTTTTAAAATGACCATGTTGGTTTCAGTTCTTTCATACATAAATCGCAAAACCTTTTTAAAAGTTACATGCTCAAGTGAACTTTAACAATTCTAAATCGTTACATTTAAAAGGCATCTGGATGGGTATATGAATAGGAAAGGTTTTGCGGGATATGGGCCAAATGCTGCCAAATGGGACTAGATTAATTTAAGACATCTGGTTGGCATGGATGAGTTGGACCAAAAGGTCTGTTTCCGTGCTGTACATCCCTGTGACTCTATGACTTTATGTGTAAGGCATGTCTTTTTTTATACAGAGGGTGGCAGGTGCCTGGAACATGCTGTCAGGGGAGATGGTCGAAGCAGATGTGATAACAAAGTGTAAGACGCATTTAAACAGACATGTGAACAGGCAGGGAATAGAGTGATATGGACTATGTGTGGCAGAGTGGCATTAGTTCAGAATAGCATCACGTTCGGCACAGACGTAGAGTCATAGAGTCATAGAGATGTACAGCACGGAAACAGATCCTTCGGTCCAACCTGTCCATGCCGATCAGATATCCCAACCCAATCTAGTCCCACCTGCCTGCACCCAGCCCATATCCCTCCAAACCCTTCCTATTTATATACCATCCTGATGCCTTTTAAATGCTGCAACTGTACTAGCCTCCACCACATCCTCTGGAAAGCTCATTCCATACACATACCACCCTCTGTGTGAAAAGGTTGCCCCTTAGGTCTCTTTTATATCTTTCCCCTCTAACCCTAAACCTATGCCTTCTAGTTCTGGACTCCCACACCCCAGGGAAAAGACTTTGTTTATTTATCCTATCCATGCCCCTCATAATTTTGTAAACCTCTATAAGGTCACCCCTCAGCCTCCGACGCTCCAGGGAAAACAGCCCCAGTCTGTTCAGCCTCTCTCTATAGCTCAAGTCCTCCAACCCTGGCAACATCCTTGTAAATCTTTTCTGAACCC
>NC_057711.1:133285990-133310177 GCF_004010195.1 Chiloscyllium plagiosum
GCACCTCATCTGTGACTATCGATGATACAAATATCTCAGCAAGAGGCCCAGCTATCACTTCTCTGGCTTCCCACTGAGTTCTTGGGTACACCTGATCAGGTCCTGGGGATTTATCGACCTTTAACCATTTCAAGACATCGAGCACTTCCTCTTCTGTAATCTGGACATTTTGCAAGATGTCACCATCTATTTCCCTACAGTCTGTATCTTCCATATCCTTTTCCACAGTAAATACTGATGCAAAATATTCATTTAGTATCTCCCCCATTTTCTGTGGCTCCACACAAAGGCTGCCTTGCTGATCTTTGAGGGCCCTATTCTCTCCCTAGTTACCCTTTTGTCCTTAATATATTTGTAAAAACCCTTTGGATTGATAGGCCGAAGAGCCTGTTCCTATGCTGGATTGTTCTACATTTGACATAATCATCTATCACAGAAACAGAACTTTGGGCCTAACATATCAGGGCTGGTGTTTGTCTCCATGAACCATTCCAATATGTTTTATTTCTTTCTGGGCTTTCTGCAGTTTACTCTCCGCATACCCAACTGTTCCAGAAAAGTGGGAGAAATGCCAATGGAAGTTTGTCTCTTTTACTCCTGTATTCAAGGAGTCAGATTAGATTTTTTATGGCCTTAACTGCTTCAACTTTTTAAAATGTTAATGAGGTTACGTTATGATGTGAGTAATCCGGTAGCCTGCACTAATAAGGCTTGGTCCAGAGTGCAAGTTCAAGTGGAAAAGCCACCTTGGCATTTTGAGAAACTGAATGCAGTTAAAATAACTGGAATTATGAAAATACTGGTTAAGGATGTGATGATGAAGCCATTAGATACTTGGAAAAAACACAGATAGTTCACTGAAGTCTTTTAAGGAAAGAAAAGATATAGTCCTTACCAGGATTGGGTTGTCTGTGTATCCAGTCTCATTCCAATGTCAATGACTCATAACTTTCCTCTGAAGTGGTTTAGGAAGCCACTCAACTGTATCGGAACACTGAGGAATGAGCAATAAATATTGTCCTTGCCAATGACCCCCACAATCTGACAATGAATCATGGCTAGTATAGTTGAGGCACCAACTCCATTTGCTCTGTTACCACATTTAGATTATAAAATAGATTTATTTCCCTAATCTTACTTTCCACACAATATAATGCCACAGTAAACTTGGTCTTCTGCTATTTATATACATTGGGCATCAAACTTGCCTTCTGACTGGTCTATCATTGCCTGCCCTCACATTTTCAAAATTCTCAACAATATCCCTCCATTTGAAATGATTCAACATTTTTAATATTTTTTGCTTAAATCCTGATCCAAATTATTTTACATATAGTAAACAACAGTGGCCCCCTGTGGACTATCTGTCAATACATTTTTCTTCAAAATTTTCCATTTACCATTACCTCGATATTGTATCAAATCTGCTGTCATCTTTTTGATAACACATGTCAAAAAGATCAGTTTTTCCATTCTTAATCTTCAAACCAGTCTATGATTTTTCTTTTCGAAATATACCCTAACATTTATTAACTCATATTTATAACATAGCTTCATAGTATCTGTTGTGTTATACATGGCACTAGATATTAATTGAGGCAGGTGATGCAGGGCCCAATTTCAAATAAGAGACTTGAAATCCAAGTTTCTCTCCATGCTTTGGCATTATAGTGTGTGTCATTTGTCAAAAGTTCCTCATCTGAGTGTCAGCCTGATTAAGTCAAATAGGGAAGTACAAACATATAGGTCCAGTCTACAACCCTGTTGAGGCACTTTGGATGAATGTGTTGCCTGATGAGGGCAGCGAAGGGAGGAGCATGAGAATGAGGGAGAAACATGCTTGGTCTACTGGAGGGATAACTTTTTCACACAGTGGGTGGTATGTGTACGGAATGAGCTGCCAGAGGAGGTGGTGGAAGCTGGTACAATTATAACATTTAATAGGCATCTGGATGGGTATATAAATAGGAAGGGTTTAGAGGGATATGTGTCAAATGCTGACAAATGGGACTACGTCAGATTGGGATGTCTGGTCGACACGGATGAGTTGGACAGAAGGATCTGTTTCCAAACTCAATGGCTCCATGACTACATGTAGTCCTATATATGCATAAGGGCAGATGAGTGGTGTAATGGCTGAGGAAACCAGACACCCAGACTAATGCTCTGGGAACATCAGTTCAAATCCCACTATGGCAACTAGTGAAGCCAAATTCAACAAATAAATCAGCAATTAAAGTCTAATGTAATTATGACATCTGCTTTACACATGTCCTTATGGGAAGGAGTTCTGTTGTCTTCCCCTGGCCTAAATTTAACTCCAAATTCACAGTCACGCGGTTGACTCTTAAATGGTCTAAATAACCACTCAGTTATACCTCACTATTTAAACAAAAGGAATTACACCAAGAGAGACCACCTTGCTTCATTTTAAGCACTGGAAATATATTCTTTGACAACACCTGGGGGCTTATGCCATAGCTAGGAGAGCTGTTTTGCAGACTAGAGACAAAAAAAACCTGCAAATGCTGAAATCCAAGGTAGACAGGCAGGAGGCTGGAAGAACACAGCAAGCCAGGCAGCATCAGGAGGTGGAGAAGTCAATGTGAAGATGGGTTACACCTGAAACTCGACTTCTCCATCTCCTGATGCTGCCTGGCTTGCTGTGTTCTTCCAGCTTCCTGCTTGTCTATCACAGATTAGTTAAGCAACAGCCTGACCTAACCATACTCACACAATCATACCTTACAGAAAATGCCACTGTCATCATCCCTAGTTATATTCTTTTGCACTTGCGGGATAGACCTACCTGAGGTCCCTACTCACTGGTCTACAGTCATTGTGGGAGCAAGTGTTAAACTCTGAGGAGGACAAGGTCTTTACTACAGAGATGTTTACTCTACAGGCAGCAATGTTAGACTAGGATGGTTCCAGCCCAAAAGAGCTGATGAAATTTTCATTACATCATGTGACTGGACCTTTAAAGTGACAGTCCACTGTACTTACACAAATACATAACATCACAGAGCATACTCTCTGTGGGTATCTTCAATGTCCATCACCAAAACTAGTAACAGCACTACTGACCGAGCTGACTGAGTTCCAACAGCCAAAGCTGCTATTTTGGGTCTGCAGTAGGCAGTGAGGAAACCAGCAAGAGACAAAAATCTACTTGAGCTTGTCCTCGTCAATCTGCCTGTTGCTTGTGAATCTGTAGGAGTGACCATTGCATCAACCTTGTAGAGATGATGTCTCACGTTCACATTGAGGATCTCTCTGACATGTTGTGTTGCACTATCCATATGCTGAATGGGACAACAGATTTCAAAAAGATCTTGCAACTGAAAACTCAGAAGGCATGAGTGCTGTGGGCTAGGTATCAAAATATATGGCAGGCAGGGAAGTTCAACCAAGAACCGATAAAAGTACAATTATAGAAACAATTGTACAAGAAAGATTTCCCTTGTATGTATAATGGACAGAATCAATGACAATCTACACATCCATTCAAAGGCTGTTGCTGCCCTGTGTTTGTTGCTGATAGACTCACAGAACAGTGAACAGAAACATAACTGGTGACACTGGGAGCTTTTCCAGGTGTGGGGACTGGGATAGTTGGTGAGAGTTACCTTTTGCTGGGGACCATATTGATTGGGGCCATACCTCTCCCCAGAATTCAGGGACTAACATTTTCAACAGGACATGCTTGTTAGGGAAAGGCATATGCTGGAGGAAGGAAGAGACTGCAAGAGGATGGGGGAGAGATGGGGAAGAGGGAAGAGAGGTGGGTGGAAAAGCTGGCTGGAAGAGGAAATGGCGACTTGGAATGATCCAAGTGAAATGGGAGGAGGGGAGGCTGCAAGTGAGATGAACAAGTGCTCCTTGATGTTAATGTCACTGTGAGGAAACACCAAGGGGTGTTATCAGAAGGTACTTTGAAGGACTTCAATGTCAACTCTCAAGAGTAGTTTGGCAGCATCATTACTGACTGAGTTGGTTCAGTGGCAAATAATCTCTCTGACTTGATAAAAACATTTGGATGGGTGCATGAATAGGAAGGGTTTAGAGGGATATAGGTCAAGTGCTGGCAAAAAGGACTAGATTAATTTAGAATATCTGGTTGGCATGGATGAGTTGGACTGAAGGATCTGTTTCTGTGTTGAACATCTCTATGACCTAGCTGCTACACTGAAAACACTGCAGGTATATATGGAGCCAATAGGACCTGAGCTTTACCAATCTGCCTGCAATCGGTCTGTGATAATATCGGCAGGAGCGACGACCATACCGTCCTTATGGAGTTGAAGTCCCATCTTCACACTGAGTAGAGTTTCAGTTATCTTGTGAGGCATTACCACGGTGCTAATTGAAACAGATAACTCCCGCCTGGAATGATAAGTGTGACAGATATATGGGAACGCCAACAAAAACAGAAATTGCTGGGAAAACCCAGCAGGGCTGGCAGCATCTGTGGAGAGAAAGTGGAGTTAATGTTTCGGGTCCAGTGACCCCTCTTCAGAACTTCATAGGAACATCAACGTGGGCAAGTTTCCCTCAGTGTCATTCCACCATCATGACCTGCCATTTCTGCTCTGGGTCAAAATCCTGGAACTCTCTTTCTAATCATGCTGTGGGTTTCCCTACACAAAATATAGTGCAAGGTTCAAGTCAGCAGCTCATCGGCACCTTCTCAAGGGCAATCAGGAATGGGCCATACATACTGATCCAGCCAGCTATGTACACATCCCTTACATAAATGAAAAAAAAATGGAGACACAGCGGGCAACAATAATTATGTTGGACATTTGTGTTATATTTGCCTAACAGGGTACCTACTGTCACAAGGAAGTGAAACCATGCTTCCTGTACTCCTCAATTTGCAATACAAACCAGCCCTGAGATTTAATTGCCTTGTGTAGATGTTGATGTAAAAATGCTGAACACACTTATGGAATTCCTCCTCCACTCCAATCATTTCCCCACAGCCCCATGGCACCATCCCCACAGAAAGTGTAACACCTGCTGGTCTTTCTTCTCCCTCCTCACTATCCAAGGCCCCAGACACACCTTCCAGGTGAAGCCATGATTTACCTGTACTTCACTCATTGTGGTCGACTGTATTTGCAGATGAAAATGTGGTCTCTTCTACACTGGGGAGATGAAACGCAGACTGGGCAACCACTTTGCAGAATACCTACGAGGTGTTACGAGCTTCCAGGTCCTTGCCATTTCAGCACGGCAACATGTTCCCTGGCCAACATCTCTGTCTCAGGCTTGCTGCAGTGCTCCAGTGAGTCTCAGTGCAAGCTGAAAGAACACCATCTCATTTCCCCCTTGGGTACATTGCAGCTTTCAGGACTCAATATCGAGTTCAATCATTTTAGAGACTAAACACCTTCGTCCATGTCCTTTACACACCTCCACATCCTTGGGGATGTTTTCAGAACAGCCATCTTCACCCACTTACAGTCCCCATTATCACTTATCTCGCTTTTTGACTTTCCTGGTTTATTACCAACAATCTCTTTGTTCTCTTCTCTCTCTCTCTCGGTGTTCTGTCTCCATCTATCAGAACACTCTTTTCTCCCCCTCACCCCTGTCATCAATGCAAGAGCACTTTTTCTGAGATATTATCAGTTCAGAAGAAGGATCACTGGACTTGAAGCACTAACTCTGTTTTCTCTCCGAAGATGCGAGATCCGTTGGGTTTCAGCAACAATTTCTGTTTTGCATGGAATTCCTTTGTTCATTATATACATGAACAGGTTATCTTTTTCATTTCAACACCTCTGTTAAAATAGTGAAGGATGGATATTTATATCAACACGTTCAGTATTTGTGGACAAATGTTACTCATTTTGCACAACAGATTAGAAAGTACGAACATCTCCAGTTACATATTAGTTTCTGCATTTTTTCTACATTGTAATGCAAATGTAAATGCTTTAGTACACTGATTAAAATCATCAGGAAATGCCTGTAAAATAAGATTGTAAAGCTATGGTTCAAGGTTGTCATAAGTTATGCTTGTCAGATAAAATACTTGATAGCTCAATTTGTGTTTCAGAAATGCATTAAAAAAAGAGTGCAGCTATACCAACATGCCTTTATCATTATAATAGAGCGTCATTGATTCTAATCAGGCTTGTTCTACGTGATGGACCGAAGACAATGGTACTGTTGTTTCCTTAATTGCTAATTTACTTGGACTTGCAGTCATTTTAGTTACAGGGAATGGAAAGTCTCCTCTGTTATGACCTAACTGACTCAACAGCACTTGTCTAAACATGTTCCAGATATTTGTTTAATGACAATTTGGCAAACAGACATTACATACTTGTTAATAAGTGGTACTATGTTTGTTCAAGAAAGCATGAACATCATGCATCATTTATTGAGCCAGCAGTGCATTTATGTGCATCATGTGTCATCATATTGTGAAACCTATTATCTGGTGAATGTTTGCCACTAAGGAGTTCTTTCCGAGAAACCTTCATCTCTCTGTCGTTGGTGAAATAACTTGGAGGTGTCATTTTGTAAGTGAGACATAAAGTACTGACTTTGACATATATTCCATGTTCATTTATCATTAATGTCAGTGCCTATAGTTTAAAATATCATGAAAGCAACTGTCTTCACAATCTCGCCTATGAATCTCTTTTGTGAAACATACTGGAACAGTTTTGGGATTTTTCAGAATTTGAAAATCATGGGAGCAATCTTCTCTTGTTAAGTCACTAATTCAGACAAGTTGACCATCCAGTCCTGCCCCCTGCCACCAATATCAACAGACACCTGAGTTGAACAGCTGGAATATTCAAATTAAACTATCATTTGAAATAACCCAGCAGAGGTCGGTATTCAGACTCTAAGTTACCCTTTATTTACATGTGCTGAAAATGTGTTGCTGGAAAAGCGCAGCAGGTCAGGCAGCATACAAGGAGCAGGAGAATCCTGAAGAAGGGCTTATGCCCGAAACGTCGATTCTCCTGTTCCTTGGATGCTGCCTGACCTGCTGCGCTTTTCCAGCAACACATTTTCAGCATATGGAATTTAAAAACAGGTTATGCTGCAGTTGTATAGGATGCTGGTGAGGCCACACTTGCAGTACTGTATACAGGTTTACTTGATAAAGGGTGTACTGGCACTGGAGGGGATGTAGAGGAGATTCACTAGATTGATTCCGGAGTTGAGAGGGTTGGCTTATGACAAGAGATTGAATAGACTGGGTCAACACTCTTTGGAATTTAGAAGAACGTGGGGTGGGGTGATCTTATAGAAACATATATAATTGTATAATTGTGAAGGGAATACATTAAATAGAAGCAGGGAGGTTGTTTCCACTGGTGTGGGAAACTAGAACCAGGGACATAGCCTTAAATTAAGGGGTGTGGGGTGGGGGGGAGGGGGCAGATTTAAGACTGAGTTGAAGAGTAACTTCTTCGCCCAAAGGGTTGTGAATCTGTGGAATTCCCTGCCCAGTGAAGGAGTTGAAGGTACCTCACTGAATGTTTCTAAGGCAAAGATAGGTAGATTTTTGAACAATAAAGGAACTAAGGGTTATGAAGAGAGGGAAGGTAAATGGAGTTGAGTCCACGAGAAGATCAGCCATGACCTTATTGAATGGTGGAGCAGGCTCAAGGGGACAGATGGCCTACTCCTGCTCTTAGCTCTTATGTTCTTATGAAGTTGATGTGGCTGTCCTCATTCCAATCACTACACCATTAGGTAAGAATCTTGAAATTGGAATTGTAAAGTTGGATTTGCATATCATGTTGTATTGGGTCAGAGTGTCCCATGATCATCACAGAGACAAACCTATTGGGCATCTAGAATACACCTGAAAATGTGTTGCTGGAGAAGCGCAGCAGGTCAGGCAGCATCCAAGGAGCAGGAGAATCGACATTTCAGGCATGAGCCCTTCTTCAGGAATTCCTCCCTCTACATTTTAACCCACTGCGAATCCTCTTACAAGGATGCCTTCGTTGAAGAAGCTCTCTTCCTCCCTCTACATTTTAACCTATCTAGAATACACCACCAGGGTATTCTGAAGATGATTTTATTGAAACAGGGTCATTCATAACTTGATAAGATTCCTACAATGTAAAGTAAAATTGCTACTGTTAACCGATGTAAATAATCAAATCCCACAAACAACTTTTCCACCAGCTTCATTCACTGTTCAATGCAGCACACTCCATCACTTCCCCATCAGCAGTCTCTTGTAATCAGTCAAAACTCACACAACACTAGGTTATAGTCCAATGGGTTTATTTGGAATCACAAGCTTTCGAAGCGCTGCCCTTTATCATGTGCACACTGTGCAGGAGCAGTGGTCCAAAAGCCAGGAACAGGAGAAGGCCTCCCAGCCCCATGGGCCAGCTTCACCATTCATTAGGGTCATGGCTAATCCAGTACTCCTTGTGTCCATCCTTTCTTCATAACATTTGATGAAAATGTGTTGCTGGAACAGCGCAGCAGGTCAGGCAGCATCCAGGGAACAGGAGAATCGATGTTTCGGGCATAAGCCCTTCTTCAGGCTTATGCCAGAAACGTCGATTCTCCTGTTCCTTGGATGCTGCCTGACCTGCTGCGCTGTTCCAGCAACACATTTTCAGCTCTGATCTCCAGCATCTGCAGACCTCACTTTCTCCCCATAACATTTGATGCCCATACCAATCAAGAATCTATCTATCCCAGTCTCAAATATGCACAAAGACTCTGTGCTCACTGAACTACATGACTGAAACCAGCCAGAATGATGGTACATACCTGCAATGGGATCTTCTGGAATCCAACTACAATCATCCAGTTTTTCTAATCAACCGGTTCAGATGTTATTAAACACTTCGAGACCACAAAGGACTTGAACCCACGTCTCCTGGCTCAGAGGAAGGGACATCACCATTGTGCTACAAAGAGCCCTACCATCATCATGTACCTATTTTTCTGATCAACTTGTTCAGAGATGATATCACTCCACTGGAGCAGATAGGGCTTGAACCCAGGCCTCCTGGTGCAAGAGTAGGGAGAGACCAACTGCACCACAAGAGGGCCCCCCTCCCATCACCCTGGTCTGATTAACCAGCTGCGGATGGTGCAGTCCTGGATCTATTGATTTTCACCCTCCCCTAACCTGTTCTCCCCCTGACCCCAATCCTCCCCTTGTACATTCAAAGGAACAGCAGTAATCCATTCAGCCATTCAGTCTAATCATGGGTGATCAGAAATCTCAGCTGTTCTCAATTTACTCAATACCTGCTGCTGAACCAGCCAGAGCAATGTCACAGGATGAGGGGCAATAGGAACAGCATACCTCTGAGCAGGAAATACTGTCACTATGTCTGACGCACACATCTGCCATCACAAACAATGGCGCTACACTTAATTTAATGGAAAACATAAATGTATATGTATATAAGAAACCGGTTGGTGGCCATAACCAACGCCTTTGTGATTGTGGATATTTGCCATATAACAATCTGGTAACATCACTATTCCTTGTTGATTCTTGCTTTTGGTTTAAAATGTATTTAATGAATTAACTAAATTTAATTTGCTGAGCTCATGGTATGGTTTGAGCTCATGTCCATGGATCATTGCTCCAAGGCTTTGAATTACTAATAACGTAACATAAGCACTAAATCCTGCTGTAAGAGACGTTCATTCTTAAAACGTTGGAATGAAATAAAATAAAACAAAGAAATACCAACATTATGCAAGAATTGTTCATCTCTTTTGGACAACTGAAAGTGATCACTAACTAAATATGTAATGTAAGTATACGTATTTTTAGAGCATAGGAAGCATAAAAGCCACTTGCACAGATCAAACTCTCACAAGTACTGACCAGATCATCTGTTTTTATGTGTAGGTTGATGGGCAACTATTGGCTGGGACACCAGGGAGAACTCTCCTGCTCTTTGAATCCATGCCGTGGAATTTTTTAATTCCAGCTGAGAAGGCAGATAGAGTTTTGGTTTATTGTCTCATCCCTAACAATCCTTGATTAATGTGCTGGAGTGCCAGCCTAAACAGTTTGATCAAGTCCTTGCAGTGGGATTTGAATCCACAATGTTCCAATTTACATTATCACTGAA
The DNA here is from genome assembly GCF_004010195.1 of Chiloscyllium plagiosum. Taxonomy (NCBI): domain Eukaryota; kingdom Metazoa; phylum Chordata; class Chondrichthyes; order Orectolobiformes; family Hemiscylliidae; genus Chiloscyllium; species Chiloscyllium plagiosum. The sequence goes on from NC_057711.1 coordinate 133,296,091, forward strand.
CCACAGTTAGCAGCTGAAGTCAAGGAGTCCAGTGACTTTACTCTGCATTTTGTTCTCAGTGATAATGCCAAATGGCAGATGTAGGAATGCGTTTGATTTCCCTCGTCAGATCAAGAAAATATATAACTTGAGAATGCATTTAAAATTATGTCTCTCTGATTCTATTCTTTCACAGAACCAACACTCCTGTGACTACTGAATTAGAAATGAAAATTGCACAATTATTTCATAAAAATGTTACAATTAGTCAATCCACAGGAGATGTTTCTCTGCCGAGTGAGGGAGGAAGAGGAACCAGCTCCTCATCATCTCGACAGCCAGGGGAAATTGCAGTTCTGTTTTTTTTTTGTAAATGGAATTATTCCCTTTGACGAGTTATTGTCTGCAGTTCCATTGACACTCTTCAGGTATAACATTCCATATTTTGGGACTCAATGCAATCTGCACAGCCACTGAGTTCACATTCTTAACCATCTTTTGGCTTGTGTGACCCTTTTTTAAAATACACACTGTACTTAAAAATTGAATACATGATAAGCAATGGGTTTAATGATGCATTATCATGATAAAAGATATTTGGTCATGCACCATGTACACACCAATATCTCTAAAATGTATAATATGCTAATTTCCTGTTATAAATTACAGAGCATAATAGGATTTTACTTGAACTTCATGTTATTCAATTTGACTGCATCCAAGGAGCAGGGGAATCGAGGTTTCGGGCATAAGCCCTTCTTCAGGAATGAGGAGGGTGTGCCAAGCAGGCTAAGATAAAAGGTATAGAGGAGGGACTTGGCGGAGGGGCGTTGGGAATGCGATAGGTGGAAGGAGGTTAAGGTGAGGGTGAGCCATAGGGTGGTTGGGTTGGTTGGTGCGGGTGTCCCAGAGGTGTTCTCTGAAACGTTCCGCAAGTAGGCGGCCTGTCTCCCCAATGTAGAGGAGGCCACCTCGGGTGCAGCGGATGCAGTAAATGATGTGTGTGGAGGTGCAGGTGAATTTCTGACGGATATGGAAGGATCACTTGGAGCCTTGGAGGGAAGTGAGGGGGGAGGTGTTGGCGCAATTTTTGCATTTCTTGCGGTTGTAGGGGAAGGTGCCGGGAGTGGAGGTTGGGTTGGTGGGGAGTGTGGACCTGACAAGCGAGTCGCGGAGGGAGTGGTCTTTCCGGAACGCTGATAGGGGAGGGGAGGGAAATATATCCTTGCTGGTGGGGTCTGTTTGGAGGTGGCAGAAATGACGAAGGATGATACGATGTATCTGAAGTTTGGTGGGGTGGTAGGAGAGGAATAGTGGGATTCTGTCCTGGTGGCGATTGGAGGGGCGGGGTTCAAGAGCGGAGGAGCGGCTAATGGAGGAGATGAGGTGGAGAGCTTCGTCAACCATGTCTGAGGGGAAATTGCGGTCTTTGAAGAAGGAGGCCTTCTTCTAAGACATATCGAACAACCCAGATGGTCAACTGGTCAAACCACTTGGCTTCAAGCAAAACGAAACTTATTTAATCACTATGGTTAAAACATGAACAAAAGAAAACAGAATTTAGAATAACTTAACTGTTCAAAAACCCAACTGACAACTTAATAAAACTGTTCCAATCCCTGCAATATCCTATAAACACACCCCTTGGAAAAAGGTAAATTCAAACACAGGGTCTTACAGGTGGGAGTGGTTTCAGAGAGAAAGTTCAAGCAAGAATCATCTGTTGAAGCATGAAACCTCTTCGCACTGTAGCTGCTTCTCTCAGTCCCTAGCAGTTTCTGATTGCCTGCTAAACAAAACCAAACTAGAAAAAACCCTGAACTGGAAGAACTGGTCACTCCCCTTTCATTGTACAACTGTTTAAAAAAAAACCAAACTGCTTCCTCTGATTGTTGACTTAGGCAGTTTCTGTTAGTCATTTCAGCACCACTGCCTTTACAACCCTTCTTGAAAAAAAAGCAAGGACAACGTAACTTTATTAAAGTAGCAGCATTGTCACACAACAATCTGAAAACCAACTGTTTAACCAATGTCAATGCTGCTGGTATGATCCACAATATCAGAGACAATGTTCAACTACCTGCTCTTCACAGGCAATTTAAAAACTGGTCATAAAACATCTTAACATTTTTTATCATTTTGGACTCTCCTCTTATCTCTAATTGCTATCTATGCGCATTTCATTATTTTTTCTCTTGCATTTAGGAATTAGTAAACTTACACTTATTCTTAAGTCAAGAAAGCCTCTTTAAGTTGACTCCTTTTAAGGCACATGTTCATTTGGGTCTTGCAGAAATATATCGCAAACGAAGGGGTCCTTTTAAATTTAACCTTTTTGCAACTTGGTTGAAAACTAAGGGGAGCCAGTTTACCCCTCTTCACAAAGTTGTCGAACAGTCTGATGTATCCCATTCAGACCTGTAAGAAATTGGGAAACTTGACCTGGGATCTTAACATTAGCAAAAATAAAATTTCCTGAAACTTCCCTCATTCCCTCCCCCTATACGCCAAACAGTCTGGAGAACAGTTCAAGGAAATAACAGGGCATATCTTCGAATGTACCTAACTAGGGGTGGTATGGGGCTCAGTGGTTAGCCCTGCTGCCTCACAGTGCCAGGGACCTGGGTTCGACTCCAGCCTCGGGCGACTGAAAGTGTGGAGTTTGCACATTCTCCCTGTGTCTGCATGGGTTTCCTTCGGGTGCTCCGGTTTCCTCCCACAATCATTAAGATGTGCAGGTTAGGTGAATTGGCCATGCTAAATTGCCCATACTGTTCAGGAATTAGTAGGTTAGGTGCATTAATTCAGGGGTAAGTATCGAGTAATGCATTTGGGTGGGATACTCTTCGAAATTTTGGTGTGGACTTGTTGGGCCGAAGGGCCTGTTTCCACAATACAGTGATTCTAAGTATTTAGTGAATCTGTGATCAGTGGGGTAGAAAGTCCCCTGTCAATCGATCTGCTTTGTTTTCATTACTTTGGAACTTACTACCACTGATAATATCTATCAGCACCGGAGATGTGTTGCTGGAAAAGCGCAGCAGGTCAGGCAGCATCCAGGGAACAGGAGAATCGACGTTTCGGGCATAAGCCAGGCTTATGCCCGAAACGTCGATTCTCCTGATCCCTGGATGCTGCCTGACCTGCTGCGCTTTTCCAGCAACACATCTCCGGCTCTGATCTCCAGCATCTGCAGACCTCACTTTCTCCTCAATATCTATCAGCACTCAATACCGCTGTCTGGGTCATATTAGGAGATAATATCATGTGATATACTTCTGATCCTGACATAAACTAAGAGATACTGTTTCATTTGTGGCACTATGGATTGCAATTGATTGCACTCAATTAAAATTAAAATTTCAAATAAAGTAAGGGAACAGAATCAATTGTGAAGCCGTAGAATCCCTACAATGTGGAAACAGGCCATTCTGCTCACTGAGTCCACAGTAACCCCCTGAAAAGCATCCCACCCAGACCCATCCCCTACCCTACCCTACCCCTGTAACTCCACATTTCCCATGGTTAATCCACTTTGCTTGCACATCCCCGAGCACTATCGGGCAATTTCCCATGGCCAATCCACCCGAACCTGCACAAATTTGGACCGTGGGAGGAAACCGGAACACCCAGAGGAAATTTCCCATGGTTAATCCACTTTGCTTGCACATCCCCGAGCACTATCGGGCAATTTCCCATGGCCAATCCACCCGAACCTGCACATCTTTGGACCGTGGGAGGAAACCGGAACACCCAGAGGAAACCCACACTGACACGGGCAGAATGTACAAACTCCTCACAGACAGTGGCCCAAATCGAACCCTGGTCCCTGGTGCTGTGAGGCAGCAGTGCTAACCATTGAGCCACCGTGCTCACTCTTTTAGAAAAGAAATGTTAAAAAATAATTTAGTCACACCACCAAACGCTTCAGAATCCAGAATGTTCAAATATGCCATCAAATCCTCTGACCTTCCTGTTTTTATCTGTTTCCTGTTCAGCTGCTCTGCATTCACCCATCACCTTTCCCATGGAGAACATGGCACGGCAAATGATACCAGAAGGCTACCCAAAACTGGAAACTCGGCAAACTCTGAGATCACCATGAAGAGAAACCAGAGGTCAGATTTCCTGCCCTGCTCCAGATAGACCAAAAAAAAGGTATGTAGTGTGATCCAGAATTGCGTTCACTTTGACAAATTGCTTGAGGTTTATTAATGCAGTACATAGTGTCAACTCCATACTCTCAGTGTCACTGCTTTATGATACAGAACCTCAAACGCATCATCCTACAGAGATGCAAATAATTCTGGGGAATTGTGGGTAATTAGACCAGATTAGATTCCCTACAGTGTGGAAACAGGCCTTTCGGCCCAGCAATTCCACACCGACCCTCCGAAAAGTTACCCATCCAGACCCTATACTTACCCTGACTAATGCACCTAACACTATGGACAATGTGGCATGGCCAATCCACCTAACCTGCATATCTTTGGATTGTGGGGTAAACCAGAGCACCTGGAGGAAACCCACGCAGACACGGGGAAAACGTGCAAACTCCACACAGACAGTCACCCGAGGTGGGAATCGAACCTGGGTCCCTGGCGCTGTGAGACAACAGTGCTAACCACTGAGCCACCGTGCCACCTCTGGGTTAGCTTACATTATTCATAGCTAATGAGCATGTGTGTTAGCAGCTGTTCATGATCACAACAGATCGTATAGAACTGGAACTTGAGTGTGTTGTGTCCTGGAGATGTTCGCTGTTAACCTGCTCTTTGCATTGCTCAATCAATAATCTAGAGATGATCTTACTCTGTGGTGGAAAACATTGACGAGATCGACTGAACTGGTAGCAAGAGACAAAGAGAGTCTGAAGAGAAGTTCCGTGGAAATACTGAAGCCAGTGCTTCGATCTAACTGTTGAAATTGTGGGAAAAGCCCAGTCCCGATAAATAGTGAAGAAAAGGCCAAACTAAACACTAAGATGTAGAAAGGGAAAAGCACGAGAGAGAGGGAACAGCACACAATGGTGAAAAAAAGACAAGGGAGTGAGAAATATTTCCATCCCTATAACTCAGCTGGCAAAAAAAAACCCACCAATGAAAAAAAGCCTTGCGTTTACCAGGGCCCCTAGACCAGGGAGTGGGCTCTGACCTGACTGTATATTGGACAAAGTGGCATCAACCATGAACAGATACAACACTACCTCAGAAAACAATCAAAAAACAGACAAACATCAGGTCAGTCTATTGTATATATTCAGCAGGAGAGCCAAAGTTGTTCTCATCAGATAGGATATAAAAGAACGAACCATAAGATACCTTACTATTATTAAGGATTTTGACACCAATTTTAGTTTGAAACTGTATCACAGGTCAGGCAGAGTTGAATGAGTGAAACCAAGAGCCAGGGAGACTACTGATATTGTTAATTTGATTTATACCCCCAAGCCTCACAAATAAGTGCCAATATGGAACATTACAAGATAAGCTCATAAGGGACCACATCATGGTGGGGGTGCTAGATGAAGCTCACTCAAATTGTTTACAGCTAAAGGGGACATTACATTAGCTAAAGTCATGCAGTTCACCAGACAACCTGAACTTTGCAAGGAAAGTTTTAACTATGAGGATAGAGAGCTTTGCTGGTGCCAAACAATTGGATTTAACTTTGTCCAGTTTGTTGGTCACTGAGCTTTCAAAGTGTCAGTGGGACAAGAGGCACAGGCCCCAAACCCTGTCTGGTTTCTTGTCTTCATGGTGGGAGGGAAGTCTCACACTGTCACCAGGCCTGCCCAGCCATCAGTGGTCAGTGTTGTGCATGACCAAAGGCCGCTGTAAAGTCAATTGTTGAAACAATAGGAGATTTATGTCTGGAGAGGAATTTTTAAAAATAGATTATTTTAATCTGCAACTATCCAAGTAATAGATGCTACTGGCAATGCGGCATGCTGTCTATGGGGAAAGTGGTAGCCATGTGAGGTGATTTCTGATGTGCAGGTATCATGGTTAATGGCAAGAAAACTTCTTGTAAACTGGACACCTGAACAGGGGTAGCCATCCTTTCAGATTCAGTGCCCCTGTTTGAAGATTCAATTTTCCCAATTGTCTTTCACTAAACTTCAAGTCAGGGGAGATGTCATGGTAAGAGCATGAGGCAAGTACAGGCTATCTTTCTGCAATAGTGGGAGTCATTGTAATCGGACTGAAACTTGTGTGCCAGTCCGATTCTTGGCCAAGCTGTACCAGCACATCTACATCTACATCTACCTGATAATGTGTAAAGGTGCCCCGGTATGTTCTGTTCACAGAAAGCAGGATAAATCCAGTTTGCCAATTGCCAAGCCATGTGCCTTCTCCTGATTATCAATAAAGTGGTGGAAGGGGTCATCAGGGTGATTTCACACAGAATTTTAAATTGGTCACTGCCAGGGTCACTCAGCTCCTGACATAATTATAGCCTTGGCTCAAACATGGATTAAAAAGCTGAATTTCAGAGAGGCTGCATTGAGGAGTCCAAGCAAATGTGGAGCCAATCAGAATCAGGGACAACTTTCCCGTCATACCTGGCAAAAAAGGTGGTATTGCTGGGTTAAAATCCTGGAATTTCATCCTTAAGGACATTGTGGGTCTACCTCCAGCACACGGACTGCAGCGGTTCACAAAGGCAGCTCTGCATCACCTTCTCAAAGGGCAATATGCTAAATGTGACCAGTGATACCCACATCCCATAAATGAATCCAATAAACCTGGACATAACTGTACACAGATGTCAGCTACTAATTAGAACTCAGAAAATTTGCAGAGAATGAATAGAGGAGAAAGTGAGGACTGCAGATGCTGGAGATCAGAGCTTAAAAACGTGTTGCTGGAAAAGCGCAGCAGGTCAGGCAGCATCAAAGGAACAGGAGAATCGACATTTCAGGCATAAGCCCTTCCTGATTCTCCTGTTCCTTTGATGCTGCCTGACCTGCTGTGCTTTTCCAGCAACATATTTTTAAGAAGAGAATGAATAGAGTCAGGAATAAAATTAGAAGCAGCCAGGCCAGCTGAGTTTCTCCAGCACTTTCTGGTTTTATTTTGGATTTCCAGCATCCATAATCCTGTCCTTTAACTTGAATATATTCAATCTTCCTTTGAAGATCTAAACCTCCTTGCAGGGCCTCTCGATCTTGGGATCGGTCAAAGGAATCATGAGGAGTACGGTCTGTTTAAAGCAAGGTTACCAGTTTAATAAATTAAGACAGCCTGGCGCCATTTCTCCACGGAACACAGAAGCTTTTAACCTCCATGTTGCTGGACAAATCTGCGCCAGGCTGTCTTAATTTATTAAACTGGTGACCTTGCTTTACACAGGCCGTACTCCTCATGATTCTTTTGACCAATCCCGAGATCGAGAGGCCCTGCAAGGGGGTCTAGATCTTCACCTTCACTTCAAAACTTTGAATTACTTAAGGGCATTAACCTCAATGGGATGTGAGAATGGGATTGAGAAACATAGCCATGACCGAATGGTAGAGCATTTCAATGGGCCGAAAAGCCTAATTCTGCTCTTTTATCTTACGGTCTTGTGGCATTAATCTCATATTCCAATTCAGAGAATGGTCACAACAGGCACTATCACCTGAATCTCCTGGATGTGATCCAGCCTTTGTGGTGTTCACCAGTTATCTATGGAGCATCAAAACAGATAGCTATCATTTACAGTAAAATAAAATAAAAACACTGGAAACACTTAACAAATCAGACAGTTCTGTGCAGGAAATACACTTTTTACTGGTTTAGGTGTGAACAAATGTTAAATTAGAAACATTACACTTGTTCTGTTTTCTCCCCAGAGTCTGCCTAGCTTAAGCTTTTTCAACAAATTTGACTGTAGTTTGGATTTGTAGAATCATATGTGTCTAAGTTATCATATAGGAACTGACAAATACCCAATCTCAGTAAAGTACCGATTTGGATGCTGTTGAGCGCAGGAGTCTACAATTAGCTTTTTAATGAGAAATAACTAATAATCACACAGGGGCACACATTCTTCAGTAGTAATAATAACAAAACAGTCAGCATTTACTGTCAGTATTCCTTAAAACTTCTGGAGTCTGCACACATGCAGCTAAATATATTAATCTGAAAAATGCTGATGGTGAGTCTATGCTTCTCCAGACAGTGAGATGCTGTAATTCTAGAATGTAACTTACTCAAATGCATCAAACTGATGAAAACTTGTGCACTTAACACTTTCTGTCTCTTTGGAAAAATTCTAAAAAAAAACACATGTTGAATGAGGTATATTTAGTGCTCCGAAAGCGAGTGCTTCCAAATAAACCTGTTGGATGATAACCTGGTTTTGTGTGGTTTTTAACTTTGTACACCCCAGTCTTGCACCGGCACCTCCAAATCGTGAGATTTTAATGGCATACTAAATTCACAATTCCGACAAAACTGGTGTTGTAACTGCCATCCTGGTAATATAGTTTTTTTTAAAAAGAAAGACATGCTAAAAGAACATTTCTGCTTTAAACATCTGCGCATTAAAAATTAAATCTGTTCAAGTTTGCAGCCACAGCTGGCCATACCTTTCAAATTGGACAACTTCAAAGCCTGTTGAACTAAGCTTCTTGTAGTACAGTGGTATTTACCATAAGACCATGTGTAGTAGGACCAGGATTAGAATTAGAGTTAGGTTCATTGTCACATATACTTAAGTACAGGGGTACAGTAAAAAGTTTACAATGTCACCATTCCCAATGTCAACTTTGGAAGAAAATCTTAGGTTCAAATTAAAAAAAAGAAATAAGTTCATAGTTAAATATGACAGTCATTCTCAGTATAAAGTAGAAAAAATAAAGAATTACAGGCCTTCTTTAGCCATGGGCCTGCTGATGCTCCACACTGGACTTCCCTGTGAGGGTTTCCACTGCCCACGAGGGCTCGATCTCTCCCCCATGTGGATCAGTCCTCTGCTGCGCTGGACACACATCCTCCGCGATGCCGTCTCATCACCAACTTCTAGAATCCAGCCTGGCTCACTAGCTGCCTTGCCGCAGATCGCCGGAATCCCGATCCAGTATCACCGAGCCCCTGAACCACTTCCAACTCCAAAGCTTGAAGAAGCCAAGGGGGCATCATACCAGCTGCCTCACGCCAAAGACCTGCTCCAGGCCCTCAGCCACTGCCCTCGCTGCTGTCTCCACAATGTAAGGTGAAAGAAAAACAAACTAAAAGACTGAATAAAAGGATAAAGAAGAGAAAAGGCAAGAAAAGCCTTCGGAGGATAAGCCCCCCAACTCCTCGACCCTGCTTCCCCATTCAATAGGATCCGACATTCCTCATGGTCACTTTCCTACCCTTTCCCTGTAACCACTGATTCCCTGACTGATCAAGAATTTCCCCATCTCAGCCTTAAATATACACAATGGCTCTGCCTCCTATAGCTCTCTGTGGTGAGAAGTTCCAAAGACTCACAACGTTCTGGGAGGTCTTAGTCTTAAATTGTTGCCCCTTTATTCTGAGACAACACCCTCTGGTTCTAAACTCTCCCAGGAGGGGAAAACACTTCCACATCTGAGTGGGGAGGCCTGGGTACAAGATTCCCTATCCCAGTGCTCTGCCATTACACTTAAATTCACCTATCCCCCAGCACACTATGGATCTTTCTAATGTGGAAATAGTTCTCCATGCCTCAACAGACATCAAAATGGGAGCTACTAGGGGAAGTGATGGCCTAGTGGTTAATCCAGACAACTAGGTAACAGGCTGGAGACTTGGGTTCGAATCCTATCACGGCAAAAGGTTGAATTTAAATTCAATGAAAAAAAGTCTGGAATTAAGAATCCAATGTCTATTGTTGATTGTTGGAAAAACCTATCTGGTTCACTAATATCCCTTCAGGGAAGGAAACTTCCATTGTTACCTGGTTTGGACTATATGTGACTCCATACCCACAGCAAAGTGGTTGACTCTTAGCTGTCTCTCTCTCTCTGAGACGTGCAATAAATGCCAGGTTAGCTAGCAATGCCCTCATCCCATGAGTGAATCAAAATAATACTCAAGTCAAATGTCAAAATCATTTGAAATGCCAAAAAGACAATGGATGAATCGAGCTCTCACAGTTGGAAAGATGACTCAACAATCTGGGATACTTGTGCATACTAGGACTATATAAATGCTGACTGTACAGCGAACAGCTTAAAGAAGACAGCACTGAGACCCACTCAGGGAGGAACTTTTCACTGAGGCAGGAGAGGTGTGTAGAAACAGAGTTCTACTTTTCAGAAAACTTTGATAATGTTTCAGCACCAAATCTACCAAACCTTTGAAGAACAAGGAACCTCCGGTCTTTCCAAAAATCTGCTGATTTAACCTGTACAAGGAAATATCAACTATTCAACTATAGAAGTTATCGAAGCGGTTGGGTCTGACTTAAAATGTTAACTTTTTCACTTCAGCAAGCAGGAAATGCAGCAACAATTTTAATGCTACAACGCAAAGACCTATTGTGACTTTTTCTTATAAGTATGCTTTTATACTGACTTTAAACATTCATATCTTGATATCTGTAAATTTTTAGTTCAAAAGGGGTTGTGAATCTGGGGAAATCCCTACTCAGTGAAGCAGTTCAGGCTTCATGTTGAATGTTTTTAAGGCAAAGATAGATTTTTAAACAGTGAAGGAATTAAGGGTTTCAGTGAGTGGGTGGGTGAGTGGAGCTGAGTCCATGAGAAGATCAGCCATGATCTTATTGAATGGTGGAGCAGGCTTGAGGGACCAGATGGCTACTCCTGCTCCTCATTCTTATAACATCGTCTCTTTATTTTTAAGGAACCTTCAGCAGTAGCTTCTAATAAACTCACCCTTAACCTATTTAAGAAAAAGCATAATTGCTGGTCTACATTAACTTGAGTAAAAGACATTTAAAAATGAGGGTAAACGAGCTATATTAATTCCCAGTTCACTGAGCAATGGTGGTTGTGACATTTGCTCCTGGAGAGTTTGAGAAGTATTTCCATATATTCTTAATGGTTTTGAAAAGTTGATGATATTTCAGCTACCAGCTTAATAGTATGTGATGTTCCAAATGTTTATTTCACAATCTGTCTTTTTGAGCTTTTTCCCTTAATTTGACACTTTTAATTTACAATTCACAGACTTTCCATTATAGCCAATATTTTGCTCCTTGCACATGTCCAATTCACTGATGCAGCTGTGACCAAATGCCATAACCTAAAAGAATTCAATCTTAAAATCACATCACCAGTCTGATGAGATTCAGCCCATATGATTTGTAAGAATGCTAATTTTCCAACAATGTATCATGACTGAATTCTTTAACACAAACCGTCTCTGATCTTCAAACAATCTGTTAAACAGATTCCATGTTTTTCTTTGCTCTGATGCACATGAACAGATTGTGTTTTAGTAATGTCTTCCATCTCCATGGTGAAGAAAACATACTAATGTTCGAGGGTGTCAAAATGCTTAAATGATTGTGAGACTTTTCAAGACAATTGGAGTTACTGATTGAAATGTTCTTATTAATGCACATGCCTGAAGATCCATTGATATTCTCCCCTTAGAAAGTGACATAAATGTCATAACCAACACTTAAATTTGGCAATACTCCTAGCCATCCACACATAGGAGTAAATTCTGAGTTGAAGTTTGGCTTCAACATTGGAATTTTGATTGTATTTATATGAAGCGTTAGTACTTCCCTTAGAGAATTCCCTGTGAATTTTAGAAGTATTTTAACAGTGAGGCCTATTTTATCTTAGTATTCTGACGACCTTTGCCTGTGATCAAAGTTAAAAATCACCCAACACCAGGTTATAGTCCAACAGGTTTAATTGGAAGCACTAGCTTTCGAAGTGCTGCTCCTTCATCAGGTGGTTGTGTCACCTGTGATAATACTGTCAATCTAGCATCAAAGTTTTAACAGTACTTTTACAAAGAAGACCCTGCATCACATTATACTTCTCTGAATGGAGCTTAAAAATTGTACATCAATATTTGTTAAATGCCAGCTGAATATTTTTTGGTGTTTCAAAGGAACAATTTTAACCTAACCCCTCTCACAGGTCAATTACAAAATTTGGACCAATGCTGTTTTTTGTCCACCTTACTTTACTGTCATTTGAGATCAAAAGTAATAATGGATGAGTGCAAGTCAACTTCTCACCTGGCAACTTACATTAAAATTGTGTCAAATATGTCTAACTATGGAGTAGCTCATAAGGCCAGATTAAGTAGTTTGCAGGTTTCATCACTTGTCTTCGCTAATTAAATTAGTCTTAAGTAGACCAGCAGGATGGTTAATAAAATTGCCTTCAAATTCAAACAAATGTGCTGCATAATCAAAACAGGCTCTTGGCTATAATAGCTTCTGCATGTTTATCATAACAGCACCAAATGCAAAGCATTTCGAGCTATATTGTCAGCAGAGGATTCCTATTTAAAATGACACTAGTTTTCCTTCGGAAACTAAGAAAGAGTGCAGTGTATTTTTTAGATAGCAGAAGAAAAATATCCAGCACATCTATTGCAACTGAGTTGGGAGCAGTGAACTGCCTTTTTCTTGTTCAATTGTTCCATGAATCACAACATAACCTCTATTGTTTTACTCTGAAATAACCAGTTATATTTTTTTCTCTTTGAGGCTTAGAATGAAAAAGATCCACCAACAGGTCTCTTTAATAAGCATGAAGTTATTGGTTTATTATAAAAACACAACTTTAACCCATGAAGATGCTGAATGGGCTATCAGAAACAATGTATAATATGAAGACACAAATGTATACTCTATTATATGATTTGGAGATGCCAGCGTTGGACTGGGGTGTACAAAGTTAAAAATCATACTACACCAGGTTATAGTCCAACAGGTTTATTTGGAAGCTAGTAACGTCAACCATCTGATGGAAGAACAACGCTACGAAAGCTAGTGCTTCCAAATAAACCTGTTGGTCTATAACCTGGTGTTGTGTGATTTTTAACTACTATATGAGACAAAACATACAAATGTACACAGGTGCAAAGGGAAAATTAGTGAATATACTTCTGTAGTGAATCTTTAGGAAAGAATACTTCTGAGCTAATAATAGATAGCTCTTGAAGGAAGCAAAAGAAGAAAGTGAAGATTGTTCAAAAGGTTATTGCTTTGGCTTTCAAGCACATGGAGGTCCTGGCAATTATCTCTGAAGTATTGGCAGATACAGCTTGTTCAGGAGTCACACCAATCCTTCAATAGGAGAATCAGGTCTCACAGCGGATTCTCAACAAGGGTACTTCAGAAATAGATTAGATTAGATTACTTACAGCGTGGAAACAGGCCCTTCAGCCCAACAAGTCCACACCGACCCGCCGAAGTGCAACCCACCCAGACCCATTCCTCTACATTTACCCCTTCACCTAACACTACAGACAATTTAGCACGGCCAATTCACCTAACCTGCACTTTTTTTTTGGATTGCGGGAGGAAACCGGAGCACCTGGAGGAAAGTCATGCAGACATGGGGAGAATGTGCAAACTCCACACAGACAGGCACCTGAGGTGGGAATTGAACCCGGGTCTCTGGCGTTGTGAGGCAACAGTGCTAACCACTGTGCCACCCAATAGGAGAGATGAGCTGAGCAATCTACTCTTCAGAAGGCTTGTGCCACCCCACGCCCCCCACTAAACTGCACACAGAAGACTGTTCAAACATGGCAGTTAAAGTATCCTCCCACTTCCTCCAAACGAAAGGAGTAGCCATGGGCACCCACATGGGCCCCAGCTATGCCTGCCTCTTCGTAGGATATGTGGAACAGTCCATCTTCCGCAACTACACTGGCCCCACTCCCCACCTTTTCCTCCGCTACATCGATGACTGGCGCCCACGAGGAGGTTGAACAGTTCATCCACTTCACCAACACCTTCCACCCCGACCTCAAATTCACCTGGACAGTCTCAGATTCCTCCCTCCCCTTCCTCAACCTTTCTATTTCTATCTCAGGCGACCGAATCAACACAGACATCTACTACAAACCGACCGACTCCCACAGCTAACTGGACTACACCTCCTCCCATCCTGCCCCCTGTAAAAACGCCATCCCATTCTCCCAACTCCTTCG
>NC_057711.1:133310883-133329682 GCF_004010195.1 Chiloscyllium plagiosum
ACGCCCCTCCCCCAAGTCCCTCCTCCCTACCTTTTATCTTAGCCTGCTGGACAAACTTTCCTCATTCCTGAAGAAGGGCTTATGCCCGAAACGTCGATTCTCCTGTTCCCTGGATGCTGCCTGACCTGCTGCGCTTTTCCAGCAACACATTTTCAGCTCTGATCTCCAGCATCTGCAGTCCTCACTTTCTCCAGTTAAAGAAAAGGCCCAGTCAGGTGATCTCCATCTAACAATTAACTAAAACTGGCCCTCTTGTGTTACAATGATAGTGTCCCTACCCCAGGGTCAGGAGGCCTGCATCTAAGTCCCACCTGCTTCTGAGGTATGTAATAATGTCTCTGAACAGGTTGATAAGGAAAAAATAGGTTAATGATAAAAAAAGCTGAAACCATATGATTTCCAAGAAGTCCTTACAAAGACAATGATCTAATTTGTCATTTCATTGAACTTATTCAAGAAAAGTCCAGCCCAGCTGTCTTTATAGAACTTGAAAGTGGTTGATTTTTTCCAAATTCCTTCAGAACTCAAGGCATCAAATAAGTGTAAAACACGAAACCACTGTAACACCTCCACTCTTGAAGATAATAAACCCAAACTTTCAAACATATTTTACATATAACTAAAAAGATTAAGACACAAATCGTTCCTCATTCTCATTGGCTCCTTGCATGTGATCTATTCTGATCACTTCTTTGTACTTAGATAATTTAAATAAAATTACATTCTTCATAAAGTTTTAGCAATTAGGACGGATGTTGTGCAACTTGAAAAAGTTCACAAAAATGTACAAGGATGTTGCCAGGTTTGGAGAGTCTGAGCTACAGAGAGAGGCTGAATAAGTTGGAGCTGTTTCTCATGGAGCGTCAGAGGCTGAGGGGTTTATAAGTCATGAGGGGCATGGATAAGGTAACTAGTCAAGGTCTTTTCCCCAGGGTAGGGGGGTCCTAAATAGAGGGCATAGGTTTAAGGTGAGAGGGGAAAGATTTCAAAGGGACCAAAGGGGCAACTTTTTCATGCAGAGTGGTGCGTGTGTGGAATGAGCTGTCAGAGGAAGTGGTGGAGGCTGGTACAATCACAACATTTAAAAGGCATCTGAATGGGTATGTGAATAGAAAGGGTTTAGAGGGATATGGGCCAAATGTTGGCAAATGGGACTAAATTTATTTAGGATAACTGGTTGGCATGGACCAGTTGGACTGTAGGGTCTGTTTCCCTGCTGTACTTTTCTATGCAGTGTTATTCCTAGCAATGTGAACAATTCTTGTGCAAGGACTCTCTACCAAAATAGTCCTTTTCTTTCTGTATTGTTCCACAAAGTTTTAATCAGTACACACCAGTGTTTCCTTAAAAACCAGAGGCATTCAAAGAGCAAAGAAGAAAGAACAATACTGCACAGGAACAGGCCCTTTGGCCCCCCCAAGCATGCACTGACATATTTTGCCCTTCCATACAAAAACTGTCTTCATTTACAGGACGCTTATCCCTCTATTCCCCTCCTGTTCATGAATTTGTCCGGATGCTGCTTGAGCGCTACTATTGTGTCTGGGTTCCACCACCTCCTGTGGTACTCACCCCAAGATTTCATTCTGTTCCATGAGCTATCTCTTTTGGTGGCAGTGTAGCCTTTGGAAAAGTATCCAATTGAATCTCCATGTTCCTGTAACAGGACTGCACCTACTTCAGGTCACTGGCATACCTGTGACTTGGAATAGATGCAGTTCTGTTACAGGAAGTCAATTCCAACATGGAGAACAAATTGGATACTTTTCCAAAAAGCTACACTGCCACCAAAAGCGATACCTCATGGAGCAGAAAGAAACCTTGGGGTGAGTACCACAGGAGGTGGTGGAACCCAGACACAATAGCAGCGCTCAAGCAGCACCTGGACAAATCCATGAACAGGAGGGGAATAGAGGGCATATGCGTCCTGTAAATTAGATTAGATTAGATTACTTAGATTACTTTACAGTGTGGAAACAGGCCCTTCGGCCCAACAAGTCCACACCGACCCGCCGAAGCGCAAACCACCCATACCCCTACATTTACCCCTTACCTAACACTACGGACAATTTAACATGGCCAATTCACCTAACCTGCACATCTTTGGACTGTGGGAGGAAACCGGAGCACCCGGAGGAAACCCACGCAGACACGGGGAGAATGTGCAAACTCCACACAGTCAGTCGCCTGAGGCGGGAATTGAACCCGGGTCTCTGGCGCTGCGAGGCAGCAGTGCTAACCACTGGGCCACCGTGCCGCCCACAAATGAAGACAGTTTTAGTACGGAAGAGCAAAATATGTCAGTGCAGGCTTGGAGGGCCAAAGGGTCTGTCCCTGTTCTTTCTTCAATTGAAATTGGGTCAATAAATACTGGTCCATTGATCCAAATAACTTTCAGTTTCTCAACAATTCCCTAACCACACTAATGTGGTTTTCTTCTGCAGTACACTGTCTTTGGAGCAGCTATAGTACTGAAGTTTGACACAAAGTTGTGACAAAAACCACATATCCAAAGAAATCTCAATTTCTTATTGAACTTTTGGGGCAGGGGATTCTGCTAAAGTTTGTACTTTTGATGTTTATGGAATTGCTTCTGCTTGTCCACACCTTTCTATATGTCCGAGATAGATTTCCCACACTTTTGCAAGTTCACTTTTCATAAAGCTCATCTCTTAGCAGCTGCTTGCAATTTTTGTATTTGAGATTCTGAATGTTTCAAGTAGTGATTCCAAGTGCCATTTTATACCAATATATCATTGAATAAATCTCACAGTTGGGAACACTGTTTGCCACTGGATGAATTAGTGTCTGGAAAGTTGCTGCAGCAATTTCTAACGTAAATGGAATCACAGATTCATAGAACTTTACAGTTTGGAAGCAGGCCTATCAGCCCATTGAGTCCACGTGAACTCTCCAAAGAGCATCCCACCCAGACTGATCCCATACCCTATCCTTGTAAACCTGCATTTTCCCTGGTTCATCCACTTCATCTACACATCCCTGAACACTATGGGGCAATTTAGCATGGTCAATCCACCTTACCTGCACGTTTTTGGACTGTAGGACCAGAGCACCTGGAGGAAAGCCATGCAGACACTGGGAGAACATGCAAACTCCATGCAGACAGTCGTCCAAGGCTGGAATCAAACCTGGGTCCCTGGTGCTATGAGGCAGCAGTGCTAACCACTGAGCCAAGGGCATCACCCAACATTAAAAAAGACTCTTTAGATTGACAAAAGCTGATGTCTCCTTAACCTTGAGTGTGAAAGGAGCCTACGAATATTTCCTTAACAAATCTATTTTGGTAAGCGACTTGGCACTGCCAATTCCATCAGTACTATCTTCAGATGAGGATTTAGGTAGCAATTTCTCTTAGTTATTACAATTACCTTCCTGTAATCTATGGGGAATCCAGTTCAACCATCTGGTTAAGCACTAATTGTTATGAAGGGTCACTGAACCTGAAAGGTTCATTCTGCATTCTGCATCCACAGATGCTGTCAGACTTGATGAGTTATTTCAAGCAATTTCTGCTTTCCAGCACCTACAGTTCTTTGCTCCTTTTATTGTTCGGCACTAACATATCTGAGGAATTCCAGCTGATTTCATTGGGTTCAATTAGGTGGTTTTCCAAAATGTCACAGATTTTCAACAGATTTCTGCTTTCACCTGGGTATGTGGTTCTGGTTCTAAGTGTTAAGGATGCTATTTTCCAGGAAAGGATTCCCCTACATCTGCATTGTGTATGCCTAAGGTTGTACACTCTGGTTTGTCTCAACAGACTCGTTTAAACTCTATAGCTTTATTAGATCTCATAGAAACGTTGAAGATGAGGAGGCCATTCATCATGATCATGGTTGATTTTCCAACTCAATAGCCTAATCCTGCTTTCTCCCTATAACCATTAATCCCATTTGCCCCAAGTGCTATATCCAGCCATCTCTTGAATACATTCAATGTTTTGGCATCAACTACTTCCTACAGTAATGAATTCTGCAGGCTCACCATTCTCTGGGTGAAAAAAGTTTTTCTCATCTCTGTCCTAAATGTTCCACCCACAATCCTTAGACTGTGACCCCTAGTTCTGGATGTATCCACCATCGGGAACATCCTCCCTGAATCTATCCTGTCTAGTCCTGTAAGAATTTTCTAAGTCTCTATGAGATCCCTTGTCATTCATCTGAACTCCAGTGAAAACAATCCTAACCTAATCAATCTCTCCTCATACGTCAATCCCCGGAATGAGCCTGGGAAACCTTCGCTATACTCCTTTGTCGAGCATCCTTCCTCAGATAAGGAGACCAAAACTGCACACAATATTCTAGGTGTGGTCTCACTAAGACCCTGTATAACTGCAACAACACATCCCTGCCTCTGTACTCAAAACCAATCGCAATGAAGACCAACATACCATTTGTTCTCCTTGTTCCTATGTCTATAATATGAAAGCATGGTGTTGAACTGCCCTAATAGTGGTAGTTGACTGGAAAACAGGAGGTTCAATCTGGAAATTGTTTCAGCCTCCTTCTGCTTCTTTCTCACGATCACTCGTCCTACACTCTTCATTTATCTGACTACCTGGATTGGTTTCTACTTCTCTCGATGATAATACTGCTATCACACCTTGATATGCTGTAGCCGATACTTTCAAATGTATGGGGTCTATATCAGTCCCTTTGACTGCTCTATGTAGACAATTGAATCTTGCATTCAACGATCACCCTTATGAAGTTAACACATTATCCAATGATTTAAATATTTGGTTCTTGGTATTCTTGTCTCTAGCAGGAGAGTCTAGGTCCTGAAGGCACAGCTTTAGAGTAAAGAGAAGACCCTTTAGAATGAAGGTGAGGAGAACCTTCTTCAGCCAGAGAGTGATGAATCTGTGGAACTCTTGCTACAGAGGGCTGTGGAGGTCAGGTCATTAAGTAGATTTAAGACAGAGATAGATAGGTTCTTGATTGCCAATGGGATCAAAGATTACAGGGGGAAAGCAGGAGAATGGGCTTGAGGAACTTAACAGCTATGATTGAATGGCGGAGCAGACCCAATGGACAAAATGGCTAATTTCTGCTCCTAAGTCTCATGGTCTACCATTTCTTCATGGTTGTTTCCAAAGCTTTAAGGTTGTTCCTGAGCCATTCTTGCAGGCTCCTGGGAGTTGGAGTTGGAACACGAATATGTAATCTAACATGAAAAGTTCATCCCTCTGTCCTAAAAATGTTCCTTTGATTAGTTTCAGAGGACCTCTCATCTTGTGTTGATAACCTAATCCAGAAAAGATTAGGAACCAGTGAATCTCAGGTGGCAGACAATAGAAATTCCAGCACATTGTCTCAATCAAGGGGATATTCAGGATAACATATCCTGATGATAATACTGAGGGTTTAACAGTACCATTCAAAAACGCTGTGTGCATATAAATGCTACGCTACGGACTTTAACTCTGTTTTACCCAAACTATTTAAAACTTCCTGAAAAGTATTAGTCATAAATTGGCATCTTCAGCTAACTGGACTTCAACAGGTAATTCATAATGAGTGAGGACTGAACTAATTTCTCTATCACCACCTTCATAACAATATTTCTCAAGCGATTCACCTCTGGGAACTGAGTAACCGAATCCATGTTAACAAGGCTATACTACCAAGTCATTACTTTGGTAATACTCCACACACAGTCTACTAACGCCTTACTAAAAGGTTCCTCAAAACTTATACGTGAATTAGAAGTGCTAATTTGATTACATGTTGCAACTTTCTCATAATCTGATACAAACAATATGTTTTACAAAACTACACCAAGTTCCTGTGAGGACCTGGCAAGTAATGTCAAATTGCTTGTGTTTCTCTCTTTTGGATTGTTATATGTCTTGCCAAAGTAATCTCAAGCTATCATTACTATTTACTGATGATATTTGGGTATCACATTTATCTGATGAACCACCATCCAACTCGTTGTCTGCAGATCTGTGACGGGATCTCCATCTCCTCATCAGAATCCCATTTTCAATAATAGTAGCATTCTGGAATGTCCTTTGCTTTAGCTTCAGTTTGAGCAGATTGTACTATTTTACTTAACTCTGGATTCTCTTGCTGAACCTCAATCATTGATGAAAAACTGAACACTTTTTTCAAGTAATCCAAAGATCTGTTTGTGATGCCAACTTGATCTTCAACCATGAACTTTGCTTAGCCATTACTTGGGTCACTATAAATGACAGAAAAGTTCTTGGAATCTTATTTTGTAACTATTCTATCTCCTTTACCTCATTTGGCCTTTTTATGACTCCAAGAGAAGCTATTACTTTCACTCCAGCCAGGTAATCTTCCCCAAGAGTAGGGGAACTCTGTCTACAGGCAATCTATGGGTGAGCCCTACAGTTACCATCCCAGACATTAGGTCACATTCCAGGTACAGATACAGATTTATACTCCCTGCCAATACCATTTACTAAAACTGTGGCATTTGGTGCACTCTTTAAGGAAAAAAATGCCTCTCCCCTGTAAAAATGTTTTAGTGACCCATGTATCCTTTAATATAACTACAAGTTTAGCTGCCTTATTTAAGGTATGAGGCATTTACCTTCCCTGTCAACAATTCTCCGTAAGTCTCAGGTATCTTGTTTACTTCCTTGTGCTTGGACTTGGCCTCAGAACAGCAGTCAGATCTATAACTTGGTTGTTATACTCTTGGTTGGGAATGCTTTCTTTGCATTGACCCCATGTTACCCCGAGAAGCCTGAGAAGCTTACCCTGTCACTTCCCCCAATCTGCAAGAATGTGACTCACGTTATGGAAAATGGCAACATTTGGGCCTTTGGACATCATTTCTGTGCTTAGCACCTTCCTTTCTTTCTGGAAGAGGAGATCCTAGATCATTCTCATGTTACCTTACTCTATTCTGTAGCTACTTGCCTTCCTTTCATACTCACAACCCATATTCTTGTCATGTTAAATCCATAAGAAATAGGAACAGACATCGGCCATTTGGCCCCTTGAACCTGATCCACTATTCGATAGGATTATGGCTGACCAGACATCCCTCATGTCCACTTTCCCATATGCATTTTCCTATACCCTTTATCTCCCCTACTAATCAAAAATCTACCTATCTCAAGTATAAACATATGTGAGGAGTCTGTCCCCACAGCTCTCTGGGGCAAGGAGTTCCAAAGTGACACAACACTCTGAGACACAAAATTTCTCCTCTTAATTCTGAAACTTTGCCCTCTGGTCCTAGAGATTTTCATAAGGGGAAACATCCTCTTGCTCAGTCCTTTAGAATCCTATTTAATTCAATGAGATCACCTCTCATTTATCTAAACTCCAGTGAGTAGAATCCCAATCTGTTTAATCTTTGCTCATAAAACAATTTCTCCATATCAGGGATCATCTTCCTCATTTCTGTCTTAAATTGGTGCCCCTTTGTTCCCTTTTGAAGGGGTTGATGGAAGAGATGAATGAGTTTGTGGAGCATCTTACAATCATCGGCCATCTCAGCCGTCCATCTTTCTGTTGCAACCCTCTGCTTTTCTATGTGACTTCTTAGTAACACAAAGAGAAAATAAAATTAAATTGTTTTAGGAGAATTACTTCCCTCACAGTATGTTATGGAGTTTCCATCTTTAATGGTTTCCGAGCAGTTACTGTTGATGTACCCGATCCAGATGGAATATAGTGGTTCAAGAAGTTACTCAGTACCACCTTTTCAATTGCAATTAAGGAGGCAGAACAATGCTGCTTACCCACATCCCATTTGTTTTGGGTGAGGATGGTGAAACTTACAGAATCAATAAGTAACATTATCACTCCAACTTATGAAAAATTAACCACGGCTGATTATGAAATATCATGGCAAGAATCAGTGAATAATTCACACAACCTCAGAAATTATGATGAGGTTTATAACAAAGTGACTGCTATTTTGTTAAATGATGACTGCTGTCTCTCACTTTACAGAATGTATTACTCTAATTAAAAAGAGCTTGCCCAAATATTAACCACACATTGCTGAGACTATGGACAAAATCTTCCGCCATCTCATCAATTTGTTTGTTGGCAGAGAAAGCATTTATTTATGGGATGCACAATGGGCTAGCGAGCACTCTCTGGCTTTGAGTAAGCCTGGCATGGGCAGGAACACGGTTGATTTTCTTACCCTGGCAAACCTGTCGCCATATGCCTGAGGTGTCAACGTAGTCTGTACAGGCTTGGGGCAGGGGCTCTCTGTTTCAAAAGGTTCTCAGTGCCCAGATCAAGAGCCCTGGTATTGGGAATACTGCTGAACACTGCTTTGCTCATACTCAGGTACAAGATGCTACCCCACAACCCCCACCCTATATACCTCTCATTACTTCCCCATGATCTGGTCTGCTCTGTTAGCCTAAGGCCTCCTGTGGATCCTCTCCACCACCCTCCATCCTCTCTGTGTGGAACAGCTGAGTTTAAAGGTGCCAACCTTTGAATGGTCAGCTGCTCTCAATAGGCAGCACGTTAATCACTGGGGTCCTGACTGGCTCCTCATTCAGGGAAGCTTTTGCTAAGAAGACACTGTGTGCAGGAGTGTGTGTGTGTGTGTACTCTCAAAATAAATGAGAAAAGCATCAGGCTCAAAGTGCCCAGGGCAAATACTTCAGACCATAGATAAGGTTAGGAAAGACTGATTATAAAAGTTTTATTCCTGCCCAGTGTATATTAAACAGAACTGTTTCAGCATTGTCCCTTCACCCATCAGGTTCAGGCTGTCAACTTTAGAAATTTCCAACAGACACTCATTTCTATGAAAAACATAGCAGTCAGAGAATGATCTTTGACCCTGATTCATCCATTTAGTAAAGAGGACGACTTGGCTGTCCTATCCACAATCTGCCCTCCTGCCCTTCCTTGGAAAAATCAGTAAGGTCAGGAACCATAGGTTTTTTTTTAATTGTCTTACCTCAGCTTTGATTTTATTTGTGTTGGGAGGATGTGACCCTGCTCTTCCTTCAATGAATGTGTACAAAATATCCACTTATGAAGAATGTGCAACAAAACTGAGTAAAGTACCCAGTAAAAAGGGAATTTACAAAGAGACGTATTCAAAATAAAAGTCATTTGTGAAAGAAGTGCAAATCATATTTGGTTAATAGGTTACAGTATAACGAAAATAACTTGCTACATCACTCAGTTGCAATAAGCCTCTCTAAATCATTTATTTTGTGTTTACCACCTTACAGTTTAATTTACTCAGAAAATAATTAACAATTTACTTAGGGTCATTTTGCTCCATTCTTTCAACACGTCATTCAAACTGCTGTTGGAAATCAAATTTTCACCATGTTACAGTACATGTTACATCCCATGGAACAATAAAAGAACAATTGGTTGTGCTAAGTCAAAAAAAATTCCTTTGAATCTAAGGTGTACAAATCAAATTTACAAATACACAATGCTATAAGTCATGTTAGACATATCATTGTGTCACTATGTCAATTTTCAGTTTAACGAACAATAAACTTCAGCTATTGTGCTTGGTCTCTATTACTAAACAGTTTGATTTGTCAAACAACTGGGGACAGGAATTCAGCTTGGGTGGTAGTGTGTGCTCTCACAATTGCCATCACATCAGCTGCCTGTTATCCCTTTATTCAGCTCCCTTGAAGTAAACAGAATTGAAAGTCTAGCAAGGTATATAACAGGTATGTAACATGATACAATCATTTTATATGGACACTGAAGACAGATTTCCACACCTTGTTCTCCTCCATAATGACAATATCCCTTTAAAATCTCCTGTTCTTCCTGAAACAAGCCGTCAATGTTTCTCTAACACAGGGAAGCTGCTAAGTTTTTACAAAAAAAACAAAATCTGGTTCTGATTTTCCTCAAAAAGTATAGTATAAAACAAGGCCAGTTGCTCAGGTATGCTAGATCATATGCCACCTCTTGGGAAATGAAATTAAAATTACTGAATGACAGATCTTAAATTATGCTTTCTGAAGTAAAACAGTTTCTGGCAGGTATTCTTACTGACTGCTGCCAGTAGGACATCTGGAGAGGATTTTTTCCCTCTGTTTAACTTTTTTTTCTTTCTCATCCTTCGAGCAAATGTCATTCAAAAATTTCTGAAGATCATACTTCTATCATACCTGTTAAGAGTTTGATATACCAGATGCCTCATGGGATACATGCCAATGTTTTAGTGATGTTTCTTCTCTGACATGGCTAAACTTCTCCAGATGTTAGAAAACAGCATGTTTTTGTTTTCACCTACCAGTAGTGGAGATGTTACCATTCGTCATGTTTATTTGAAATGATTGTAAGCCATACCATCAACTTAATCCGAGGAAACTTAATTTTGTCTCTTTATGTGATTCAGAAACACTCGTATTAGCAAGAGGATTTTTGCTTTCTTTTGGAGCTACAGGTTAAAATCTGGACAAAAAATGCTTCAATCAGGCATGGACCTGAAGTTACCCTGATCAAACTATATGAAATCTCATTGGCAATGTAAATCAAACTCAGACTGTGAAATTCTGTTTCCTGGAACCGTATTTTATTGGTTGCCTTATTCGATAGTCACTAACAAAAGCATCATATTTCAATGAAGAAGGTAACACAATATAGAGAAAAAAAAACTGAGAGAGGCATATAATTCTATCCATATGGACAAAGAATAGATTGCATTCAGATTGACTAAACATGGCTCTCATGACTGATAAAATGTCATTAGAGGAACTCAACTCTAATTCAAATCATGAACAAATGTTGCTTCTGGCTCTACAATGTTACCAGTGCCAGAGATATTAGAAATAACCAAAGAACTAAACATGACAGGATATTTCAGAAGAATGTTTTAGTTGTTTGATTTTTATGCCAGTTTTAACATACAGATGATGAGTGGGTGGCACTGTGGATATGATTTTGTCCTTTGCTCTCTACTATCTGGGTTTTAAAGGTCAATAAAACAACAGGAGAAAAAGGAAATAAATTTGAGGCTTGTCAACTGCACATTGCTGTATTTTTGCCCACAAAACTAATCTGCTTCAACTGCTTCAAGCATTGATCATAACAGAGTAACATTCCTTCGGGGCTGTGAAGATAGGTATTTTCACATTCATTCTGAAGATGTGACTTCAGTTGCAATGCTGACATTTATTACCTATCACTCTGAAATGTTGATGGTGGGCCTTTATTCATGAATCACTGCTGTCCATGTAGCAAAGATGCTCCCATGGAATTGTTTGGTAGGTCAAACTATGATTTTCATCCAACAATAATGCGTCGAATCCACATTTCCCAGCTCCTGCCTAATTTTGATATAATTGGCCTTGGCCAAGTTTAGTACTCTTCCCTTAGGGCCATTCTCAACTTTGTCTACGAGCATTCTAAAACTTACAGAATTGTGGTCACAATTCCCAAAGAAATCCCCCACCGTAACTTCTACCACTTGGCCTGGCTCATTCCCTAACACAAGGTCCAATATGGTCCTTTCCCTTTTCGGAATAGGTGAGAGGTGAAACGCTTAAGGGGGATACATGCGGCAAGTACTTTAAACAGAGGGTGGTGGGTGTCGGGAACGCGTTGCCAGCAGAGGTAGTAGAGACAGGCACGGTAGATCCATTTCAGATGCATCTGGACAGATGCATGAGCAAGTGGGAAGCAGAGGGATACAGATGTTTCGGAATTGGGTGACAGTTTAGAGTGGATTTGGGCTGGCTCAGGCTTGGACGGTGGAAGGGCCTGTTCCTGGGCTGTAAATTTTCTTTGTTCCTTGTAATGTAGAGAGTGCAATAGACAGAGAATAGCAGATGCTATAAATCTGAAACAAAAACAGAAATTGTTGGAGAAACTCTGTGGAGAAGGATGCAGAGTTAATATTTCGGTCCAGTGACCCTTCTTAAGGGTAGCACGATGACTCGGGGGTTAGCACTGCTGTCTCACAGTACCAGGGACATGGGTTCGATTCCAGCCTTAGGTAACTGTGTGGACTTTGCACATTCTTCCCGCGTCTGCGTGGATTTCCTCTGGGCAGTCTGGTTTCCTCTCACAGTCCAAAGATGTGCAGGTTAGGTGGAGTGGCCCCATGATGTGCAGGCTCGGTGGATTAGTCATGATAAATGTGGGGTTATGAGCATGGGCTGGGGGAACTGATTCTGGGTGGGATGCTCTTTGCAGGATCAGTGGGTCAAATGGCCGATTGCCACGCGGCAGGGATTCTGTGATTCTTCAGAACATTTCCAAAGGAAAGGCCACTGGACCTAAAACGTTAACTCTACTTTCTCTCCTCAGAAGCTGCCAGGCCTGCTGAGTTTCTCCAGCAATTTATAGCAATGACAATACTTGACCAAATCAAGGCGTTATGTGCCTTTGAGGTGTTCTCATACCTGGTCACTGATTTGAAAGGTACTATGAAGAATGCCCTGTTGCAATGCATCCTGTGAGTGTAGTGCACACAGCAGCCAGGGCAAACCAGTGCTGGAGGTGAGTAGTAAAATGCAACAGAGCAGTCTGCTTCATTCTGGCTGGTATTAAGATGCATCAGCACCCACCACACTCATGTCCTTTTCAATTGTTATGTTTTCCAACATCATCAGGTAAAATATTCACTGCAGAGTACCTGACCACTAAAGTACCAACTGTACCACTAATACGTAACGCTTCTGATCAAAGGTAGTGCTCAGGATGTTGATGGTAAGGGGTTCCACAGTGGTAACGTTAAACGTCGACTGTGCTTAATCTATACCTTATCAAAACTGGTCATTTTCTGGTACTTATGTAGTACTTGCCAGTTATGTGCTGAAGCATGGATGTTGCTGAGATTTTGCTGCAAATGAGCATGCACTGCCTTATTACCTGGGAATAAACATTGGGACCGAATATTTGCAATCAAAAACAAAGTGTTCCATTCCTGATCTCGGGATGCGGAGAAATTTATCGACTGAACTGATGACAGCTGGGCATTAGACACAGCTCTGAGGTATTCCTGCAGAAGCATCCTTGGGCTGATAGGATTACCCTTCAACAACCACAGCTGTCATCTTTTGTGTTACACATGTTAGTGTTACATAGCACTCAATGGGAGTCCTGATGCATGTACATGGGAATCACCCATA
The DNA here is from genome assembly GCF_004010195.1 of Chiloscyllium plagiosum. NCBI lineage: Eukaryota > Metazoa > Chordata > Chondrichthyes > Orectolobiformes > Hemiscylliidae > Chiloscyllium > Chiloscyllium plagiosum. The sequence goes on from NC_057711.1 coordinate 133,323,980, forward strand.
TTGCATATGATTGTAGCCATTGGAAGATTTCCCTCGTAATTCCTACAGTGATATCCTAAATTAATCTAGTCTCATTTGCCAGTATTTGGTTCATATTGCTCTAAACCCTTACCATTCATGGACGCATCCAGCTGCATTTTAAATGTTGTAATTGTACCAGCCCCCACCCCTTCCTCTGGCAGCTTATTCCATACATGCACCACCCTCTGCATGAAAAAGTGCTCTCTTAGGTCCCCTTTAAATATTTCCCCTCTCACATTAAACCTATGCCCTCCAGTTCTGGACTCCCCTAACCTGGGGAGAAGAACTTGACTATTCACCCTATCCATGCTCTTCATGATGTTATAAACCTCCATAAGGTTACACCTCAGCCTCCAATGCTCCAGAGAAAATAGCCCCAGCCTATGCAGCCTCTTCCTATGCTATACATCTCCCATGGCTTCATTATCACTCAATCGACACTTTGTTGTGCTGAGTCCAATGTTGCCTCATTGACATGGGTAGTTTCTCTCACATCACTTTGTAATTCAGCTTGTGTCTGCATGTGGACTAAAGCTGTAATGAAGTCTGGAATGCAGTGATCCTGGTAGAATTCAATCTGGACATTTGTGTGTACAGGTTGTTGCGCTATAACGCATGATTTGTTAACGTGAATTGGCTGTAATATGATTATCAAATTGGGGACACTGTTTCTAAAGTGCAAACGTTTACAGCGTGTGTTGTCTGTAACGCAATTACATTGCCAACACTTTAAGCGCTGTTCCTAGTGCACGATTTTTGGATAATGTGGGGCTGCATGAGAATGCAACGATAATGTAATAGAAGAACTATCTGTAATTGATAGTAAATGTCTCTCAATGATACTATTGTTGATGGTGTTTGTTATGTTGCAGTACACTCTTCTGGGGCTATTGTTTGAGAACATTTTTGGGGTATCACAACAATAGCTGTGTATTTATTTATACCATGGTTTGTGAGAATGATATTTGGTATTTTAAAGGGAGATGACTGAATAAACGATATCACACTATGTCTGAACGCCTGATGTCACAGGGTACAGGACAATTTCCCTTCTTTCATTAATACAATTGCTACACATGACATCTCAGTTCCAGTATCATAAACTTTCAAGCAAATTCTTTATTGTTAGTCTGGAATAACTACAAATAAAGATTTAGATTTTGCAACAGTTGATGGTTTCAGGAAATATTTGTAGCGTTTGCATTTTCCATCGTACATCACTCAAAAGGAAATGAAATGAAATCTGTGGGTTGGATTGAAGTTTTGTCAACAATCCTTCCTACATAGAGAAAGTGAGGGCTGCAGATGCTGGAGATCAGAGCTGAAAATGTGTTGCTGGAAAAGCGCAGCAGGTCAGGCAGCATCCAAGGAACAGGAGAATCGACGTTTCAGGCATAAGCCTTTCTTCACGAATGAGGAAAGTGTGTCCAGCAGGCTAAGATAAAAGGTAGGAAGGAGGGACTTGGGGGAGGGGCTTTGGAAATGTGATAGGTGGAGGAGATGACCTGGGGTGTGCAGTGAGAGAGGGACTCACTGAAATCCTTGTAGAGGGAGGAAGAGAGCTTCTTCAAGGAAGGCATCCTTGTAAGAGGATTCGCAGTGGGTTAAAATCTTTGAGAGAAAGTGAGGGCTGCAGATGAAGGGCTTATGCCCGAAATGTCGATTCTCCTGTTCCTTGGATGCTGCCTGACCTGCTGCGCTTTTCCAGCAACACATTTTCAGCTCCAATCCTTCCTACATATGCAGCACTCTAGTACTGTACACTTTACTGTTTGGATGTTTACATGTACAGTGAAATTGGAGTATACTAAATTCTTAATATATGAATCTGAGATCTAGAATCGGATTTTAGCTGAGGAGGTGGGATGCGGGAAGCACGTACATTTCCAATCACAAACCTCCCCCCTGACAGTAAACTGGACTGGCTACCGACATTAGTAGAGGCCACATTCTGGTTCAACTCAGCAGCCATTGCTGCAGTTGCCAAATGTGTTAAATGCAATTGGGGCTCAGTGGTTAGCACTGCTGCCTCATAGCACTAGTGTCCCAGGTTCGATTCCAGCCTTGGGCGGCTGTCTGTGTGGAGTTTGCACATTCTCCCTGTGTCTGCGTGGGTTTCCTCCGGGTGTTCCGGTTTCCTCCCATGGCCCAAAGGTGTGCAGGTCAGGTGAATTGGCCATGCTAAATTGCTCCTAGTGTTAGGTGCATTAGACAGAGAGAAATGGGTTACTCTTCGGAGGGTCAATGTGGACTGATTGGGCAGAAGGGCCTGTTGATGGAAATGTGTTGCTGGAAAAGCGCAGCAGGTCAGGCAGCATCTAGGGAACAGGAGAATCGACGTTTCGGGCATTAGCCCTTCTTCAGGAACAGAAGGGCCTGTTTCCACACTGTAGGGAATCTAATCAAAATAAAAACATCTTTCAAGTTGACCAAGGAAAACTGAGAGTTGAAATATGAGAATAGATAGGGAAGTGTAAATGCGATTAAAATTTCATTGCTGTGGAGTGGACTTTCTTCAAGACTTCCATTTCTTTCAGTTAAACAACACCGTTTTTTCACAGAGCTGAGCCTGTTCCTGATAGGCTAAACTGTTCTCCTTCATAAACTGGTCATATAAAATCTGAGATGTTAGGAGGCAAGCTGGAAACATGTTGCATAAATATCTCTGTATCTGGTTAACAATGTGAGGAATTCTACTTTTCCGCCTCCGTGCAACTCTGCCACACCCTGAACTATTGGGTCAGGAATCAAGGCAGAATGTCATCACACAGAATATTGGTGCCTTTCTTTGTCACCTACAGCTATTCCAACCCAATTCAGACAATGAAAATTGGACCCTAGTATTGGATGATATGTCACACTGTGACAGGGTCAATTTCGTAATCTATCATTCACATTTCGGTAAACTTCCCAGTCTCCAGATCTTTGACAGTTGAACATAGAATGCTAACACACACCTTACATTATACGTGTGAATGTACATAGGAATATAGGAATTGATTTTCAACTAGTAAACGTCCAACTTCCCGAGATGTGCACAAAGGTTAACCAGGAAATGTTAGACAGATTAAAACCTAATAACTATACAAGTGACACCTTCCTCCACAACCCTCATAATTACGCCCTGCATGAAATCACTGAAATCCTGATGACCAGCCCAAGCTGACCAACTTCCTGAGCTGACCCAACTACATCATGAACCTGGTGAAAGTGAGTACCGCAGACGCTGGAGATTAGAGTCGAGAGTGTGGTGCTAGAAAAGCACAGCAGGTCAGGCAGCATCCGAGAAGCAGGAAAATCATTTCGGGCAAAAGCCCTTCATCAGGAATCTACATCATGAACCTGGCCGAATGACTTCTCCCAGTCTGGCCCACCTAGCCTCCACTATCACCACACTCTCAACTAACCCCAACCCAACTACGCCACTGTGGCTCAACCCAAATATCCCTCTGACTCAACCTGACTTTCCACCACTGCCCAACCACTAACTATGAATGAGTGAATGAGTGAATAAATGAATGAATGAATTAGTTTTATTGTCACATGCACTCAGATGAGTACAGTGAAAATTTTACAAGTCGCCACTTATAGCGCCACCTTAGGTACAAATGTGCGTTGATACAGCACTACCCCCCAACGTCATTATGGCATCGACTCCTTTCACAACCTGGCCAGACCTCCTCAAAGCCCAGCCATGTCCTCCTCCAAGTATACCCAACTATCCCACTAACCTCACTACCTCTCCTGACCAGCAACCTCCTCCTGTCCAGACATCCATCCTTACTGCCAACTTGACCCTACTACCCCCAATCTGACTCTTCTTTCCCACCTATTACATGACTCACTCCACCATCAAGTGGTGACTAACCACCGTTCCCCCCCCCCCCCCTACAGATTCACTGTTCTTCCTGACCACTTAACACCTGACCTGACCTGACTACTCTTCCAATGGCTTCCCAACACCTCCCCTCAGCCACTGACCTGACTACAGCTCCTCTCATTGGTCCACCTACTCACCTATATATATATTTCTACACCAAACTCCCCTAACCCACTTCACCCAACCTAGAATTAGAATTAGATTTATTGCCACGCGTACTCAAGTACAGAAGTACAGGAGTACAATGAAACGTTTACAGTGGTGTCCCTCACGACGCCAACTTAGGTACAAAGTAGCTTTGTACAAATCTTAGATACAAAATAGAGAAATAAAGGGAAATAAAAGCTACAATACCTTACAGTGATTCATGGTAAAAGTTAGAAAGTAAGAACTAAAGTTAAAAGGATAAACAATGCAGTCAGATAAACAGATTATAGATAAGTTGAAACTTTATTGCTGGAACAGCACAGCAGGTCAGGCAGCATCCAGGGAACAGGAGATTCTTTGAATCTCCTGTTCCCTGGATGCTGCCTGACCTGCTGTGCTGTTCCAGCAATAAAGTTTCAACTTTGATCTCCAGCATCTGCAGACCTCACTTTCTCCTCGAAGATTATAGATAAACACAGTATTGCAGGAGATCAGTGCAGGGGCTTCCACACACGGTCTGATTGGGTTCGCAAGCCACTGGCCACCCGCACCAGTCCCCACAACCCTCCAGCCCATTCCCCTCTGCTCCATTCCCCCTCACTTACCACCCCCCTCCAATCTCCTAACCCTACCAATCTGAGGCACCATACCCCACTCAATTACCCACTTCAATAACTCATCCATTCAACTGATCATCCATTTACCGACTGGACCTTTAAACTTAGCATATGGCTCCTAGTGCCATTAAAATGGAGGGGGGGAGGAGGCCTGCCTGTCCCCTCACTCTACTCTACTGTACTGTGCCGTTTTCTGGCAGCTGAGATCACAAAATCCTGGAAGAAATATGCAGCGACACTGAGTTGGGAGAAATTTCCAATTCCAGCAGCAAGTCAAACAGCACTGCCCAATTTGAAGCATCTGGGCCATTAGATAGAGGCAGCAACACATATAAGAACAGACAGGCATTAAACGGTACTATGGCATGTTCATTTCAGTGCAACCATTTCAAAATCATATTACTGTTTAATTCTTGTCTCAAATTAACATTTGCATCTCGCCTTTATCACTTACTAACTTGCCTTGTATTGGAAATCGGACTCAGATTACAGAGCTTCGTAACACTAATGACCAAAGCTCAATAGCAGACAGCAAACTTGGTCATCTGTGGGTCATGGTCTTCATAAATACTCATCACAACCCACCCATATAGTCGCTCAGAACTGAAAAATGTCATAAATTCAACCATATTTATTTCTCAACCATTCATTTTGAACATCTGGTGATTGTTTTAAAAAATGCTTTTTGCAGGATTTTCTCCCCAAAACACTCTATTCCAAAACTGTTTTCAAAAGCACACTGAGTTTACTTTACTATCTGTATTCTTGCTGTTTTCTAATATTCCAACCTCTTTGTTGATGTTTTTCCTTGAATAGCTTCTAAATTATTTATAAAAATGCTTTCTAATTCATTTGAGTAGATTCAAATCAATGCCACACATAGAGCCATAGAGATGTACAGCATGGAAACAGACCCTTCAGTCCAACCCGTCCACGCCGACCAGATATCCCAACCCAATCTAATCCCACCTGCCAGCACCCAGCCCATATCCCTCCAAACCCTTCCTATTCATATACCCATCCAAATGTCTTAAATGT
>NC_057711.1:133330267-133363868 GCF_004010195.1 Chiloscyllium plagiosum
CCTCCACCACCACCCTCTGTCTTCTACCTTTGAGCCAGTTCTGTATCCAAATGGCTAATTCTCCCTGTATTCCATGAGATCTAACCTTGCTAATCAGTCTCCCATGGGGAACCTTGTCGAATACCTTACTGTAGTCCATATAGATCACATCTACTGCTCTGCCCTCATCAATCTTCCTTGTTACTTCTTCAAAAAGCTCAATCAAGTTTGTGAGACATGATTTCCCACGCACAAAGCCATGTTGACTATCCCTAATCAATCCTTGCATTTCCAACTACATGTACATCCAGTCCCTCAGGATTTCCTCCAACAACCTGCCCACCACTGAGGTCAGGCTCACCGGCCTATAGTTCCCTGGCTTGTCTTTACCGCCCTTCTTAAACAGTGGCACTATATTTTCCAACATATCCTGATCAATGACATAATACCAACTGTTTGATCATTAATGGTAAAATTAAATGGCCAGTCAATATACTGGTTATTGTATTTATTATTAAAAGGCTTGAATCAACTTGGAACATGAAGACAACAGCAGAAAACATATCGCACTAAATTGTCTTTTGTGTCTGAAACAAAAACAGAAATTGCTGGAGAAACTCATCAGATCTGGCAACATCTGTGGAGAGAGAAATAGAGTTAACATTTTGAGTCCAGTGACCCTTCTTCAGAACTCAAATTCTGGACTCCAAATATTAGCTCTGCTTTCTCTGCCAGACTTGCCGAGTTTCTCCAGCAATTTCTATTTTTATTAGATCATCAGCATTCACTGTCTTTGTTTTATTGTCCTCTTCTGTATTTGTTGCTTTGATTCACTTATCAACATTCTCGTGATAACTCCCTCTTCTGACATTTTTCCATTCCTGAAGTGAAATGTCTACCTTACATTCAGTCCTCCTATCATGAAAAGGTTAAAATGGGACTCAATAATGTGACAGTTTTAAAATCTATATTCCCTAACTGCTTGGCAGTTTACACCATTCGTGGACTTCCTCCTCTCCTGCTTATCCTTTAACTTCAAAAACAATCATCTTGTGCAATCTTGCCATTTTATTTCCCTATTGTATAAATAATGTTCATTGTTGTTAGTAACTAGGCTACTGCACGATTTTACGAAACAGTACAAGTGATAATAAAACTGAATGTTCAGGCTTGGCTTTGCATTCGTAACCCCTGCTTCACAAAAGAAATCAGTTGGAATGTTAATCCCTCCTGAATAAAAACATGGGAGCTGTGCTATTCGCATTGGAGTTGTGTTATACTTCTATCTGCATCAGTGTTGTTCCTTTCGTTACAAGAAAAAAATACCAAAACTGTTACACTCCAACATATTTGATGAACAAAGGTTAAGTTCTCATACTTTTGAATGGTTTGCTTTATAGTAATCAAGATAGCAACCAAAACTGGAAAACATAAACATGGCCAGATAGCTCAGACTGCCTTGAGTCAGTAAATGTGTTGATTTGTCAGCAAATAAACAACAGTACACAGAACTTTACTTTGTCACCTACCGTACACTTGTTTGGCTTTTCTCCTGAATGCACTCTCATATGGATCAATAGCTTGTAGCGAGCATTAAATGGCTTGTATCGGCGTGGACAACCAGCCCAGAAGCAAGTAAAGTCCTCTCCTTTACGTTGGTCTATATGCGCTTTTTCAATATGCCGCACAAGCTCGTCCTGTTCATCGTACATTGCGTTGCAGTCTATCCAGCGACAGCAGTGCTTTCCGTTCACTCTCGAAGGCTCACCATCCTCATCCAGCTGTGTCCCTTGTGGGGAGGACTGCCCATGTGGCTGGGAATGGGGCATGAGGTGCTGGTGGGCATGGTAAGGTGGTGGAGGACCCTGGGGCAGTGTAGGAATTTCCATGCCTGACGAGAATTCATCCACTTGATCATTTTTAAATGTGTCATACTGCTGATTACCAATCACCGAGATACCCTGTTGAACAACCATGTTGTTCATCACCATGGGGTGCAGGGAAGACTGCTCCAGTTGTTGCATCCTCTGGTACACACCATTACTAGCTTCAATGTCGGTGAGTGTAAAGAGATTACGCTCTTTACATGATGTATTGTAGGCCTGAGGGATGCAGCTACCTCTCACTCCAAGGAAGTGCCCACACACTTCAGACTGAGGGGAAACATCAGCCGGTGATCCTCTGGAGCCATTGATGTAGGCAACCAATGATGTGGGGGATGTACGGATAATTAGGTCTATTCCAACTCCGTCTGAAAATGGGGAGGTGGAAAGACCTCTTTTTCTCGATCGAGCAGAGTTAGAGCGGGCAGAATTGCGAGAACTGTTCTCATTCCCAAACAGGTAGGATGGCAAAGAGTTGGAGGTGCTGTTATTTGACATGGCAGTTCCAGGTGGTATGCTCAGCATGTCCCCAAGTTCGCTGCCATTCTGAGAACCTTGGTTTGATGGGAGTGATGGAAGGATTGAGTAACCATGAGGCCACTCCTGCTTCACATTCAATGTTGATTGGCTTTCTATAAGACTTAGTGCAGTTGAGCCTAACGATCCTCCAGAGGCAATGGATCTGTAAAGTAAGCATAAAACAAAAAGATGATGAAAAGAAATTCAAAAATGTCACAATGTTCCTTTTACCTCACGGTGACAAAACATCAGCTAACATCCGAAATATCTGTTTCTGTAGAAAATGATAACTTAATTTCATTTCACAATTTTCTTTCTGTAGGAAGCATCTTAATTGTTAGGGAATGGATGTTTATGTTTTACAAACAAAGCTCAGCACAGTTCACTTGAAGTAACTGCACAGAGCTTAAAGATTGTATTATGTACCATTTCAACACTCCACCCTGTTCCCTGGGAAATATCTCTGTCTCAGGCTTGCTGCAGTGCTCCAGTGAAGCTCAGCACAAACTGAAATAACAGCGCCTCATTTTCCGCTTGGGTACTCTATATCCTTCAGGACTCAATATCAAGTTCAACAATTTTCGATCTTGAGGTTCCGTCTCTGTGTCCTTAACCCAACCCCCCCACACACAGCCTTGTTACCACATAGTCTGTTATTACACACAACCCATTGTTAGCCATGAATAGCCCCCATAAGTAGTTATTCATTCTCCTGGGCGGATCATGATCCACTCCTTTGTCTGTCCAACTGTCCTTCTGTATCCTTGGCTCTACCTGCACCAATCATTTAATCTTACCCCCTCCCCCACCCTACCTTTTGCATAAAAGCAACTTTTTCCAAGCTACCATCAGTTCTGAGCAAGGGCCACTGGGTCTGAAACATTAACACTGATATCTCTCCACAGATGTTGCCAGACCTGGAGAGCTTTTCCAGCAAGTTTTCTATTTGTTTGAGTCCTATGTGCCATCATTTGAATGTGAATGGGGAGCAGGCACAATTGATAAAACTGCAATGTTTATTCAGACAGATGAGAGATTTTGGCAATGTAAATGTTCATATAATTACCTTATAATGGAGCTGTACAATGGAATTTAAAAAGAATTGTGATAGAAGTTTTAGAACAGGCAGAGTGCAATATATAACAGCTGAAAACAGGCGAAGGATTGCAATGCCCTTTAAACCAATGCCCCTTTTTTCTGATGCAGGCATCAGGAAAACCTCATGTTGTCCATTTCTGACAATAATTGCAGTGTACAGCTACATGCACTGCATGATGCTTGTATATCAGAGCAGGCATGAAAAGAAAGCATGAATTTAAATGAGTCTGCTCCACTGTAAAACAGCCTGCACCTGCGGAAGAAGAGGGACATCTTATTTCGAACAGATGCTTGAAATTATTCTAGCAGTCAGCATGATCCATGAGACTTCAAGTGAGAGTGCAGGCTTGAAGCTTTATCAAAGTAACACTGCAAGGCTTGGTGTAGATGTGGACAGGGGAGCAATATCCTCTGCCTGTAGGAGTGAGGAGTTTCTCTGGGCAGGACAATGCAATACATAATGATGTTCAGCAGCAATAAGTCAGTGGGGCAGGGTAAGGATACTTGACCTCGCCTCTATGGAGCAGACTGATATTGCAGTAACCATGAGCAACACTGGCTGGTTACAGGGACACATGCTTTGGTGAGAATCCCTAGTTTCCACCAGAAAGGTCCACGGAATGGGAATATTGCTTCAGCAGCTCAATGTTCTGCTCAGTGACAGGCCACATGCAGAGCTTTAAAGAAAGATTTCCCACTCTATGACTGATGAAGTTACCGTTAGGCTTGTGTCCATTCCTGCAGGCTGCTCTGCTGCTAGTTCATTCTCTGGCAGACATTCCCTGGCTGGTACAAGTGAGGGGTGGAGTGGTATCCAGTGGTTTTGGGTGGTTGGGGCTTGCACTGGGGGCAGGAACAGGAGGCTCATGAAGGAGTTACCCCATACATGTCCCAGCTGAGGCCCAGGCTGGTTTACCTGCCAGATTTCCCAACTATTACTGATCTCCTCCTGCCCCTCAAAACATTTCACAAGATGCCCGTCAATTATTCACTGGAGGCCATCAACTGACACAAGCGTGGGCAGGCTGCCCAGGGCTTCACCTAAATAATCACGATTGGGTATGGGTTGGCATGTGAGAGATAGGAAAGACACCAGCTCCTACATAAACCAGGCCACGGGGGGACTGTCAAATTCTGCCCCATGTGTCAGCATGACTCTCATTATTAATGAGCTGCCCGGGTAACTGTGGACATTGCACTGGAGTCATGATCCAGGTGGTTAGTGCTCAGCCCTTGTTAACCAAAGTCTACCCTCTGGTCACTAATGGTAGGAAAGTAAAGGATTGTGGCTATCTGTGGTGATTGTAATGGGGTCAGCCAGCTGGACCTCAAAGCATACGAGTTCCCTTATTGGGACTGTTAATCAGGGAGCCCTGGCTAACAGATTAAAAAAGCGAGTTTCAGAGATACGGATACTTTGGTAGCTGACTCTGAATGGGGCAGAATTAAAATCCAGGACAGTTCATGAGTAATAAAGGGTGACTTCCTACCAGAACCTATGCGTTCATCCTCTCCATCAAGCATTGCCAAGTTCTACGAATTAGAGATGGGCATAATGGAAGCAGCTGCCTCAACTGGAAGAAGAGAGGCTCGCCAGGCGCAAGAGGTGAACTCTGATGTGTTACAAGCGGCCCCATTTCAGACGCTGAGTTAGAGGAACCTGTCCCAGTGCTAAAACACCCCAAAAGACTCTCCAAGGGGAAGCACTGGCCTATGTCGTCCGCTTGGGGGCGGGAGGCAGGGAGAGATGTAATGGTTGTAACAAGGTCAGCCAAATGGACCTCATAGAATATGAGTTCCCTGGTGACAAGGGATGTGGAACATTTAGTCAAGATGAAGAATAAAGCTTACTTAAGGTTGAGGAGGTAAGGATCAGACTGGACTTTTGAGGGTTACAAGGTAGCCAGGAAGGAACTGAAGAATGGACTTAGGAGAGCTAGAAGGGGGCATGAAATAGCTTTAGTGGGTAGGATTAATGACCACCCTCAGGCGTTCTACACTTTTGTGAGGAACAAGAGGATGGCCAGAGTGAGGGTTGGGCCGATCAGGGATAGTGGAGGGAACTTGTGCCTGGGATTGGAGGAAATAGCGGAGGTCCTTAATGAATACTTTGCTTCAGTATTCACGACTGAGAGGGACCTTGACATTTCTGAGAACAGCATGAAACAGATTGATATGTTAGGAAGGAGGATGTGCTGAAAATTTTGTAAAACATAAGGATAGATAAATCCCCTGTGCAGTTATTTCACTATTAGGATACTGAGCACTGAGCTATATGATATGCCTGCACTAACACTTGCTGCACATTTCGGGAGTAGACATTGTACTATTACATTTCATCATTGCATCTCAATGTGACACCAGAAGCATAAGTGTCCAGTCTACGGCACCCCATATTATGGGCAAACCTACAGTTTAGGTTAAAGTATTCTGGTGAAGACATGAGCACACTTCCCTGTGACTCTCTGGATATAATGTGGGGGTACTGGTGTTGGACAGGAGTGGAGAAAGTTCAAAATCACTCACTACCTGATGAAGGGGTAGCAGTCTGAAAGCTATTACTTCCAAATAAATCTGTTGGACTATAACCTGGTGTTGTGTGATTTTTAACTCTCTCTGGATAAACAGAAGGCATTGTACTCCTATTATTGAGATTGTCCACCACCATTACATCTCAGAGGATGGCAAACTGTCTGATGTTGGACAAATCCCTGACACCACTCTGGGAAGAGCACATGAGAAGTGAGAGCTCCATGTGACTGCATGTCTAACAGCTGGCAGCTTTCAGTGAGTACTACCACCATAAAAGGGAACTGTCTCTTGTACAATTCCTTAATGGCTTTGAGAACTGCTCCCTTAAGATGCTGAGTCAAATTGACTTCCTTGTTTCCTTCTCCCGCTTCCAACAACCTGTCCTTCTCTAAATTGCTTCTACTCATTCTCTCATTCTCTCTCTCTCTCTCTCATGCTGTGAGCTAAGAGGGACAGGAGTCTAATGATATAATGACTGGGAGCAAGTGATCTGAGCAGTATGCTTAGAGTTGGGATCATGGCCATCACCAGGTACAATACCACTCCCTACGGATTTCAACAACTTTTAATGGCAGTACTATAGACTATCATATCCATAACGCAAGAACAGCTGGTAGAAATTAAATCATGACTGGTTAGGGTCCCCTTTCTTTTATCATGTAGTTTTATGCACACATCCAAAAGATTGGATTTAAGACAAACTGGTCAAGGGGAAGGCAATGTCAAGAAGTGTCTTTTGGCTTGGGCTTCTTTCTGACACAGTTCATTTTATATGTTGAGATCGATTCTACAATGCATCGTAATCAGAGATATATCAGGCTTATTGGTACATGACTGAGACTATTCCATAAACTCTGATGCCTAATGCCAATCAGTCCCCTCCACATGCTACCCTGCACATATTTCACTCTTGCTATGCCTCTCTAATTAGCTCTACCCACACTGTGCTATTTATTTTCAGTGATGAGCATCCCCATTGCATGTTTTCTTCAGGTCCTAAATCCCTTAATCAACACTGTCAAATAGCACTGGTCAGGGGTTTGTCCTGTTGCTGAATGCATATTCAGTTATGCGAGATTAAGTGAGGGGCGACATAGTGGCTCAGTGGTTAGCACTGCTGCCTCACAGCACCAGGATCCCAGGTTCGATTCCAGCCTCGGGTGACTGTCTGTGTGGAGATTGTGTGTTCTCCCTGTATCTGTGTGGGTTTCCTCTAGGTGCTCTGGTTTCCTCCCACAGTCCAAAGATGTTCAGGTCAGGTGAATTGGCCATGCTAAATTGCCCATAGCGTTAGGTGCATTAGTCAGAGGGAAATGGGTCTGGGTGGGTTGTTCTTTGGAGGGTCATTGTGGACTGGTTGAGTCGAAGGGCTTGTTTTGACACTGTAGGGAATCTAATCATCTAATCTTAACTGGAATGTAATGGTTGATAGTATTGACACTACAGTTGTCAGTTTGGCTACTATCTGGCTACTCTACAAGCTTCCCTAGTGCCAGTGCAATGATCTATTCAAATAGAGTCTGGCTTGGCCCAAATCTGATAGGAATGCATGTGCTGTGTGAGTAATTTTGGAAAACAAGTGGCACACGTAGTGCTAAAATATGGTCCTGACAGAGCCAAGCACTGCAGCCCAGGTGTATCGCACAGTAGCGAAAGCTGGCAGGGAATAAGATTTTGGACAGTCTGATAGGTAGGATATCATTAAAAAAGTCATAAGCTTCCAACATAGATGCCATTGACCATTAAAAGGAACATTTGTCATTTAGTTCCTGAAGAAGGGCTTATGCCCGAAACGTCGATTCTCCTGCTCCTTGGATGCTGCCTGACCTGCTGTGCTTTTCCAGCAACACATTTTTCAGCTCCGATTGCCCCTGGCATGAATGGTTTTAAGAGCCTTGTATTTCCAGTGAGGTTATTTATTTAAATTGCCACAATTTCCCAAAGTTGACATCAGAGAGTTTACTGCCAAGCTGCCTTCAATCCATGGAATATCTCATTCGATAAGGAGATCTGTGGACCAGATGCTGGTCTGACTAGTTTCTGAAGAGATGTTGTATGATCTTCTCCCTGGCGCTGGCATCTCAATAGAATCATAGAATCCCTACAGTGCGGAATGAGGTCATCCAACCAATCAAGTCTGCACCAACCCTCTGAAGAACATCCACTTTTACCCCGTAACCCCTCTATTCACCACAGCTAACCTAGCTGCACATCCATGGATATACCATGGGACAATTTAGCATGGCCAATCCACCTGACCTGCACATTTTTGTGACTGAGAGAGGAAACTGGATCACCCGGAGGAAACCCATGTAGTTACGGGGAGAACATACAAACTCCACACAGATGGTCATCCGAGGCTGGAATCAGCCAATGTTTCTGTCCACAGGGATATATTCAGTAACATTCTGGTGTATCTTCAGCAATTCAACCTCATTCACTTGAGGGGTACATCTTGCATAGTGCACTGTTAGTTGTTTCGCTGCATCCTTCATTACAAGTTATTTCTCCCCTTGAATTGATGGAAATGAAAACCCATAATGACATAATAGCATCAGGTCAAAATGCACATCTCTACAGCCAATGGGTTTTAGAATTGAGAACAAAACAGAGGGGAAAAAAATGGTGAATTAGGGTCAATTCAGGTGTAAGACGAGAAATAAAAAGAAAGAGGGAGAAAAATGGACTGAAAGTAAGAAAAATAAAATGAGATACAGAAAGGAAAAATAATAAGATAAATTCTTTGCATCATTGTCACTTTGGCAAACATCAAATGTTCCTTTTACAGTTTATGATTGAATCTATTTTTGGAGGGCTGCTCAACTGTATGGGATGACCCAGACAACCAGACATTCAGAAACAATCAACAACATCAGCTCGGGGATCTGGATGGCAAGCAGTAGGGCTTTTGTGGCAATGTGGTAGTGTTCTGACCTCTGAGCCAGGAGACCTAAGTTCAAGTCCCATCTGCTCCAATGCAGTGCAATAATATCTCGGAGTGGGTTGATTAGGAAAATATCCATAACTCAAGCAGTGGCTGGAGTAATTGGTGCATCTATGGGGCTGCCAGCTACATGGATAGCACATTCAGGGAAATGGCCAAACAACAGGTTAACAGGGCTCAGCAAGGAAGGGAATGGGTGACTACCAGGCAGTCTCTGAGGACCAGGAAGGGATCAGCAGTCCCCTGTTAGCCAGAAATTGATCTTTCCATTTTGAATACAGGAGAAGGTGATGGTTGCTCACACGAATGCAGCCTGAGACAGTCAGTGGTAGCATGTTTGGCTGGTCTGCACAGAATGGGAAGAAGGAAAATGAAGGAACAGTAATGGTAAGGGATTCAATAGGTAAGGGAACAGGCTAATTGCAGCTGCAGCTGTAGGGTGATATATTTTCTCCCTGGTGTCAGGGCCAAGGATCTCACTGACCATTCTTATGAGGGAGGGCCAGAAATCATGATCCACATTAGTTCCAACAAGATGAGTGGAAAAGTAGACGAGGTCTGAGCTAAAGATCAGATTAAAAATGCAAGCTGTAATCTCAGGGTTCCTGGGTTTTCTCCAGGTGATCCAAAGATTTACAGGTTAAGTGGACTGGCCATGCTAAATTGCTTGTAGTGTCCAGGAATGTGCAGGCTGGGTGGGTTAGTCATGGGAAATGCAGGTTTAGAGGGATGAGGTGAGTCTGGGTGGGTTGCTGTTTTGGGGGTGCAGGGTCAGTATGGACTTAGTGGCCTGCTTCCACACTGTAACGATTCTATGATTCTATTTAATGGCACTGATCCTACTCCTAGTGCTACAGGCACTACAGTGCAGAAATAGGAGGAGAGAGCAAATGAACATGCGGCTGGAGAGATGGTGTCGGAGGGAAGGCTTTTGATTGCTGGGGAAATGAGACTTGTTCCAGGTCATGTGGAAACTGTACAAGAACTATGGGTGACACTTTTATGGGGCCTGCAGCAATATCCTCACAGAGAGATCTGCTAGTGCTGCTGGTCAGAATTTAAACTAACTGGGGTCCAGGAACCTGAGAGGAAATTTAGATCGGGGAAAAGCAATAGGAGGAAGATGAAGTCTTTTGAAAAAAAAATCAAAGCCAGCAGAAACAAAAAGGCAGCATTTGTAATGAAATCACTTTTTTCTTGTCTGTGTGTGTTCTGAAGTTGACAGCTGTGCAGAGTTAGTCGCTGGAGATTGTAATGTTCAGGGCACAGGATGACCCAATGGTTTCATTTTCTTGATTCATGAGACGTGGATATTGTTGGTTAAGCCAAGTAGTGGGCTGCCTTCTTGAACTGATGGAGATACACCAACAGTGCTGTTAGGAGTGAATTCCATGATTTTGATGTAGTGACAGCCCAGGGACAGAGATAAAGTTCCAAGCCATGATGGTGTGTGGCAACGCTCCCACACGTCTTCTAGCATTGTGACATTTTATATCTTCTTTTTCCTTACTGGGATATGGGCGTCACTGTCTGGGCCAGCATTTATAACTCGTCCCTAGTTGCCCTTGAGAAGATGGTGACTCGCTGCCTTCTTGAACCGCTGCAGTCCACTTGGTGAAATTTAAGCTGACTTGTTAAGTATATTCACGGATGAGATAGACAGATTTTTAATCAGTAACAAAATGAAGGGTTATACAGAGAAGGCAGTAAAGTGGAGTTCCGGATTATCAAATCAATTATAATCTCATCGAATGGTGGAGTAGTTGTAATGTGCTGAATAGCCTATTTCTGCTACTACATATTTATGGTCTTACAGGCAACTCAACAATGATTTTGGGAGCATTGGAGGGAGTTTCAGAATATAACCCAAAGACACTGAAGGAATGGTGACATATTTGCAACATGAGTATCTGAATAGGAAGGGTTTAGAGGGCTATTGACCAACTGCTGGCAAATGGGGCTAGATTAATTTAGGATATCTGGTCGACATGGACTAGTTGGACTGAAGGATCTGTTTCTGTGCTGTACATCTCTGTGAGTCTAAATAAAGTCAATTTTTATATTCCTAAAAGTTAGTTTCTCTTGTGCTTTGTTACTGGAGAAAATTTGGTTTTAGAAGCTGTATTTGCTGCATTTCAGAATCAAAACATCGAAAGATCTTTTAATTCTTTAACTGTGTTTGAACATGTTTTAAATGTGTTCTATCTATATTTGTCTTGAGAGCTGTGAAAGCTGTTTCTGGATAAATGCATTCATCTCTGAATTTGATGATGATCCAGTATATTAGCTTAACATTACCTGTGTAACATTATAATGTAATGAAGCCTTGGCAGAGAAAACGCAGATAACAAGAAAAGAAAGTCATGGTCCTCACATTATTCTACCTCATTTTGCTTTCTGACAAACTTCAAAAGTTTTTTTCAGTGGATTGGCAGTGACAACAACACATCATCATGTACATTTTGAAAAATGGTATGAAGAGCCGAACCCTGGGTGTACAAGCTATCATCTTCCATCCATGATTTCCCAACCCACAATCATTACAGGGATTCAGACATCAGCAGATCAAGCAATGTCAATGAAAGGAAATCTCTGTCAAGATCACTGACCTCCTTACCTGAATTTCTAAGACATACTCATGTTGCATCAAGTCAATCCTTACATTTTTTTAAAGGCTGATAATCAAATCAAAAGCGAATTTTAAAGGTGTCAAGAGCATGTTCCATTACAGGAAATAAATGTTAGTAGTAGTTTATACAATCCCAGCACAACACTGTGTGACAAAAGTGAATAAGATAATGACAGAATTTCAAAAACCAAATCAATGTTTTGCACTAAGTCTTCTAACTGTGAAATTAAGATGTAATAGAGAACAAGGCACTTTTGAATATTTCACATCACAAGTATATTCGCTTGCACTCATATGCACAAAGATTCTGCAGGGGTTTAGTTGGGTAAAAGCATGGATAGCATATTAAAACCACAGACATTCCAAGTGCATACCTGACGCAGCTAAAGAATAAAGTAATGTTTACAAATGACGCAGAATATTATGTTCAGAGGTTGGCCTTGGGAATGTTTATAGAGTACCAAATCACCTTACCTTGGAAATTTTTGAAATTCCTTCATAGATTACTTAGGTCAGTAAAAAAAATCTAATTAGTGGTGAAAGTGTCAGAGAGACAACATAAAACAATATCCTTGCATTGTTTCTCTGTCATCATGTGATTTCAAGGCACATAAAGTTTGATTCTCCCTCCCCCTCCCACCACCCCCTGCCCCGTTTACCTGAGATAACTACTCGCTTTCATTCTGTCAATGAATAACCAAAGAAAAAATCAGCTAGACTTGGAAGTTCTTTCCTGAGGGTCACTTTATGATCAAACACTGAACTTTTATAAACTACAATAGAGTTTCAGTTGGAAAGAACAATGAGCACATTTGAAGAGCATTATTTTATTGCTGTGGTTTCAAAATGCCATTTTTAAAAAAGATAGCCCACATCTAGGTCAAGGAGCTTAATCTCATTCGGACTGAGACACTTTGCTGTGTCCAGGCTAGGCTCATGCTTCAGAGAGCCCCAATATGTTAACCTTGGCAACTGCTATAAATAAGAAATTTGTGACGATGCCCACTCGAGGAACTTTACAAGGTCAGCTTATGTTATACCTTTTCTAACAGTGGAGCCAGGATTTGCTCACATTGGCACAGATGTGGAATGAAACCATTGAATTAAAATGACTGAGCACTGACTCTTGATATTCTGGGTGTTGTGGGGGCGGGGCAGGGGGGGTGCAAAGGAGCAGATGGTCTGAATGGCCTGCTTCCAAACTGCAGGGATTCTATGACTCTATGCTACAGGAAATCATTCAACCAGAGAAGCAAATAGGAATGTTGTGATAGTAAAGGACAGCACAAAGGGGGGATAGGCACAGTTTTCTTCAGCAAAGAACAAGAGCTTAGATGGTTGTATTGCCTGTTTGTTCCCAGCATTCAGAACATTCACAGGGAACTGCAGAAGAATTTGCAACGGAAAAGGAGGATCAAGCTGGCATGATCCACATTGGTTAAAATGATACAGGTTGGTAGGAAAGAGATTCTGCAGAAACTGTGTGAAAAGAAAGGTGCAAAATTTTAAAAAAAGAACTTCAAAAGGTAGTAATCTCTTAATTGCTGACTGAAGCGTGAGCAAATTAGCATCATATAAATGAGATTAAGGAATTAAATGCTTAGTTCAAAGATTGGTGTGGGAGAAATAGGATTTGATTTATAGGACAATAGCATCATTACTAAGGAAAGAAAGAGGGAACTGTGCCGTTAAATGGTCTTCACTTGAGCTGTCCTGGGACAGCAGTACTGCAATGTTGTACAACTAGTACAGGAGAGAAGGATTTCAGTTACATAATAGAGCAGAGGATCAAGAGTGGGACGATGGGCTAAATTAGTGAGGACAAGGCAAGGAAACAAGCTAGCAATAAAAGAATTGATATTCTAAGTGCAGCAGCAAGCCTCAGGTCATACAAATTTAGGATTTTATCAGCATGTAAGGGCAGAGTTTGCAGCAATAGTAAAAAGACACAACTTAAAGCTCTGTACCCAAGTGTGCACACCATCTGTAACAAAATGGATGAATGGCAGCTCACGCAGATATAAATAGGTCTGATTTGAACGCTAACACGGAGATATGGTTGCAAGGTAACCAGGATAACATTGTAGGATATGTGACATTTCAGAAAGACAGGAAGGTCTATTAATTAATGTTGATGTTAGTACAATAACAGAGATATGCTCTTACATAGAAAGATCAAGATGTAGAATCAGTTTTGGTAGAAATAATAAATAATGAAAATATGAAGACTTGTGGCAGTATATTAAAAGCTGTGGCAGTATATTAGAAGCACTCTCATAATGATTTCACTGTAGGACAGTTTAAACAAGTACTTCTGACAACACTATAACAATAACCATAATTGATTTTAATGTACACATTGATTGAATTAATCAGATTGGCAAAGGAACCTGAGAATGCGTGCTCATGGATTGTTTTCACAACAGTTTAGTAGCAAGCCCTAGAGCCAGAGAATCGGCTATTCTAGATTTGGTAATATGCACTGAGACACATTTAAATAAGGAATATTGGAAATGGGCAGGAAAGTGTTACAAAGATCTATGGCACAGCAATTACAACGTCTTTAGCGAGAACAACCATCTCTACTGGCTGCTGTGCTCATCATCAAGAGGCAAGATCCCACGAGGAGGCAGCAGAAAATGACCAAACCTCATGTACCATCCTGTCTCTCTCTCTCTCTCTGTCATTATCCATCACTCTCAGAAAACCACATACAGATTCAATATCTCCCTTGACCACCGTTGACAAAGTGTGATATCTGCTGGAGGAGGGCTTACTCTCTGAAGGGCTGAGTGGGAATCCTATCCCAATAGCCATCAAGATTACAGGTGTTTGGATTATTTTTAATGTAATTACAAAAAGCAATTGGGTACCTGTGAGACATGTCTCAATTCCTGGCCCATAAATATATCTATGATTTTTTTTGCCAGATTACACCTGTTTACACCCTTCCCCCATGAGGAGGAGAACCAAGCAAACAGGCAATGGCATTGTCCAGTATCTTTGGTCTTCCCTCGATGTAGTGCACTAAAATGCTCGCAGGTTGTTTTGACAACAGCCTGTCACCAACCTGCAGAGTTCATTAACAGGAAACACTCCCACTCCATCAGTGCTCAATTTACCTGTGACCATCACTTCCAGATTTTGGACATATGCTAGAGATGTGACTACTTGGAAAAACATAGTTTGATTAAAAATAGTCAGTACGGCTTTGTGAGGGGCAGGTCATGCCTCACCAACCTCATTGAGTTTTTTGAGGATGTGACGAGACAGGTTGATGAAGGTCGAGCAGTGGACGTGGTGTTTGTGGATTTCAGTGAGGCCTTTGATAAGGTTCCCCATGGTAAGCTCATTCAGTAAGTTAGGAGGTATGGGATACAGGGAAATTTGGCTGTCTGAATACAGAATTGGCTGTCTGAAAGAAGACAGCATGTGGTAGTGGATGGAAAGTATTCTGCCTGGAGGTTAGTGACCAGTGGTGTTCCACAGAGATCTGTTCTTGGGCCTCTGCTCTTTGTAATTTTTATGAATGACTTAGATGAAGAAGTGGAAGGGTGGGTTAGTAAGTTTGCCAATGACACAAAGGTCGGTGGTGTTGTAGATAGTGTCGAAGGCTGTTGCAGGCTACAACAAGACATTGACAGGATGCAGAGCTGGGCTGAGAAGTAGCAGATAGAGATTCAACCTGGAGAAATGCAAAGTGAATCATTTTGGAAGGTCAAATTTGAGTGATGAATACAGGGTTAAAGACAAGATTCTTGGCAGTGTGGAGGAACAGCGGGATCGTGGGGTCCACGTATATAGATCCTTCCAAGTTGTCACCCAAGTTGATAGGGTTGTTAAGAAGGCGTATGATGTGTTGGCTTTCATTAACAGGGGGATTGAGTTTAAGAGCCATGAGGTTTTGCTGCAGCTCTACGAAACCCTGGTTAGACCACATTTAGACTATTATGTCCAGTTTTGGTCGCTTCATTATAAGAAAGATGTAGATGCTTTAGAAGGGGTGCAGAGGAGATTTACCAGGATGCTGCCTGGATTGGAGTGCTTGTCTTATGACGAGAGGTTGAGTGAGCTAAGGCTTTTTACACTGGAGAGAAGAAGGAAGAGAGGTGACTTGATAGAGGTGTACGTGGTAATGAGAGGCATAGATAGAGTAGATAGCCAGAAACTTTTCCACAGGGCAGAAATGACTGTCATGAGGGGGCATAGTTTTAAGGTGATTGGAGGAAGGCTTAGGGGAAATGTCAGAGTTAGAGTTAGGTTCCTTATGCAGAGAATGGTGGGTGTGTAGAATGCACTGCCAGAGGTGGTAGTAGTCAGAGACACTAGGGGCATTTAAGCAACTGCTGGACAGGCACACAGACAGCAGTAAACTGAGGGGTGTGTAGGTTAGGTTGATCATAGATTAAGACAAATGCTCGACACAACAATGTGGGCTGAAGGGCCTGTATTGTGCTGTACTATTCTATGTTCTATATCATCAGACCCAACATGATGTGAGGATACTTGTGAACTCACAGGTACTTGCTGCCTTCCAAGGACCTTAGGTCATGCAGGGATGGCTGCTTGGAGGCCAGGTCTAATCCTTCCAGACATGGCACCTTTGCAGAGTCAGAATAAGGAACACAACGCTGCCCATCCTTTCCACTAGGGTCATAGTGGAACAGACCCTAAGCCTCCTTAAGATGAGGTTTCCATGCTGACACTGCTCCAACAGAGCTTTGAAGCAGCTTGGATAAATGGTGGAAGAGGGATTGTAACAATGTAACAGGAAAAAAGATTAGAACAGATAAATGACAAACCCATTACAGGCAGAGACAAGAGATTTTGGAACTAAGATTCAGGAAATGGGAGAGAAACTAAGCAAATAGGCTTTTTGGGACAGTTAGTAGTTAGCACTGCTGAGTCACAGCACCAGGCACCCAGGTTCAATTTTAACCTCAGGTGTAGCATTTGCTCATTCTCTCCATGTCTGTCTCGGTTTCCTCCTACAGTCCAAAGATGTGCAGGTTAGGCCATGGAGAATGTGGGGTTTGGGGATGGGTGGGGCAAGTCTCAATGGAATACCCTTTGGAGGGTTGACATAGACTCGATGGGCCAAATGGCCTGTATCTGCACTGTAGGATTCGATGAAATACTTGGCGTTTTTTTGGCACAAAGGACGAAACACACAACCTCCCAAAAATGCTTCAGACCAGAGCACAGAGAAATGGTTTCAGGATGACCAAGGTTAGACCATATTAAACGTTTCAAAACGTGTGGTGCTGGAAAAGCACAGCCGGTCAGGCAACATCCAAGGAGCAGGAGAGTCGACGTTTCGAGCATGAGCTCTTCATCAGGGTGTGGGGGGACCCAAGGAGTCTGAGAGATAAATGGGAGTGGGGTAAGGCTGGGGAGAAGGTAGCTAAGAGTGTGATAGGTAGATGAAGATGGGGGTGAAGATGATAGGTCGGAGAGAAGGGTAGAGTGTGTAGGTGGGAAGGAAGATGGACTGGTAGGACTGTTCAAGGGGGCGGTGCCAAGTTGGAAAGTGGGATCTGGGATAAGGTGGGGGGAGGGGAGATGAGAAAACTGGTGAAATTGACATTGATACCGTGTGGTTGGAGGGTCCCCAGGCAGAAGATGAGGCATTTTCCTCTAGGCATCGGGGGGCTAGAATTTGGCGGTGGAGAAGGCCCGAGACTTGCATGTCCTTGGTGGAGTGGGAGGAGGAGTTGAAGTGTTCAGCCAAGGGGTGGTGGGGTTGTTTAGTGCGTGTGTCCCAGAGATGTTCTATGAAATGTTCAACAAGTTGGCGTCCTGTCTCGCCAATGCAGAGTAGACCACATTGAGAGCAATGGACATAGTAGATGACGTGTGTGGAGGTGCAGGAAAATCTCTGTTGGATGTGGAAGGATCCTTTGGGGCCTTAGATGGAGGTGAGGAGGGTGGGGGAAGAATGCCTCATCTTCCGCCTTGGGATCCTCCAACCACATGTCATTAATGTCGATTTCACCAGTTTCCTCATCTCCCCTCCCCCCACCTTATCCCAGATCCAACCCTCCAACCCAGCACCGCCCGCTTGAACTGTCCCATCTGTCCACCTCCCTTCCCACTTATCCGCTCCACCCTCCTCTCGGACCTATCACCTTCACCCTCACCTTCATCTACCTATTACATTCCCAGCTACTGTCTCCCCCTGACCCACTCCCCTCCCATTTATATCTCAATCCCCTTGGGCCACTCCCCCATATTCCTTTTCAAGGGCTTAAGCTTGAAACATTGACTCTCCTGCTCCTCGGATGCTGCCTGACCGGCTGTGCTTTTCCAGCTCCACACTCTTCGACTCTGACTCTCCGGCATCTGCAGTCCTCACTTTCTCCTTATTAAATGCCCAACAAACCAGATATTCAGGTGTTCTAGCCTGTTTTAGTGCATCCCTCAGATCCGAGTGCAAAAAAATTCAGCTATTTCAAATCTTTTTGTGTTGGTTTTCCTTTTCTCAGTTCAAGCCACTTATTTGTAACATTAGAGATGGATGAGTTTGTAAAATGGCATTACAATAGGGAACCACAAGATCAATGAATCAACAAATTAATTAAAACAACAAAATCATTGCAAGACCTTGTATCTGACGCAGGAATGTTTAGATTTGGGTGCATCTGCCGATATAGAGTGCGATTGAGGTGGTTGCTCTGGATAATTGTCTGGTTTGATAGAAGTCCCGTTCTCTGGACTGTCATGGGACTGCTCGTCACCACTAGATTGTTGCTGGTGCTCTTCCCAATGGCTTTGCATTGTGGTCCAAACTCGGAGCTACCTGAAGTATGTATAAAAGTAAATGTTAGTCTGGATATTTCAAAATGTTATAAACTAGTTGGCAACCACATGAACGTACGAACAGAAATATCGAGTTTTGTAATATATGTTAAATAACAGCATGTTTTCAAATCAGACTCAAAACAATAGAGGAGAAAAGACTAAAATAAAACCAAGAACCATGGATGCTGGAAATCAGAAACAAAAAAAAAATTGCTGGAGAAATTCAGCAGGTCTTTAGGACTAAGGGCCATTACACTAACTCTACTTTCTCTCCACAGATACTGCCAGACCTGCAGATTTTCTCCAGTAAAGTCTATTATTGTCACAGAGGGGTAATGTTGGGGAGCTCATGTGGTGCAGTGGCAGTGTCCTTAATATCCCAGGAGACCCAAGTTCAAGTCCCACTCACTCCAGAGGCATGTAATAACATTACTGATGGAATTGGTTCAGAGAATGTCTGGAGGGACAGTGGTTTCCAAAAGAACTGTTTCAGCATGGTCACCATTACCATTGCAAAACTCCAGCACATTATATCGTCAACCCTGCAAACTATATTAATATGACTTCTTTCCCCCTTAAACTATAAAATAACTTGTAAGCAAGTTCACATTTTTTTTAGCTGTGTAAAATATAATGAATCATAATACTTATAATACTCAGTAATTATACATCATTGTTCTACCATTCATCCTACCATATTGTCTTGAGTTTACAAACCTGGTAAAATAGTGTGTAAATATCTCATTAGCAGAACAGTACTACCTCAATGTTTTTTAAAACTAACTTATTTGTTCAATCTATTTATTTAAATGCAATTCTTGGTGCCTGTATGATTGAATAATTGCATGAAGACAGTGCTCCAAATTGCTTTTATTCCTGTTACTGGTCTCAATATATATTAAAACTATTTATCCCAAATATGTTGGGATAACTCTTAAACGCTTCAATTAAATACCTAGAATTTAAGTCCTCACTATAATTTTGTTTGTATTTAAAATACCTTGTTGATGCAAAAATGTTTCTGCTTCTTTATGCTTCATAAATTATTTGAATGCTTTGTGATCATTCCAAGCTATTCCATTCATTTTGCACCAGAAAGTCACATTCAGACAGTGATTCAATTCCAGGTCAGTGCTGATTTTAATCCCCCTCTCTTTCCCAACCATCTGCAGCATCCTATGTTGGATGTTTTACTTGTGGACGTGCTTCATATGTCAGACAAGTCTACAGTGCTGAAGTCAGTATAAAAATTACATGCATATTGAATAACTAGGACAGCAGTGAAATGACTGCACAGAGGCTAGTATCCCATCACCAAGTCACCCTTTCTTTACTTGTGCACAGTACACTAGCTTTGACCAGCCAGCTCAGAGTCAGTCCCCGAATTGAGGAGATTCTAAACCCCCTGTTTTGTTTTTATTTTTTCTTACAGAACCCCGACCCTCCTGTTTTTTTCTCTTTTTATTAAACCCCCACAACACTATTGCCTAACTGCGGTAGTGCTTATTTTTTCCCCAGCACCCATGCTGTGTGTGTGTAGATGTGAGCCACACTGAGATACACAAGGTGTACGAATCTTTATTCAATTTCCACCACCAGGAAGATAGGAAAACACCCGAATGACCAGTGACAAACACTGCCCTTCACATCAAAGGGCAGTGCTGTGTGATCAAACAGTGAAGGGGAGGGTAGGGACTAAATCAAAATAGAGTTGGAAGGGGAAATAATGCACTCCACTCCCTGCGTAACCCCCTGTTTATTTTTTTCTCTCTTTTTTTAGATTTAACCCCCACACTACCGCCTAACTGCGGTAGTGTTTATTTTTCCCCAGCACCCATGGTGCGTGTGTGTAGGTGTGAGACACAGTGAGAGACACAAGGTGTACGAATCTTTATTCATTTTCCACCACCAGGAAGATAGGAAAACACCCGAGTGGCCAGTGACAAGCAGTGCACTTCACAAAAAAGGCAATGCTGTGTGCTCAAACAGTGAAGGGGAGGGCAGGGACTAAATCAAAATAGAGTTGGAGGGGGAAATAATGCACTCCACTCCCTGCGTAACCCCATTTATTAATTTTTCCCTTCACAAAACAACTCCTGGTTATTTTTTTTCTTTTTTGTTTTAACCCCCACACTACTGGCTAACTGCGATAGTGCTTATTATTTTTTCCCCCCAGCACCCCTGGTGTGTGTGCGGGTGAGAGACAGTGAGAGACACAAGGTGTACGAATCTTTATTCAATTTCCACCACCAGGAAGATAGGAAAACACCCGGGTGGCCAGTGACAAACACTACCCTTCACAAAAAAGGCAATGCTGTGTGATCAAACAGTGAAGGGGAGGGCAGGATTAAATCAAAATAGAGTTGGAGGGGGAAATAATGCACTCCACTCCCTGCGTAACCCCCTGTTTATATGTGACAGCCAGGTTTCCTGATTGGCCCAGGTTAACAACTCCAATCAAGGAACTCACAATCAATGAGATCCACCTGGTTCCAATCACTACAAAGACATCCATCAGATCGTACTGCTGTTTATGCTTCAGTTGTGTTATTCCTCCAATTCTTTTCATTATGAATGTGATTAATAATGTGATAATGACCAGACAATCTGTTTTCTTTTGTTAAGTTGATTAAGGGATAGGTATTAGCCAGGACACCAGGAACATCTTCCATGGCCTTCTTTTAAGTCGTGCGATGGGATCTCTTACATCAACTTAAACAGGCAGAGGCATCATAGGAAATCTCACCACCAATGGAGCAAATCACAGCGGTGCTGCTGTATCCAATTGTGAATGTTGGTGGGAAACCAAGGAGGAATAAACATCTCTACTTTGTAACAAAGTTGTTTTATATTTAATGCTTTTGGTAGAACTTGTATTTTGAAAAATTGTGGAAAATGAATTCAACTTTTTTGGAACTACTGAGAGAGCTTCCTTTAAAAGAAGTAATTGAAAGGTCACTGTGGACAGAGAAAGAATGTTTTCAACTGTGTTTCCCAAAATTGCTGTGGCTGGTGATAACTGCACGTCTGCATGGTCTGGAGACCTCTGCTGTGACCATTTGAACAGCGACTGGTTGGGGGTCTGGAATAAGTTGAAACAAGAAGCCTGTGAGGAAGAATTACCTAGCTGACCTCTCTTATTTCTGAAAAAACAAACCCTCCTGTTCAGTGCATGGTCAATCCTATTTGTTCTTCTGAAAGAGCGATTGGAAGAACTTCTCAATCAGCTACTTCCTGAGCAAGTTATGTCTGCCAAGACTTCAGAGACAACTTGCATGATGAGTGACTTGATTACATGTGCCAGAATGTCAGAAGAACAGACTTTCTCTTGAATGAGTTGCCAACACAGAATAAAACATGAAAGACAGAATTGGGAAAGTTCCCCTGTAAGTCCTCTGGCAAATTCCATAGAAACTCTGCTTAACTTCCTTTTACTTGAAATTATGGGTCTGGAAGCTTTTTCAAGCTAATTGTTAACTTCCTACACATGGGTTAACACATATGTTTAAATTAGAATTTGAAGAATCTGAACATGCTGTAAACAATAATATATCTATATATCTTTTTTAATATATATATGTGTAAACATAAAGCACACACATTAGTTTATATACAGTTTCATCTCAACAAAATGTAGGAACATAGGAACAGGGCTTGACCATTCAGTCCCTTGAGCCTGTTACACTTCTCAATGAGATTATGGCTGATCTGTGGCCTAACTCCATATACCCTTGCTTATCAAACAATTATCTATTATAGAATTAAAAATTAACAACTGATTCAGCATCAACTGCCATTTGTGGAAGAGGGTTCCAAACATCTCCCATCCTTTGTGTGTAGAAGTGGTTCTTAACATCTCTCGATGGTCTGGCCCTCATTCTCAGACTATGCCCCCTAATTCTAGAACGCCAACCAGTGGAAACAATTAAGCTTTATCCTCCCTGTCTTTTCCTGAGAATATCTTCGATATTAGGAGGTAAAAACAATTACTGCAGATGCTGGAAACCAGATTCTGGATTAGTGGTGCTGGAAGAGCACAGCAGTTCAGGCAGCATCCATGGAGCAGCGAAATCAACATTTCGGGCAAAAGCACTGGGCTTTTGCCCGAAACGTCGATTTCGCTGCTCCTTGGATGCTGCCTGAACTGCTGTGCTCTTCCAGCACCACTAATCCAGTATCTTCAATATTATCCTAACACAACTAGATCATGATCAAAGTATGGAATTCCTTGCATAAGTACAGAAATTAATATTAAAATGAAGCTTGAAACAGAAGCATATGAAAAATTTAGGTGCATAAAAGAAAACAAGCTGAATTTAGAGAACAGGAAATAAGATATTAAACAATGGAATAGGTAAGGGAGAGAATACATAAGGACTGACAAGCAACGTAAAAGGAACTGATAAATAAATAAAAATAAAACATTAAATTAAGAAGAGGTTAGCTTACAGAAAATCAATAATATATACTTATGGATGATAAAGGAATCAAAATACTAAAGAAGTACTTTGTCTCCATAGCCACTTTAGAGTACACAAAAGGCAATAGGAAGGCAGAAGGAATGAGGTGAAATTATTATATTGTGTAACTATAGATAAAGCTGAAAATGTGTTGCTGGAAAAGCGCAGCAGGTCAGGCAGCATCCAAGGAGCAGGAGAATCGATGTTTCGGGCATGAGCCCTTCTCATGCCCGAAATGTTGATTCTCCTGCTCCTTAGATGCTGCCTGACCTGCTGCGCTTTTCCAGCAACACATTTTCAGCTCTGATCTCCAGCATCTGCAGTCGTCACTTTCTCCTAACTATAGATAAAGCAATAGTCATGAAAAAGACAAGGTCCCTGACTGATATCAGTCATATGATCAATGATCTCATCACGATTTATTTGTTAACACATCAGCACCTAAAGGTCTCAGTACTTAGTCCACACTGTTCCATTAGTTTATTTTAATAACCGACATAATCTTTGTAATTATTAAAATCATCATTAACAGCATGCTTACTATTTTCAATTGATCTTACCAGCAGTCCTTAGAAGGGATTGCTGAAGGCTGCCATATTTTAAAAATATTTACTCAAATGACTATATTTGTTTCTTACTCCTGAACTTACCTTAGTCTGTGAGCTGATTGGAGTCAGTCTTGTTTTCCTCCCTGCCCCCATAATGTCTCTGAGACTCTACCTGGTGTCTTCAGCTCATCAGGAATAAACAAATGAGGTTGATCAACAATTTCTGCTGTGCACAGTGCCACACTGAATCCCAATTTGACGCAAACTTTAATCTCTTATAATGTCACCAAACATAAATGCAAAAAAGCTAGACCTTAAGAGCTCACTGGTTAGGGTACAGTTCAGATTCTGTATCCAGTTTTCCATACCTAACTTTCGGATAATTTCAAGTCAGTACATGTTAACTACATCCATAATTCCTTACTGACAATGAAATTGTTGCAACATTGCCAGGGATGGAGGGTTTGAGCTATTGGGAGAGGCTGAATAGGCTGGGGCTTTATTTTCTCTGGAATGTCGGAAGCTGAGGGATGACCTTATAGAGGTTTATAAAATCATGATGGGCATGGATATAGTAGATAATCTTTTTCCCCAGGGTAGGGGAATCTAAAATTAGAGGTCATAGGTTTAAGGTGAGATAGGAAAGATTTAAAAGGGATCGAAGGGACAACTTTTCCACACAGAATATATGGAATGAATTGCCAGAGGAAGTGTTGGAGGCTAGTACAATTACAACATTTAAAATGCATCTGGACGGGTATATGAATAGGAAGAGTTTTACAGAATACTGAGTGGGGGCCTGGACAGAGTGGATGTTGGGAAGGTGTTTCCATTGGTAGAAGAGACTAGGACCTGTAGGCAGAGCCTTGGAGAAAATGGAAGACCTTTTAGAACGGAGATAAGGAGAAACTTCTTCAGCCAGAGACTGGGAAATCTATGGAATTCACTGCCTCAGAAAGCTGTGGAAGCCAGGTCATTGAATATATTCAAGACCAAGACAGATAGGTTCTCAAGTATCAAGGGGATCAAGAGTTATAGGGAGAAGGTGGGAGAATGAGGATGAGAAACATATCCGCCAAAATTGAATGGTGGTGCAGACTCGATGGGCTGAATGGCCTAACTTCTGTTCCTTTGTCTTATTGTCATATGGTTTAGAGAGGTATGGGCCAAATGATGGCAAATGGGACTAGATTTATTCAGGATATCTGGTTAGCATGGACAAGTTGAACCAAAGGGTCTGTTTCTGTGCACCTCTATAACTCTCTGACTCTATGAACTTGTAACTGCATAATCAACACTAAGGCTTTACTGGAGGTCAGACTCTTAGATATTCAAGTTGGATGTTAAAAGTGAATATAGAAGTAATCAAATCAAAAGACTACAATTTAAACTGGGAAGTCTAAAAAGGAACAAATGTGATTAATAACAATTTGTCTGCCTAAGGGAAATAAATCTGTTGATTGTGTGTTGAATTCTACCTTGGATACAGAGAGGAATGATATATAACATACAAATTCTTCTCACTGCATTCATTCCTACTTCTACAGTGGCAGCTATCTTTAACAATATAGAGTTAACATGTGGCACCTAAGAGGGATAAAAGATTGCCCATGTGTATCCTTAAAGACCGAATGAAAACCTCAAGAAAAATAATTCCAACAATAACTTTTGATGTAAATTTAAATAAAATTTCAGATAAGATCTCTTTCTTGTTCTACATCATATTTTTTATTTTCTATCTTGTTATCTTTTAAGTAAATTGTTTACTCGCTTTAATTTGAACTATGTTATTTGATAACTATGCTTTCCATTTCAAATAGACTGAATATGAATAGCCTCTGATGTAAAACAGCTCAGTACAATGTTAATTGCTGTAAGAGTCTCTGACTCCAATTGTTAATACTGTTGCAGGTTACTCCCACTGCCAGCTCATAATGCCCATTTAGTTCTTTCCTGAAGATGGCTTTTCGTATACAATTCTTGGTCAACTAAAGGGGCACATTAATCTGAGGCTATTGTATAATTTTGTCCCATTGTTCCATTCCGTGGTTAGAGTGATTCTATTAAGATAAACCCTCTCTCTTCCCTTACAGCCGCCCAACAACCCCTCTTTACAATCCTCTCTAATTACTCACTGTATGGCCTTTCTTCCCAGTCATAATACAGAGACCCTTTCCACTAGCCTCATTCAATTGGCCCTTCATCTTCTTCCACATTCATGCACTCAGTAAACAGCCCCTATTCCCATCACGTCTCCCTTCCCTGCAGCTCATTTACTCAGCATTTCGTCTTTTCAACCCACTCCTTTATGTGTGTGTGTTTGTCTCTCTATTGATCTCTCCCCAGCAAAAATATTACATAAAGGTGAACATGCCGAGGTTTAATATTGTTAATTGTAATAATGTTTTCAGCAGTGACTCACTCAGATGCCCATCCTTTCCAACAGGAGGGAAATGCAGTACAGCTTTTCTCAATCATTCATGGAATGAGGGTACTGTTGGCTAGGCCAGTACTTATTGCCCATCCCTAACTGCCCAGAGGCCAATCAAGAGTCAACCACATTGCTGTGGGTCTGGAGTTACATGTAGACCAGGCCAGGTAAGGATGGCAGTTTCCTTCACTGAAGGGCATTAGTAAACCAGATGAGTTTTTCACCCAAATATTGACCATAGAATCATGGTCATCATTAGACTGTTATTTTGTTTTAAATTGAATTCAGATTCCACCATCTGCCTTGGCAGGATTTGAACCCAGGTCCCCAGACTGACAATCCAGTGATAACGCCACTAGACCACCACCTTCCCAATTACATTACAGTATTACTGAAGAATGGGAAAAACTTAAACTTGTTCATCAGGGCAGATGCAAAAATGCCACATTTTAAAGGGAGCAGCCAATGTATCCCACTGAGAAAGAAGTGTTGATTAATTGGTGAGTTATCAAATCTATAAGGAGAGAAGGTCCCATCTGGCAGCTGTATTGTTTGAGGTGGAATTGAGACAGACCCTTTGTTCTTGATATAAATAGATAAAGACAATTAGATCTATCTTTACAAATTTTTTGTATCGTAAGTGAAAGGAAACTGTACAATAGTTAAAACAGCAATGTTTCACGCCATGACTATTTTGATTTCATGCAGGTGTAGCTGAAGATACGGAGAACCCCTCTGTTAATTAAACCAAACACCCAGAAAAGCTCACCTCGCCTCGTAATCTGTTAAAATATGAGTGACAGAGAACTCCCAAATTCCACTATTTAAAGAAAGTAATATCAATTTGCTCTTTAACTCTAAAAGTGAACATTAAACAACAACTATTTATGACTCTAAGCCTCCTTTCACATAAATACTTGTTATCTGCCTCCGACTCTATAATGATATACTTTTCAAATAAAAGCCCATATTATATTTACATCAACTTAATTTCAAAACTACACAGTGGCTGTCATCAGTGTCTGTCTCCCACGGGTTGTGTTTGGTCTTTTGCTGCAAATGTGTTCCAGTTACTCTCAAAGGTGACAGTTATTCTGTCAAGGGCAGTTGGCCTCATGTCTGACTTTCAAAACATCTGCTTCTTTATACCCGTAACATTGGATCATCTCATTAGTTCGAATTGGCAAAACCAATAAATTCAAACGCGATTGGGTTTTAGTATCCTGGGACATAATTTAATCTGGTTGGCTAACTTAAAATGGTTGTCAAAACAGCAACCAAAACTCAGGTGTTTGTTTCACAACCAAATATTACATATTTTCAATTTTCCAGTACAGTCTGAGACTGTTAGTCAGTCACATGACAGGTGCCTCCAAGCTCTGAGTGCAAAACAGCTTTTATTCTCCCTTAAAGGTACACTATATGCCTTCAACTTCATAACATCTCCCCGATAAGAAAAAGTAAACCAGCATAATAAAAAGATTACATCATTTTTTTTCTAATTCTTAACCCCCATTCCAAGGAAATATATAGGATATTAATCTAAATTCATATTAATTTCTGCACACACAACACAAAAGCATTGGTATCTGTTCAATCTTATACAGTCATAGAGTCATAGAGATATACAGCACAGAAACACACCCTTGGTCCAACTCGCCCATGCTGACCAGATATCCCAACCTAATCTAGCCCCATTTGCCAGCACTTGGCCCATATCCCTCAAAACCCTTCCTATTCATATCGGCAAAAGTGAGGACTGCAGATGCTGGAGATTATAATAGAGAATATGGTGCCAGAAAAGCACAGAAGGTCAGGCAGCATCTGAGGAGCAGGAGAGTCATCATTTCGAACAAAAGCTCTTCATCAGGAATGTAATGTCCTGATGAAAGGCTTTTGCCTGAAACGTTGACTCTCCTGCTCCTCGAATGCTGCCCGACTTGCAAACTCTCTACCTTTCCTATTCATACACGCATCCAGATGCCTTTTAAATGTTATCTGTACTTTATCCATTAAATCCGCGATAATGCATCTGCTGTCACATTCTTACAACCTGCAACATGTACAATTTGTAAATTAACATAAAAATATGAGACTATTTCATTGGAGTCTTGTCTTTAAATTATTTCAAGAATGTAAGAGAATTATGATCCACGTACACAACTGTCTCTGACACGTCGTTTGTCATGTAAACAATAAAATGTTGGAAGGCCAGTATCAAACTCAATAATTCCTTTTCAATGGCAGAGTATTTTCTCTGGTCGGTGTTGAGTTTTTTTGAAAAGTAACCAACTAGTCATTCAATTCCATCATCATCTTCCTGTAGCAGTACACCTCCAATTCCTAAATCACTAGCATCAATTGCAACTGTTAATGGTTTCAAAAGTTTTAGTGTAGCTAAAACTGATGCCGTGGTTAATGCTGCTTTTAAATTGTCAAATGCCTCGTGGCATTGTTTTGTCCACCAAAATTTTGTGTTGTTCTTCAGTAAATCTGTTAGCAGTGTCACCATGCTGCTGAAGTGGGGAACAAACTTCTGATAGAATCCACTTAGTCCCAAAAATTGAAGCATCTCTTTCTTTGAGGGTAGTTGTGGAAATTCCTTGATGGCCTTTGTCTTTGCTTTCCTTGAGGTAAACCTTTCATGACCGATGTTATGTCCCAAGAATGTCACCTCTGCTTTCATGAATTCAGTCTCCTTTAGGCTTATTACCAGTTTTGCTTCTCGTAATCTTTCAAAGAGCTTTGACAACCGTACCATGTGATCTTTCCATGACTCACTAAAGATCACGACATCATCCAGAATGTGCTGGTGCGTTCTTCATTCCAAACGACATCACTATAAATTAATATAGCCCATTTGGGGTTACAAATGCAGAAACTTCTTTCACTATCTCTGTTAAAGATAACTGCCAATAATCGCAGTAAGTCCAACCTGGTGATATAAGCGACTTGTCCAACTTTCTCTATACTGTTCACTAATCTTCGTATTGGGTTTGAGTCTGATTTTGTTATGGCATTGACCTTCCAATAGTCCATACAAAATTGTTGATTCTCATCAGGTTTAGGACGAACACGATTGGCGAACCCCACTCACTCTGACTCGGTTCGATGATATCTTTGTTCAGCATCGCATCCACTTCCTTCTGGACCTGTGTGTCTTTGAAAGGAATAAGCTTGTAGGGATGTTGTTCTATCAGAACAGCATGTCCAACTTACACCTCATGCACGATAGTATCGGCGGGTCAGTGTGGACTTGTTGGGCCGAAGGGCCTGTTTCCACCCTGTAAGTAATCTAATATCTTTGTTCAGCATCGCATCCACTTCCTTCTGGACCTGTGTGTCTTTGAAAGGATTAAGCTTGTAGGGATGTTGTTCTATCAGAACAGCATGTCCAACTTACACCTCATGCACGATAGTATTAGTCCTCCCCGTCATATATCTGCATATGTCCTCATACTGCTGCAACAAACCTTTCAACTGTGTTCTTTGCTCCTGACCCAGATAGTTCACTCACCTATCCCACTCCTCATGAACTTGCTCATTGTCTAACATAATTTAAGGCCCATCAAACCCCACAACATCTGGATTTAATTCCTCACTCTGCAGGGTAGTAACTAACACCTGTTTCTTCAGTTCCCTGTCTCTATTATAATAAGGCTTCAACATATTCACACAAAATACCTGATGCAGCTTTTTTCCATCTGGCATCTTTACTGAGAAAA
This sequence comes from Chiloscyllium plagiosum, assembly GCF_004010195.1. Classification (NCBI taxonomy): domain Eukaryota; kingdom Metazoa; phylum Chordata; class Chondrichthyes; order Orectolobiformes; family Hemiscylliidae; genus Chiloscyllium; species Chiloscyllium plagiosum. The sequence continues at coordinate 133,359,817 of NC_057711.1, forward strand.
TGTCAGAATCTCAGAGTTTTTATCTGCCACCTGCTTCATGCTATGCTGTGCCCTCTTCAGGTGCCGTTTAGCGAACTCACAGGTCCAACTTAATCTCTCCCTCACCTCAGATACATAATCCAAGTGTGAGATCTCGGACTTCGGTCCTGTCAATTTTTCTTTAATTACTTTCAAAAGCCCAATCACTTCATGTCTGAATATTGACTCAAAGGGAGAAAACTGAGTTGATTCATTTGGGGCATCTCTAATGGCAAACAATACAAATGGGATACCTTTATCCCAGTCATTCAGGTAAACCTGACAGTGCTCTCTTAATATAGTCTTCAGGGTCTGATGCCACATTTCTAAGGCTCCCTAGGATTCAGAATGATATGCATTTGATTTAAAGTGTTGTATGCCTAAGCTATCCATGACCTCCGTAAACAACCTAGCAGTAAAACTAGTCCCTTAATCTGATTGAATCTCTCTGGGTAGCCCATGCTGCATGAAGAAAGCTATTAACTCCTCTACCACTTTTATGACAGGGTAAATCCTCCTGCTTAATTTAAAACCAGCAACACAGAAAAGATTGATCCCCTGCGGTAATCTGTAAAAATTCACGTGGCCAAGAACTATTTAAAGTAAAAATTTACAACTTTAATTCTTAAAGTATAACAGAGAATACCTAACTAACAACTATTTACAATTCCTTTCTCTAACCTATCTGTTACCTTTCCTTCTAAACTACTAGTCCGATTAAACTCCCGATTACGATTTACAGGAAAATTCAAATTTTAAAACCAGCCAGTGGTCGAATCTTCTCTTTATTTTCGTCCGTAGATTGGCTCTCCAGGTCAGTGTTGAGGTTTTTCTCTGTGCAAACTCCTTATCTAGACAGGTACCTCTCAGACAGTTCTGACTAGCAGTCTCCAACTGTTAGTCTGGTGGCAGTTCTCCTCCTAACTCTTCAATTTTCCCCGGTCTTATATCCCAAAGCATCAGATTGTGTGATTGCCTTTAAGATTGTCAATATACTTGACTGGGATTTGGTATTTTTCAGGGTCTAATTTAAACTGATTGGCTGAATTCGAATCTGTTTTGTTGTTCCCAGGCAACGAGCTAGCCCAGTAGCTGGAGCACATTTTACATTGTATCTTATTGAGAACGCTTGGTACTGTCACTGCTAGCTTTTACTCTCTTAAAGGTACAGTACACCCACATCTTCATAACAACCACCCTTCTTGCCTTCATACTGCGCAGTGGAATTGTCTTAGGAAATCTGGTAGATACATCCATTACGGTTACAAGTACTGTTTCCCAGTATTAGTTTTAGGGAGGGGACCTACACAGTCAATCATAACCCATGTGTTAGGTTCTTCAAATGCAGAAATTGGTAACAAGGTTGTGGTTCTGTTCGCCGAGCTGGAAGTTTTTGTTGCAAACGTTTCGTCCCCTGGCTAGGCAACATCATCAGTGCTTGGGAGCCTCCTGCGAAGCGCTTCTTTGATGTTTCCTCCGGTGTTTATAGTGGTCTGTCCCTGCCGCTTCCGGTTGTCAGTTTCAGCTGTCCGCTGTAGTGGTTGGTATATTGGGTCCAGGTCGATGTGTTTGTTGATGGAGTTTGTGGATGAATGCCATGCCTCAGACAGAGAACAGCCAGGGAATTCCTAGAGGCATGGCATTCATCCACAAACTCCATCAACAAACACATCGACCTGGACCCAATATACCAACCACTACAGCGGACAGCTGAAATTGACAACTGGAAGCGGCAGGGACAGACCACTATAAACACCGGAGGAAACATCAAAGAAGTGCTTTGCAGGAGGCTCTCAAGCACTGATGATGTCGTCTAGCCAGGGGACGAAACGTTTGCAACAAAAACTTCCAGCTCGGCAAACAGAACCACAACAACGAGCACCCGAGCTACAAATCTTCGCACAAACTTTGAATTGGTAACAAGGTGCTGGTTTTATTACTGCCTGTGGCTTACCCACCATCTGGCATGCATGACATGTATGGCAAAAGTTAACCACAACCTTGTGCAATCCAGGCCAATAGAAGTGCTTTTGTACCTTAACCTGAGTCTTCCTTACACCTAGGTGACCTCCTGATGGCATTTTATGTGATTAGATTAGATTAGATTACTTACAGTGTGAAAACAGGCCCTTCGGCCCAACAAGTCCACACCGACCCGCCGAAGAGCCACCCACCCAGATCCATTCCCTTAAATTTACCCCTTCACCTAACACTACGGGCAATTTAGCATGGCCAATTCACCTAACCTACACATTTTTGGACTGTGGGAGGAAAGCAGAGCACCCAGAGGAAACCCACGCAGACACAGGGAGAATGTGCAAACTCCACACAGACTGTTGCCTGAGGCGGAAATTGAACCCGGGCCTCTGGCGCTGTGAGGCAGCAGTGCTAACCACTGTGTCACCATGCCACTCACCATGTGCTACCCGTAACACTTCCTGGCTGTATGTTACCGGCAACACAGTCTGGTGCACGTCTGCCCATTTCTCCTCTGCACTAACCTGGAACTAACACTCTGTCCATCACTCCTAATTTTACTTCCCCAGTCTTGAGTTAACATTCCAACCTGAACTTAAATAAGGGAACACTAAATTTCTGTCCATCTATCCCACAAATTACCACTCTCTCCGGTAACATGTCAGAAAGAGTGCAAATATGTTCATCTCTTATTATTAGAGTCTGATTTGATCCTGTATTTCAGAAAATTATAGCTTATTTCTCTTCTCCCTCTGTTCTTTCTGAGTAAATTTTATCCACAGAGGTGAAGTGTTTATAGAGATCAGGTACTAACTCCAAACCTAGCCCCTGCCTAGGCTGTGTACTCTCCTTCAACTCTTAGACCTTTCTTTGGGTTTCCTTTACTAATTTCACTAATGACACTGGATGAGCCTCTTTTACCACATCTTTTCTCACCGTGCCTTTCTTCATTGACCAGCACCGTGACTTTATGTGTCCCACTTTACTACAATGTAAACCCCTGAGGTCTTTCACCTCTTTTTCACCCTCTTGTGCCTCTTCTTTCACCTGTGGTAAACTACTCTTTGTCTCATCGTGTAGGATCTCCTTTTCAGCCAATTTCTATCCCTCACAGGATGAAATTCTTGCCGGAAGCTAAACTTTGCTTTATGCCCGAATGCATATTCACCTGCCATCTCTACTGCCCTTCTCACTTCTTGAACTTTCTGTTCATCCACATGAATTCTTATCATCTCAGGAAATGAGTTTTTAAAACTTTTCCAGCAGAATAATCTCTCTTTGAGGCTCATAGGTTTTATCTATTTTTAAGGTACACACCCATCTATCAAAATTACTTTGTTTAATTCTTTCGAACTCAACGTAAGTCTGACCTGGTTCCTTCTTTGTGTTTCTGAATCGCTGTCTATATGCTTCTGGTACCAATTCATAAGCACTTAAAAAAGCCTGTTTAATTTCTTGATCTCTTGACACCTCATCTGACAGCAATGCATATGCCTCGCTAGCTCTACCAGTTTAGTCTGAACAAGCATGACCCACAAGATCTCTGGCCACTCCATCTGCCGAGCCAATTTTTCAAATGAAATAAAGAAGAATTTGACACCTTTCTAATCAAAATGTGGCAGTGTTTTAACATATTTGTATGTATCACTACCTTCTCTCTTCATCTCCATCCTGTTAACTTGATGTTCCTGACTAAGTTGCAACTTCTGAAGTTCAAATTTTCTCTTGTTTTCTCTTTCTATTGTCTCTCTTTCTCTATCCCTTTCTTCTCTCTCTCTTTGTTGCTCTTTCTTTTTTTTTTTCCTCCCTCTTTGCTCTGCTAAGAATCTTCTGTCTCTTTCTTCCTCTCTCTCTCTTTCTTCTCACTCTCCTTTTCTTCTCTCTCATAGAACATAGAACAATACAGCGCAGAACAGGCCCTTCAGCCCTTGATGTTGCACCGACCTGTGAACTATTCTCAGCTCGTCCCCCTACACTATCCCAAAATCATCCATGTGCTTATCTAAGGATTGTTTAAATCTCCCTAATGTGGCTGGGTTGACTACATTAGCAGGTAG
>NC_057711.1:133364116-133368482 GCF_004010195.1 Chiloscyllium plagiosum
AAGTGCATCGCCTCACATTTAGCTGCATTGAACTCCATTTGCCACCTCTCAGCCCAATTCTGCAGTTTATCCAAGTCCCCCTGCAACCTGTAACATTCTTCCAAACTGTCCACTACTCCACTGACTTTCGTGTCATTTGCAAATTTACTAATCAATCCACCTGTGCCTGTGCCTAAGTCATTTATAAAAATGACAAACAGTAGTGGTCCCAAAACAGATCCTTGTGGCACACCACTAGTAACTGGACTCCAGACTGAATATTTTCCATCAACCACCACTTGCTGCCTTCTTTCAGAAAGCCAGTTTTTAATCCAAACTGCTAAATCACCCTCAATTCCATGCCTCTGCATTCTCTCCATCAGCCTACCATGGGGAACCTTATCAAAGGCTTTACCTTTTCTTCTCTCTTGGCTCTTCTTTCCCTTTCTCTATCTTCTAACTCCATTTTCCTCAATTAAAAATTGGCTTTCTGAAAGAAGGCAGCAAGTGGTGGTTGATGGAAAATATTCAGTCTGGAGTCCAGTTACTAGTGGTGTGCCACAAGGATCTGTTTTGGGATCACTGCTGTTTGTCATTTTTATAAATGACTTAGGCGCAGGCACAGGTGGATTGATTAGTAAATGTGGGCGGTACGGTGGTACAGTGGTTAGCACTGCTGCCTCACAGCGCCAGAGACCCGGGTTCAATTCCCGACTCAGGCGACTGACTGTGTGGAGTTTGCACATTCTCCCCGTGTCTGCGTGGGTTTCCTCCGGGTGCTCCGGTTTCCTCCCACAATCCATAAAAATGTGCAATTCAGGTGAATTGGCCATGCTAAATTGCCCATAGTGCTAGGTAAAGGGGTAAATGTAGGGGAATGGGTGGGTTGTGCTTTGTGGGCGGCACGGTGGCACAGTGGTTAGCACTACTGCCTCACAGCGCCAGAGACCCGGGTTCAATTCCCGCCTCAGGCGACTGACTGTGTGGAGTTTGCACATTCTCCCCGTGTCTGCGTGGGTTTCCTCCGGGTGCTCCGGTTTCCTCCCACAGTCACAAAGATGTGCAGGGTCAGGTGAATTGGCCATGCTAAATTGCCTGTAGTGTTAGGTAAGGGGTAAATGTAGGGGTATGGGTGGGTTTCGCTTCGGCGGGTCGGTGTGGACTTGTTGGGCCGAAGGGCCTGTTTCCACACTGTAATCTAATCTAAATCTAAATCTAAATAATTTAAGCTTTTCTAACTCTAAGTTAGAAAAGTGCTTGACTAACTTACTTACAATTTTAGCTTTACTTCTATCCTTGGTTAGACCCAATTCGAAGCTATTTGCTAATTCTAAAAGTATGACCTTTTTCTGTCTTTCTAAAGTTTCTTGGCAAATTTAGGAATCATCTTCAAACCCCAGAACCACTTTAGCAATTTTAAGAGCCATTTCTCCCATTTTTAATTCAACCAATCACAAATAATCGAAATTAAACAAATTGTCTCACCTAAATTTTATTTAAAGATTTAGTACACTAATCGGCAAGTGTTTAAATCTGCTGGGACCTTTCGTACCCCAAATCTCAGACTGGATCTGTCTAAAGCCTGGACTTGAACCCCCAGACTGTTAGGACACAGCTGTGAATCCTTCTGCTAACTGAACCAAACACCTGGAAAAGCTCACCTCACCTCGTAATCTGTTAAAATATGAGTGACAGAGAACTCCCAAATTCCACTATTTAAAGAAAATAATATCAATTTATTCTTTAACTCTAAAAGTGAACATTAAACAAAACTATTCACAACTCTAAGCCACCTTTCACATAAATACTTGTTATCTGCCTCCAACTCTATAATGATATACTTTTCCAATAAAAGCCCATATTACACTTACATCAACTTATTGTCAAAACTACACAGTGGCTGTCATCAGTGTCTGTCTCCCACGGGTTTTCTTCGGCTGCAAAGATGTTTCTTATGAAAAAGGTACCTTTGATAGAGAGTGTTTTGCTGGCATTTACTCTGTCGATGGCAGTTGGTCTCACTTCTAGCTTTCAAAATGTCTGCTTCTTTATTCCCATAACATCGGATCGTCTCATTGGTTTGAGGTTGGCAAAAAACAATAAATTCAAACTTGATTGGGTTTTAGGATCCTGGGGCATAATTTAAACTGGTTGGCTAAATTCAAATGGTTGTCAAAACAGCAACTAAAACGCAGGTGTTTGTTTCACAGCCAAATGTTACATATTTTCAATTTTCCAATACAGACTGAGACTGTTAGTCAGTCACATGACAGGCGCCTGCAAGCTCTGAGTGCAAAACAGCTTTCACAGTCTCAAAGGTACAGTACACGTTTTCAATGTCATAACAATTATATAATAAAACAAACTGAGTAAATTAGTGGTGCAATCTACTTAACAAAGATCCAGCCCTCAACAATTGTGTATAAATAAAATTAATTTATCACTTTGTTCCAGGAAATAAATAGCTTTGTATTCATATCACTTCAGCTCATTACAGTTGTCAAACACCACAAAGAATTTACACTCATCCTGTAGATAGTGAGATATATTATGGAAACAGGTTGGACTAATACCAAACTTTGTGCTAAAGTTATCAGGGGTTCCATTTACTGGAGATTACATAGGTGCAGTGGTGAGACAGATGAATGTAATCTCAATTCTCTAATCATCATGATGTTGGGTAATCCTCACGGACTATTTGGATTTTTTCTCCTTCTCAGGTTTATATGTCCAGATATTTATATGTTGTCCTAATCAATGTTTTTCTATGACTGTCTTTATTCCAGCAGATCTCTGTTTATATAGTTGTATTGTACAAGTACATTCAATCATGTGCTAATATACTTCACTTAGAAGTATAATTCAAATATAAATATATAAAGTTAAAAAAATCTGTTGAAAGCTCTTATACTGCGATACATTTTTGAGAATTGCAAGTTACTTCTTTCACTAATTTGAATCCAATATGAAAAAATTAACAAAAATATCCTCACTGTATAAAAAGTGAAATGAGAGTTTGTTTAGTTTAGTGGTGGGATAAACGTTAAGAACAACATCTTACTTAAGTGTGTACACATCCATTGTCTAAGGAACAGAAGATGTAAAATCAAGATCAGCATCTGGGAGGAAGGCCATGAGGAGGCAAGACCACTTGAGAAATGCCAGAACAAAAATCAGCAGATGTGATACATCTGTAAGCATAGGGCAAACATTCAGTCATCAATAAAACTAGGGCAGAAAGTCTGCTTCAGGGACAGGATGTGAGAAGGCATGGTCATCAGACAAACAGATCAATGGAATTCTGTATTTTCAAAACACCTGATGGGAAATTCAAGAAGACCCTTATTCTTACTCAAGTCAAGTAAATTGAGACCAAGTATGATTATAACAGAATGTGGGAGAGCCATACTGACGCTACATCAGCTGGTTTACAAAGTGAGACAACTATTCCAAATGTGATACATAGCCATCACCAAAATGTAAAACTCAAGTGAACCAGATTGGGACATCCAGTCAAAGTTTCAGATTGTCTTGACTTGTATGCCTTGGACTTGGAGATGGGGCAAGGGGTGAAGAGATACTGATAATGGTTACAGTGGTTACAGTGAAAATGGTAACTATGCTGTAAATAATGACATTAATGATTGCAAAGACTATGCAGATGAGTAGATGTAAACTGCTGGAATAATGTAGAGAGAAATTTTGGTGTGGAAGGGGCAAGAGAAATACAATAGAGTAGCCATGGGCACCCGCATGGGCCCCAGCTATGCCTGCTCTTTGTAGGATATGTGGAACAGTCCATCTTCTGCAGCTACACTGGCACCACCCCCCACCTTTTCCTCCGCTACATAGATGACTGTATCGGCGCTGCCTCGTGCTCCCACGAGGAGGTTGAACAATTCATCCACTTTACCAACACCTTCCACCCCGACCTCAAATTCACCTGGACCGTCTCAGGCTCCTCCCTCCCCTTCCTAGACCTTTCCATTTCTATCTCGGGCGACCGAATCAACACGGACATTTACTATAAACCGACCGAGTTCCACAGCTACCTAGACTACACCTCCTCCCATCTTGCCCCCTGTAAAAATGCCATCACATATTCCCAATTCCTTTGTCTCCACCGCATCTGCTCCCAGGAGGACCAGTTCCAATACCGTACAACCCAGATGGCCTCCTTCTTCAAAGACTGCAATTTCCCCCCAGACGTGGTCGACGATGCCCTCCACAGCATCTCCTCCACATCCCGCTCCTCCGCCCTTGAGCCACGCCCCTTCAGTCACCACCAGGACAGAACCGCACTGGTCCTCACCTACCACCCCACCAACCTCCATATACAGCGTATCATCCGCCGTCATTTCCGCCACCTCCAAACGGACCCCACCAC
>NC_057711.1:133368849-133382905 GCF_004010195.1 Chiloscyllium plagiosum
ATGAACTCAGATTTCTCCAGTTTCCTCATTTCCCCTCCCCCCACCTTGTCTCAGTCAAATCCCTCGAATTCAGCACCGCCTTCCTAACCTGCAATCTTCTTCCCGCCCTCTCCGCCCCCATCCCACTCCAGCCTATCACCCTCACCTTAACCTCCTTCCACCTATCGTATTCCCAACACCCTTCCCCATGTCCCTCCTCCCTACCTTTTATCTTAGCCTGCTGGACACACTTTCCTCATTCCTGAAGAAGGGCTCATACCCGAAACGTCGATTCTCCTGTTCCTTGGATGCTGCCTGACCTGCTGCGCTTTTCCAGCAACACATTTTCAGCAGGAGAAATATAGTATGATGAGATTCTGCACACCATGGTGATGTAACTGATCAATAACTTTGACACCAGTCAGGAACAAGATACTTGTCTACAATGAGCAAGTGAAAAGAGGGGACTCGCTCACTGCATGGGAGAATTGATTCTAAGATCCTACTAGTCAAGATGTAAATGTAAACATTGTTGCAGGGCACAAAGAGCTAAGCAGCCTTGCTTTGAGATGACTAGTAAACTAAAACAGGGATAATGTATGTGGCAACGCCCACAACCACAGTTATTCCACACTGGTATTTCATAGTGCAGGCAGTGGTCTTGGCTAAAACCAGAGATAAAGCAGTATGTTGTACTGTAAGTGGGATCTAATCAAGGTTGAATTCAGATTGAGCAGAACATTTCTATTTTCAATTACTTCTCTCTCAAAATAAATCCTAGACTTGGATTTTCTTTGTAGTCTTGCTAACCTGTGGCTTCGTGTCCTTGTATTTTGAGCTCCCTTTGGTCTTCTTCCCCATTGAGATACGCACCTCTCAAGTAATAAATAACCTCGCTGTTCTTCAAACAAAATGTGCATACAGTGCATTGACAGGTATAGGGACTGTTATCGCACACCAATTGGACATTAAGGGAGTGAAATCCTTGGATTGATGTAATAATATGGATTGAGAGCAGGAGCCTGTTTATCCCCCTGAGTGAAAGCTATTATACAAGAAATCAAGGAAATCTAGCCATCCATTAAAAAATTACTGGCGCACACTCAATTTTCTTGTTTATATGTAAAATTGTGATGGTGCTGTCACTTTAAAAGGATTTTTGTCCTGCTTTTTTTTTCTGAAGAGAGGCTGTAAGGCAAACTGGTTACTGAAGGTGACTTGTGTAAAAGGTTTGGGAGGTTTGTTTTTTTTCTCACAACCTGAATGGGGGTGGCCGACTCTCACAAATACAGAGCTCTGTGTTTTGTTTTTTTTAAGTAATATCAGAAAGGGTCTCAAAAGAGTTGGAAGCTTAAGTGAAGGTCTCTTTGCTGCTACTCTCTCTGAATTTTCTCTTGGTGCTTTTGCCTCTCAGATTGGAGAACTGTATATCAGAATCTGTGGCAGAATTTTCCTTTTTGCCGAGGGATGTGTTTATGGGATATTACTGTATTGGAACAGTTAACTACTGTATCTATTACTCAGTTAAGTTTTCCAGTAGTTAAGTTATTCTAAATTCCTCTTTCTTATGTTTATATTCTAACTACAGTGTTTAAATAAATTGTGTTCTGTTTAACGTCAAGTAGTTAGACCAGTCACATCACTTCTGGAACACAACATTTCACACCTGCCTTTAAAATGAGAAAAAGTTACATTGTAGGCTATCTTCTTAAAATACTTTGGGGAGTCCAGTCTGGTCCATTACATAAATATTATGAACTGAGTTAAACTTCCAAGCAGACCACTAAGTGCTCACTTTATACAAGAAAGAAGCTACAGGTGTTGTCCATTGTTTCACTGAATGGGCCAGTGACCAAGAAATTCAACACAATAATGGCCTTCTGGGATAGTTCACACTATTTTATTCCTAGAAGTTTGCATACCTCCTTGCAAAGCTAGTTCAAAGCTGCTCCAAGACTTCTGTTGTAAATTGCAGCCTTACGGCAGGACTGGAAGATAGGAAATTTTCTGACATTTGGTCATAACAGAAGAGAGGGGTAAGCCCAGCATTACAGACCTGTTGGTTCAATATAGTTTGTGAGGAAGATCTTTAGAAACAACAACGTGGGAGAAAACTACGTTGCATAAGCCTTGTCTAATAAAAAATTAGCTAGCATAGACCTTTGAGGGCAAATTGTGTTTGACTCACTTGATAGATATTATTGCTGAGACAATAGAGAATGTGAAGAAAAAGTGCAGTATCAGCATGTACATAAAATAGATGAATGAATGAAACATCAGATGAATGGGTTTCTTTTCAGACTATCAGGAAGTGCCCAATAGATCCCAAAGGTTCAGCCCTAGGACCAGTACTGTAGTTGATACACATGATTGATTTGGTCTTGGAGACTCAGGACACAATTTCAAAATCTGCAGGCAATACAAATTTGATGTGTAATCAGTGACAAAAATAGAAATTGCTGTAAATGCTCAGCAGGCATGGTAGCATCTATGGGGAGAAATCAGAGTTTATGTTCAGATTGAGTAACCCTTCCTGTGTAATTAGTAGTGATGATCTGCTTCATTTGGTTCCTCTTAAATGTGGCATGAGCTAGATTGGCACAGCCTACAGTAAACAATGATGGAATTATGCAAAATAGTATTTTCCTCACCTAACTCTATAACTAGTGGCTGTGCCTCAGCCCATCTCAAAGTCTCTTTTGTTTTCAGAAGTCAAAACTTAAATGGTGCACTACACCAGTAGTTGCTTTCTCCTCCTGCAATTACTCTCCCTCCTCCAGAGGCAAATCTGCTAGATTTATGCTCCAGCAACCTATTGGATTTCCAAAACAGATGTGCTTACCTTAATCCCTTTATTCTGGATGGCAAAATATGAATCTCTACAGCTCTCCTCATTAACCTGAGCTCCAGCTTTTACACATCGCAGTGACTACAACCAACCAGAGTTACTTTGTCACTTGAATTGTAAATTCTTGATTTATCTTCTTACACTCTCTTTCTCTGGATCTAATGCAAAACCTCATAAAATAGAGGAGGCTGTTTGACCCATTGTGTGTGTCACTGTCAACTATTTCCACCCCCACCCCTACCCCCACCACCCCAATCTCTGCTCCTTGCTCAGAGCCATGCAAATTTCTCTTTTTCACGAATATATCTCAATCTCTTTAGAAAGTTACTATTGAATCTTATTCCACTACCTTTTCAGGTTGAGTATTCTAGATACATTCTGGAATATTCTATTAGTTTTCTTACTTACCTTTGCACATTATTCAAATGTTAAAAGAAATGAAATAAAAATAAGCCTCCAGTCACTTCCTAAATTTTCTGATGCATATTAAGTCAGTTCAAGATGTTATCAGTCAATTTTGTACACATCTTCAAACAATTGACAATATTTTACATTCATTACATCATACCTTAGCCAAACAATTACAATCTCGGCCTCGAAAACGTACATTTATCCAGTTTCCACAGCCTTTTGGATGAGCAAGTTTTGGATTTCCACAGCTCTCACAGGTTAAGCCATTGATTTGCTTCACTCTAATACAGAGGTTTAGCCTTATTGTTTTAAATTACCCAACTTTGAGGAACGAATCCCTCCGTACCTACCCTATTATATTCAGGCAAGGGTGCAGCATGTAAGAAAATTGTAGTGATTCAAACCAGATCTCATTGACTGTGAGATCCCTGATTGGCCCAGATTACCAATCCCAATCAGGGAGCAGAAAGTGAGGACTGAGAATGCTGGAGATTAGAGTCAAAGAGTGCGGTGCTGGAAAAGCACAGCTGGTTGGTCAGCATCTGAGGGGCAGGAGAATTGACATAAGCCCTTCAACAGGAATGAGGCTTGTGGCCCAAAGGGGACTGAGTGAAAAATGGGAAGGGGGTGAGGCTGGGGGAAGGTGTCTGGGAATGAATAGGAAGATGGAGGTGAGGGTGATGGTGATAGGTTGGAGAGGAGGGTGGAGCAGGTAGATGGGAAGGAAGATGTACAGGTGGGACAGTTCAAGAGGGTGGTGCCGAGTTGGAAAGTTGGATCTGGGATAAGGTGGGGGGAGGGGAAATGAGGAAACTGGTGAAAGCCACATTGATCCCATGTGGTTGGAGGGTTTGAAGGCAGATGATGAGGATTTCTTCCCTCCAGATGTCGGGTGGTTAGGGTTAGACAGCGGAGAAGACCCAGGATTTGTATGTCCTTGGTGGACTGTGAGGGGGAGTTGAAGTGTTCAGCCTCAGGACCGTGAGGTTGTTTAGTGTGTGTGTCCCAGAGATGTTCTCTGAAACGTTCTGCAAGTGGTGTCCTGTCTTGCCAATGTAGAGGAGATCACATCGGACACAGAAGATGACGTGTGTAGAATTACAGGTAAATTTCTGTCGGATGTGGAAGGCTCCTTTGGGGCCTTGGATGGAGGTGAGAGGGGAGGTGCGCGCGCAGGTTTTGCACCTCTTGTGGTGGTAAGGGAAGGTGCCGGGAGTGGAGGGTGGGTTGGTAGGGGACGTGGCCATAACAAGGGAGTGGCAGAGGGAATGGTCTCCAGAATGCAGATAGGGGTGAGGAGGGAAATATATCCCTGGTGGTGGGATCTGTTTGGTGGAAATGGCGGAATATTATGCAATATATCCAGAGGTTGATCGGGTGGAAGGTGAGGACTGGGCGATTCTGTCCTTGTTGCATTTGGAGGAATGGGGTTCAAAGGCGGAGGTGGATGAGATGTGCTGGAGGGCATCATCGACCACGTGGGAAGGGAAATTGCAGTCCTTGAAGAAAGAGGCCATCTGGGATACTCTATGGTGGAATTGGTCCTCCTGGGAGCTGATGCGATGGAGGTGGAGGGATTGGGAAAAAAGGATAGTGTTTTCACAGGAGGTAGGGTGGGAGGTGGTGTAGTCCAGATAGCTGTAGGAGCCAGTGGGTTTGCAGTAGATCAGGGAGCCCTGGCTGACAGGTATAAACAGGAATGTCTCCACAACTCTAGGGCTTAGCTCTGAGCTGGCCAGTCAGAGCCCATGTACTGTGCACATACAAATAAAGGGTGACTCGGTGACAGGACACTAGCCTCTGTACAGTTATTTTAGATATTGCCTTGCCTGTCTCAAAGCTTTGGTAGGACTGTTACATTAGTCCCATTGCCCTGCTCCAAACTCAATGCCTTTTTCCAATTTCAGCATTAATCCTATTCCCATTCGAAAATTATTATTTAAGCTGTTTTCGTCATCCTTCAGGCAGGTTACCATAACGTGTTGTGTAAAAAAAAACTTCTGGTTCTGGTTCTCTTGTCTTTTAACTTAAATTTGGGTCTTTTTGTTACCAATCCTTCCTCGTCTAGAAATTATTTTTATTTATCAAAACCATTTGAATTTCTCCAAGGCATATCTTAATCTTCTACCAAGAACATCACCAGCAGCACTGGTCTTTCCATAGACAAGCAGTAACATGGTTACAATCAGATCCTGTTCTAGATTCGGATTTGTGTGCAAGTTGGAACTCAGTGCAGGACAATGTAAAGCAGCTGTTTCTAAGTGTCGGAAATTATTGCATGTCAGGTCTTTAAAATTACACCCCTGTTTGGGACCATGTTCGTAAGTATGAGCATAAGCAAGTTGGAACTCAGTGCAGGACAATGTAAAGCAGCTGTTTCTAAGTGTCGGAAATTATTGCATGTCAGGTCTTTAAAATCTCATTCCTGAAGAAGGGCCTGTGCCCGAAACGTCGAATCTCCTGTTCCCTGGATGCTGCCTGACCTGCTGTGCTGTTCCAGCAATAAAGTTTCAACTTTGATCTCCAGCATCTGCAGACCTCACTTTCTCCTTTAAAATTACACCCCTGTTTGGGACCATGTTCGTAAGTATGAGCATAAGCAAGGTTGTCAGACCAAAGGAAGTGGGTTGTGGTCAGGGTCACTTATGGGCAGACTTAGCAAGGCTGATGGAGATTGGCATTGGGAGGATTTGGAAGACAGAAGGGTAGTACCAGGAAACCCTGAGGTCACCTGAGGTAACTTTTTAAATTAATTCATGCAATGTGAGACATTGCCGGTTGTTATGATATTTATTACATTCCTGATGAAGGGCTTATGCCCAAAACATCGGTTCTCCTACTCCTTGGATGCTGCCTGACCTGCTGTGCTTTTCCAGCACCACACTTTTAGACTTTGACACTCAAGCATCTGCAGTCCTCATTTTCTCTCAGTTGTTGCAATATTTATTGCCAATTTCTCAATGCCCTTGAGAAGGTGGTGAACAGCTGCAGTCTCTTTGGTACAGATGGACCCACAGTTTCATTTGGGAGGGAGTTCTAGGATTTTGACCCAGCAACACTGAAGGCACAGTGATCAAAATCCTTGCAAATAAATGCGGTGCCCTTAGATTAAATCTGCAGATGGTTCAAAATGCAATGCAGGTTATTGTAATGAATACTGTGACAATTTGATAAAATAATTTTTGATTAGATTCTCTACAGTGTGGAAACAGGCCCTTCAGCCCAACCCGACCCTCTAAAGAGTAACCCACTCAGACCCATTTCCCTCTCACTAATGCACCTAACACTACGGGCAATTTAGCATGGCCAGTTCACCTGACCTGCACATCTTTGGACCATGGGAGGAAACTAGAGCACCTGGAGGAAACCCACGCAGACACAGGGAGAACGTGCAAACTCCACACAGACAATCACCCGAGGCTGGAACCGAAGCTGGGACTCTGGTGCTGTGAGGCAGCAGTGCTAACCACTGAGCCACTGTGCTGCCCCATATTGTACAGTTTTATTCTTAAATATTGTGTTGTCATATCTTGAATCGTCTCACACACTATAAATTACTTGAGGTATTGTGACTGTGCGAGAGACAAATATGCCACGCTTTAGCTACAATCTTAACAGTCTGCGGAAGGTGTGATTAGGGCAATATCTTTTTTTGTATAGAAGTGTGTCAGGGGTATTTAAAAAATAATTGTCTGCTAATATTTTCCTGTTACCATTAAATCTTGCTAATTAATGGAGCAGTCATGATTATTAAGGATATATCCTGCTTCAGTATGAGTCCAAATACCCCATACAGCAACACTAATTCAGAAGGTATTAATTTTACATGACTGCAACACCACAATAAAGGCATTGGAGAGAAAGAGAAAAGACAATCCAAAAAACCAAAAGTAGGCACAAGTTTTCTTGCAGGGCTGCCACTACAGCAAATATTTCTGTGAAAATACCCAACAAGTTTCGTCTATACACTGCCCTCTCAAAGAGCTCAACTGAATCTTCTACAGCAGAACTCATATGACCTCGCCCCAACCAAGAAAGCTGGCATTTTTGTCGTACCTTTTTCCTATCTTGGCTGCAGGGCACACTTGCCCAGTGTCCACCCATCAGCTTTAATTATATGGCACCTAATTCTATAAAGAGAGAGAAATGTTTATAAATGAGTGTTGTGCAATGCAGTTGACTGACGTGACTATCATGGTTGAATAGGTGGCAGCGTGTACAAGCTTTGAGAGGTGGCTGTGAGGTTTGTAAAAGCTCTGCATTTGGATAAGGAGAATGTCTGAATGTCATGTATGAGTTGTATTGGATCAATATTGTTGATACATGGACAAAGATGATGCAGCAAACTGAGTAGTACCAATGTCTGGAGCAGTTTGTGTAAAAATAATATCTCCAACAGTTCAAGATTCTTTGACCTCACTTGTTTGTGTAAAGTCATTGAATCTTGGACAGCAATACATCAAGGTCTTTGGGGTCTTTACTTGAAATGCCTTTGATGCTGCCATTCCCATCTCTGATTGTCTGAAAAGCCTCCCAGCTACCTATCAATAGAAAACCTCTCTCTTTTTGTTTGCCTGTTGTCCGAAAACTTTCACTGCTATGACAGCAAACCTTGGTACATGATGTCTGTCTTCAATGTCCTTCCTGCCCACAAAGCCTTCCCTAGTCATTCCAACACTTGATGCATCTCCTGAACCAAGCTGGCTTGAAGTGGTGCATGTTAGCCTCATCTCAGTTGGGACCCCGTGCTGAGATGTGCACTCACACAACGGAAGCATTTAGTCCTGAACTACATGCTGTTATCATTTCAATTAGCAGGCAACATAAAGTTGGCATGTTGCCTGCATCAGCAGCAACTAGTACAGATTAATCATGCATTTTGATCCCTGCAGTCTTTCTCTGATACTGTCAAATATTGACCCTACAACGTTATGGAATTTAAAGTGAATGGACAGTATTTCCGGGATGCTTTCTGGCGACTTGCATTTACCCACAAACAAGCCTTCTGATTTCGAATTCACCCTAATGTTAGTTGAAGGACAAATGTTGGCAAGAATAATATAATAACCCATCTGTGCTCCTTTAAATCATGCCACTGATTTTTATCCATCCCCTGAGTAAGCAGACTGGAACTTAGTCTAAGATCACATTCAAAAGGCACTAGTTCTGGCAGTGAAGTAGTCCTTTAACACTGGACTAATGTTGTCCCTATATGTGCCTCTTTCTCTATAGTGTTTCTTCAGAGAAGAAGACAAAACAAAGCTTATGCTAAAAGGCCCTACATGTAAAATCTCCATCACACATGCAATTGGTTCCTCATTGACTGCTGTTTTATTAACTTTTGAGAATCAGGAATTATATAGACCAACAGCAAAAGACACCAATCGTGAACCAGCATGAATTGGCAAAGTTTCCAAATCCAAATCAGCAAATACATGAAACCACACAATCAAATCACTCACTTCCTTCATGAAGTCACAGCAAACAGTAAGCCACTACCAAACAAAGGAATAAAATGTCTCTTGGGGCTGAATTTGACCAAACATTAACTGTTAATGTTGGGGAGTTATATGGAGAATTTCTCTCTAAGAGCTCGTGTGGGTCACTCAAACAATTTTACACTGCTCACATCATTATGCATGCACCATGCCTCCATGACATTGTTCTTGCTGCTGCCTGTACTTTCCAGAAGCAGTAATACTCACCACTGCCAGCACCTTCTGTGATTCCTGCCACCAGCATTTCATTTAAACTCCAGCTCCGAACAAGATCAATACTATTGACCAGGAGCTGCCCGTCACCGTTGCGGTGTCAGAAACCTTGCCCTACAGATGGCCAACAGAGCCAACACATTCACACCTGGGTATGTTGACAAGAACCTTGCGACCCTGGTGGACAGGTTATCTCTGTGTTCCAGCGTACTGCTTCCAATCCCTGTAACTAATTCCGTAGTGACCCTACCACAACACTGAGCCCTGACAAGCCCCCTCGACTTTCAGTGGATAGATCCACCGTATTGACCAACTGACTTGGAAAAGAGCTCAGACTGATTTGGGAACAAAGCCCGAACTGACTTCTCTCTCGACCCCAGTCTGACAATGGACAACTCCCTGCACTATAATAATTTGAATCCTCTAACAATGGACATCCAAGTAACCAAGTGACGGTTCCGAGCCACTGGATTGAGATTGGACAATACCTTTGACATACTGTGCTGACTGAAGACTGTCCCTATAGGCTTGACTGAAGGCTACTCCCATTAGACTCTGAGACATGGCTATTTGGTTGAAACACTTCAGTGTGTTTACCACAGAAGCTGCAGGTATATGCTATAGGTGTGACACTGACACAGTATGGTGCCATATAGAAAAATGCCATCCCCTTAAGTGATCACTTCTTACAACCTTGAGAAGTCGCCTGGTTTCAGTGGCTGCACTGACAAGCAAGAAAATGTTTCTACCAAATACCTATTTTTCAAAGTCTAAGGGGAGCAGTCTTCAGTCAAGCGATATGTTCAGTCAGCACAATATGTCAAGGACAATACCCAACCCCAATCCAGTGACTGTGCATTCTGAATGGTGCAGCAAAGAGCAAAAAGAGAAGGCAAGGCAAGGTAGGGATGCTGACAGCAGCTAGATAGGTAAAATAAGCGAATATTAAAGGAGCAAGTAATGACCCCTGAGGTGCTCATTGTTCAAACCCTGAGATGGGTGCATGCCTCTTTGTGCAAAGTGATCCAACAGCAGCATTGCTAGGTAACATATTTGTATACTGACAGAATGAATTAGAGCTGTATTATAAGTGAGTCAGAGATGTGCTTTGAGGATGTAGTGAGGCTAATGCATGTCCACTCCTTTGTATTAGAGGTGGGAGTGGTGAGTGCAGGTGGTTCCTGTGCAAGAGAATACCTTTAGATATTGGAGAATGCTGCTCAAGCTGGAGTTCTGGACCAAGCAGTGAGCTGGGGGCATCAGAAACCCTGCCCTCACTTTCATGTTGCGAGCTTTTGCTATCTCATTTCTCTTGGCGCATGGGAGAATAGGAAACTGCATAAAAATGAGGTGAGATTAGTTACAAGTGAGATGGAAATGTGTCCATACAGGCTCTCACCACCAGTGAGATTCTCATCTCTTCATTCGAACCTTTTGTGTGCAATTAGATTTCTTTTGTTGACATTGAGAAACTAACCTTTCTGCAGCTGTTCAGGGCATCGGTTAGGCCACTGTTGGAATATTGTATGCAGTTCTGGTCTCCCTCCTATCGGAAGGAAGTTGTGAAACTTGAAAGTGTTCAGAAAAGACTTATAAGGATGTTGCCAGGGTTGGAGGATTTGAGCTATAGGGAGAGGCTGAATAGGCTAGGGCTGTTTTCCCTGGAGCATCAGAAGCTGAGGGGTGACTTATAGAGGTTTATAAAATCATGAGGGGCATGGATAGGGTAATTAGGCATGGTCTTTTTCCTGGGGTGGGGGAGTCCAGAACTAGAGGGCATATGCTTAGGTGAGAGGGAAAGATATAAAAGCAACCTAAAGGGCAACTTTTTCACACAGCGGGTGGTACGTGTATGGAATGAGCTGCCAGAGGATGTGGTGGAGTCGTGTACAACAACAGCATTTAAAAGGCATCAGGATGGGTATATGAATAGGAAGGGTTTAGAGGGATATAGGCCAAATAGTGGCAAATGGAACTAATTTATATCAGGTATCTGGTCAGCATGGATGGATTAGACCAAAGGGTCTGTTTCCATGCTGTACATCTCTATGACTCGATGACTGTATGATCTTGGCATATTTTCCTGCCTGACTTGCTGTTGATAAAAGGGCTGAGAAAATTAAGTGTACAATTTTCCCAATTTCTTTCGTTCTCTTCTCTTTTAAGTGATTAATTGCTCTAATGCTTTAGGGTGGGACTTTGTTGACAGTTGTGTACGGCATATATTCTATGATTCTATTGTTGTTTTATTACTGCTTTGAAAATCACACCAGGTGGATAAGGAGCTGTATCATTTAATTACAGTAAAGACATTTATTATTTTAGAGGAACAGATAGATGTTGATGGAGAATATTACATTACCAAGTAGCTTTTTCATACAACTGATGTTTAGTGGAATAGTACTTCTCCAACAAGTTAAACATAAAGTTACGAGCTCTTCCAATTCTGGCAGCATGAATAGAGACAACCACTAGCTCCATATAAATTGCTGATGTACTTTCAGTGAGTTTCACGCTCCGTTAATGAGCTTAACTATTACTTTCATGGTTCGTTTAAAAGTTTTATGGCTCATTAAATAAAAATAAGTATAACAGAGAATGTTTCCAGTTGGGATGATTTTTTTTCCCCTTATGCAAGCAGTGATCCTTGATGATTGAGCCAGATAACACTTATACAAATAGTGCTTCAAAGTTCACAAAACATATCCATATTACTGCTCGCAAGCATTCTCTCAAATAAAGATATCACTCAAAATGATCGCCCTTATTGATTCATTTTAGCCACCGAGACAGATGTTGGATTTTATTCCATCCCATCACCCACAGCTGTATCATCCACAGACCCATGCAGCTTCAAACCTAATATTAAAGGCAATTTTATTTAGGTTTGAACAGCAGTTCAGAGAACAAGAAATTATTTCAAAATAGTAAAAGAAAATCTCATCGAGAAGATTCAGATTTTGATAGTGCCACTGTGGCCCTGAGTTGTTTGGAAAATCACAGGCTGCAATTTTGCTGATTTGGGACATGGTCTGATTTCTGCCTGGGGAAATGGGGGACAGAACATCAGTCGGAGATTGTATCCATTAGAATTCTGTCTAATTTACAACAGATCTTCAAATGTGCATTCTGGGAGGGTTAAAAATCAACTTGCAGAATGGAAGTTCCTGAGCTTTGCTGGGGATCCTCTCCCTTTACATCTTGCAGTACCAATTGAGACCTGTTATGAGACCCCATTATAAGTTTCAAAAAATGCCAAAGGGATTGCTTTTTGCCCAGGAATCCACATTCTAACCAGTCTCATTGTGTTTCTGACTCATGCTTTCATTCTTCTGTGATTATTTTAAACTTGTGCCTTTGTTATTCTTTTTCTAGCAGGTCTCGACTTGTACCACCTAACCATTCATTAAATTTGATTGCATCTGTCATGTCTTCATTGAAAATCCTCAGAAAATCCTAAATTCTTAAGCCTTTTCGGTGACTATAATCCAAGTTACAAACTACTGAACCTATGAAACATCATTTCCATTGTTCTTAGATCATTCACATCATCAGATGCTCAAATATTTGCTAAATGTTCCAATTGCAGCTTAAAATTTTATACAAATGTTTAAGATTAGTTCCTTGCTTTACGCTTTCAGTACAAAGTAAGCCTTTTTTTAAAGGCTTTATTTACAGAAGTTGCAAATATTGATGGCCTCCAAATTAGCACAAGTTCCATTTATTCTTGTATTCCATCTAAAACTTCAATATGTACATGCATTTCCTTTCTCTATATTTACTTTAAAATAACTTCACTTAAAATTTACTAGAAGTGACAAGCCCCTTATCAGTTGATCCCAGAGCAAGTTCTAGTCCATTGCTCCAATAAGATCAATGGAGATGTCCTCCCCAATGTGGGACATTTCCTCTACCTGGGGAACTACCTCTAATCTAAGGCTGACAGCAATGCAGAGATTTAACACGTTATCCAAATTGCCAGTGCCACCTAAGGATGAGAGTTTTCGATGACTGTGACCTCTGTGTTATCCCAAGATCCTTGTGTATAAGACAGTCATCCTTCCAACTCTTCTCTATAGCTGTAAAATTTGGGCAACATATAGATGCCATCTCAAAACCCTTGAGAAGTACAATCAATGCTGCTGGAGACGGATTCACCGCATCACCTGGGAGGACAGATTTAACCAACCTAAATGTCCAGAAGGGAGACAGTTCCACCAGCATCAAGGCTATGATCATCCAAAACCAACTATACTGGGCCGAACACATGGTTAGGATGCCTGAGGTCTGACTGCCAAAGCAAATTTCCTTCTTCCAGTTCAAGGAAGGTCCTCAAACGAGAGGAGAGAAAAGGAAGCATTCCAAAGACTCATGGAAGACTTCCTTCAAGAAATGCAATGTGTGGGAGACCCTCGTTCAGAGGAAACTGACTCAGCGAGAGCTCCTGTATGAAGAGACACAATTCTTTGAGAACACCCATTGGCAGGAAGAAGGATGGTGAAAAAACTGGAGAAATAAATGCCAATGATCCCAAAGACAAGGCCTAATTCCACGGGAACACCTGCCACATCTGGTTGGAGATGTGGCTCTCAGGTTGGCATCATTAGCCACACAAGGATGCGTGGAACCCATGTCCTGTGGTGTTGAATTTTCGCAATAGACAATCAAATTCATTGGAGAAAGTGAGGACTGCAGATGCTGGAGATCAGAGCTTAAAAATGTGTTGCTGGAAAAGCGCAGCAGGTCAGGCATCATCAAAGGAGCAGGAGAATCGACATTTCGGGCATAAGCCCTTCTTCAGGAATGAAGAGGGTGTGCCAAGCAGGCTAAGATAAAAGGTAGGGAGGAGGGACTTGGGGAGGGGTGTCGGGAATATGATAGGTGGAAGGAGATTAAGGTAAGGGTGATAGGCCGGAGAGGGGTTGGAGGTGGAGAGGTCGGGAAGAAGATTGCAGGTCAAGAAGGCGGTGCTGAGTCTGAGGGTTGGGACTGAGATAAGGTGGGGGAGGGGAAATGAGAAAGCTGGAGAAATCTGCATTCATCCCTTGTGGTTGGAGGGTTCCTAGGCGGAAGATGAGGCGCTCTTCCTCCAGGCATCGTGTTGCTA
>NC_057711.1:133383373-133396185 GCF_004010195.1 Chiloscyllium plagiosum
GCCTATCACCCTCACCTTAACCTCCTTCCACCTATCGCATTCCCAACGCCCTTCCCCCAAGTCCCTCCTCCCTACCTTTTATCTTAGCCTGCTTGGCACACCCTCCTCATTCCTGAAGAAGGGCTTATGCCCGAAACGTCGATTCTCCTGCTCCTTTGATGCTGCTTGACCTGCTGCGCTTTTCCAGCAACACATTTTTAAAATCAAATTCATTGGCAAAGATTAACTTTCAAAATATTATTTCATGTTTTAGCTTCCCTGTACTCTCACAGATGTAAAACAAATTAGCATACTTACCCCTTGTAAAATGTCAATATTGTTATTATATTCTTAAATTTTAATTGTTTATGTAGAACTGACTGCAGGTTCAACATGGAAGCAAGTAGACTAACATTCACTATAACTTTCCATTCTGAAAAATCCGATATTCCTGTTTTTACTTGCTGGTCATTATTTTCTGTTGATTTAGATTTAGATTTAGGTTTTATTGTCATGTATACTCAAGTACAGGGGTCCAGTGAAAACATTACAATGTCACCACACACGGCACCATCTTAGGTACAAAATAACTAGATACTAAATCTTGGTTACAGAAGTAGAAAAATAAAGAAATAAGTTAGAAGTTCAGCATTACAGTCTTCTCAGCATAAGGTAGAAATAAGAAGTTAAATATTACAGTCCTTTCTGAAGCCATGGGCCTGCAGACTGTCCAAGCTGGGTTTCCCCCAAGAGGGCTCATCCTCCTCTGTGCTGGGCTAAGGCCTGCCTGTGTTCGCCACCCGCCGTCACTGCCAAATGCTGCTGTTGACCTCCATTGGGCACGCCCAGCTTCTCCGTCGCTCATAAGGCTTCGGCCCAGACTATCGGCCCACCACTGCCACTATCCGGGTTTGCGCTAATTGCATATTAATTCAGTGTTTAATTGTAGTCAGATAACAGACATCTTATTTGTGTATTTTTACAAGTATAGTGAAAATGATTGATCAATATTAAACTGTCATCATTTGACTTTAATACTGTAAATATTTCTAAAAAGGACTTGTTGATTAAAATGACTATGATCAGTTGACAAGTCCTGGTAACTCACAATGAATATATGAAAGGTGTTGCTTGAGAATTACTCTTTTTAATTAAGTAGTATCAAAACTCAGGGAGATTTCAAACACTCACGTCTCCTGTTTACTCCCACTTACATAATAGCTTTACCCTTTGGAAGTGAAAGGTTACGAGCTGAGTATTCCGTTCGAAAAATAAAATGCATATTCCAAGCCTAGATCCAAACAAACCATATTACTGTGAGCATCAAGACAGACTGAAAAAGAAACATAGACTGATAAGAGCGGGGATACTGCAAGCTCTTCTTTCCCTTTTCCTATCTCTCTCTCTCTGCCTTTCTCTCTCTAGTTCAGAAAGGAGCTGACCAATAGCAACTTGGAACAATCACAACAATTCACAAAGAGAACTCCAGGACATCTAAAGATTCAGCATTTCTAAAGAAGCAGGCCAACAGCTCAGATGTTGGGACTCTGGATTCTAAAAACATCAGTAACTGCTTTTACCTTCCCATCTACATTAGACACACCTTACTCCCATCACCTTCTTTCCCTTTCTGTGTCTGTTCATTGTTACATTTCAATAGGGGTGGATTTAATTTTTAAAAATTCTCCTTCACTCAAGAAAGCCTTGGAATTGTCTCTTCTTATTATGGTCTGGTTAACTCAGTCTAATTGAAGCGGGATAACTACAGGCTAAAAAACATTCATTGTGACTGACCAAGTGAAAATCCAAACAGAGGTGAGTAAAAACCTCTCCTCACTGGTTATGGCAATTTATTAAAGCAGCCAGAGCATTGTGCAGTCAGCTGGAGATGCACATGTGGCATGTTCTTCTGTCAACAAATATTTGTAGTTTATAAAAACTAAGGGTTAAATCTTATGTGCTTTTAGTTACATCTGTTTTGTTGAGTTTTCTCATACTACTATTCCAAATTTTTCTCATTGATGACCTACAATGTCTCTGTGATGCTCTTTTAGTCCATTTCTAACCTCAGTCTACCACTCATCGTACCCAGGACAACTTGCCAATGCTGGATTATCCCAAAATGGACTGGAATCTGGTGCTGTGTCATTGGTGAAGGGCCATTGTACATTGAGGCCAGCTCCAGAGACAATAGATATGAAGCTGGAAAAAGCACAGCAGGTCAAACAGCATCCGAGGAGCAGGAAAGCCAACGTTTTGGGCCGAATGGCCTGTCTGACCTGCTGTGCTTTTCCAGCTTCACATCTATTGACTCTGGCTTCCAGCATCTGCAGGCTTTACTGTCTCCATGAGTTGTTCCCAAACAGATTTCTCAACTATTCTATCATATTTGTTGCAATAGTCTATGTAACCCAGACCTCTGTAAGATTCAACCTTATGTTCCAGTTCTACCATTTGTATTTGAATTACAGAGTCATAAATTAATGGTGTCGTAGAGATCTACATGCAGAAAATGGTTCTTTGGCCTGTCATGTCTATGTCAGTCAAAAACAACCACCCTAACTATTCTAATCCCAATTCCCAGCATTTGGCCCATAGACTTGTTGGCCTTTGTATCACAAATGCCCAGCTAAATCCTTCTTAAATGTGCTGAGGGTTTCTGCATCTACGCCTTACAGGAAGTAAGTTCCCTACCACCCTCTGGGTGAAAATGCTTTTCCCCACATCCCCTCTAAACCTCTTTCCCTTTAACCTTCAGTCAGTGCCCCCGGTCATTGGTCCTGCCATCAAAGGGAAGAGTCTGGTCCTGTCAACAGTGTCTATTATCACCATGGCTTCTGACATGACTTGTCGAGATGTATTGATGACCTGCAATTATTACCATGTGAGACTATTGTTAGCTCCTATAACATAAATATGAGTCATAGGTCATGCAGTACTGAACAATTCAAAGAGGTTTTACTCTGCTCCTGATATTTACATTTGTACACAACAATCACAAGCATTTGTGCCTGGGCTCAGGCTTATCAATTCTGATGTGTTGTTGTACATCTCTGTTAGCATGCCACGCTATAGGAGAACAGTATGAGGTAAGATGGGGTCTGAGAGTTTTATTAAAAAGTGCGATGATGTTGCTCCTTTAAAAGGTTATGTTGTCCTTGGTATTTTTCAAGAGGGGTTGTAAAAGGCAGGGGATCCAGTTTGTCTGGGGACTAGCGTCTTTGATAATGTCCAACAGTTACTGCTCAAGGCAACAATCAGGGAAATGGCTTTTAGGTTTTTTTTAAAACAGTTGTATAAGGAAAGGGGAGTGGCCAGTTCTCCCAGTTCAGGAATATTTCCAGCTTGTTTTAATTTTAGCTGGTGACCTAGACAAACAGCTGCAGTGGAAGAGGCTTCAGCAAATGATCCCTGGTTGATCCTCTCTCTCTCTAACATCTCTCCTGTAAGAACCTGAGTTTGAATTTACTTTTTTGCCAAGGGATGTGTTTCTGGGGATGTTGCAAGAAATTGGAACAGCATCATTGAGTTGCGATTGAGTCATTTGGGGTTTCAAATTGTTGTTATTCTAAATTCTCTTTTCTTTTGTTTGTGTTTCATTTAGTAGTGTGTAACTTGAAGCCAAGTGGTTTGACTAGCTGCATCACACCTGGGATATCTACCTTACATTTGTCTCAAACAACTAAAAAAGATAGAGTCTGGGCTACCTTCTTAAATTGTTTTGGTCTGGTTTGGGGAGTCTGGCCTGGTCCATAATAGATGTTACATGCCATTAAATGGTGATGACATCATAAGCATGTCCCTGAAAAGTATATTATGTGTATGCACTGAGACATAACAGCCTCTCTATTTAGATGGCTACAGTTCCCTCAATATCACGTGCTAACCAATCTCTTAAGTGTCAGCTTGTCAAATATCTCAAAATAGAAAATCCCCACCCAGCTCACTCCCACCAGATTTTTACTACTTAGTGAAAGAAGTGCCTTTTAGAAATCTACAAGAACACAATGTGACACTAATGTAGAGCCCATGGAATCTGTCAGACAGAAGTTCACTTCACTCTCCTTAAACAAAGTTCCTCTGTTAACAAGGTGGCAATTCACAAGGTGCCAACCAGAAACAAACCATTTGCTGAGAGAGAAACAAAAACATTGCCAGTGAATTAATGAAGGGAACTCCCATTTGCCTTTCAGTGTTTACATCAAGTCGTGCAATTGTGCAACACATATTCTAGAAAACGTTTACAAACATTGGCATTTTCTAAATAATCTTTATCAACCGTGTTCAGGAGCAAGGGAATAAATATTGTAGTCTGTCTATGTATTTATAACTGTTTTGTTCTGTTATATAACAATGATATTCTGAAATGTATTTTTTTTTAAAAACTGGAAAATTCTTTCATCAAGAACTAAATGAAATCATTCATTTGTCCATTGCTGTATTTATAGGAGGGAAACCTTGGGAAAATTATACAAACTGCCACAAATACTTGAAACCTGGATTGCTCCTGTCTGCTTTCATTCCTCTCAAACTCAAAGGCATTTCTCTTTTCAGTTTTATTCATTCATTAGCCTATGGCATGCTAATTAATTGAAATTTTCCAGTGCTTTTGTGACATTGAAAAAACCTCAATTCCTTTAACTTTTAAAGGCGTTCCATATACCTTCCAAAGGGCAGCACAAAGCCACTGGGAACAAGAGGTAGGATTAAGTCCAATTTCAATGCGTCAGGCCCTGTAAAGACGACTCCAGTTCCTGCCCTTAGCTCTTGGTCTTGTCACATTTGATTTAATTGCACTGGCATCTTAACCACTGCTATTCTTTTTTTCGAACAATATGCTATTTTACTAACATTGTATAAGGTCAGAAATTACCCCTAGAGCAGGCTGCAGCAGTTTAAAATGGGGGAAAATGTTATTTTGTTTTTGAGATTTGCTGATAATAGTAATTTGTACCTAACACTGCTTTCAACCTACCTCTTTGTTCTTTGCATTTGAAATACACTTCACATTGTATAAGCGTTATATATGTTACAGATCTTAATCTGTTTCGGTAAAAAACAGCAGGAAAGGGCTCGTTCTTGGTTATGTGTCACAGTAAATTCATGATAGTTGGTTGCTATTGTGTTGAATGGAATCCAATGGCAATAATCTGCCTCTATGACAGACAAATAGAAAGCAAAATATACTTAGCTAAACTTGAACTAACTCCATGGAATAGCTACGCGCAAAAAACAAAACTTCAATTGAGTTTTAATTCAAATCACAAAAATAGACATTGAGACATTGGAGGTTTTGCGCTCTGAAAAGTCAAAAATCACACGACACTGGGTTATGGTCCAACAGATCCAGAGCCAGCACCTTCCTCAGGCACCTCTGACTGATACCCAGTGTGACCCCATGTTACCTCTTCCAGGGAAGGCCTCCTGACCAACATGTCAATCACAAAGTCACATGGCTATTGGCACTTCTTCCCCTAGAATCCAGATCCTGGAGACCCAGCAAGAGCTGCCAGCCAATCAGAAGCTGGAGGTTCTGGGGCTCAGCAGTGGCACTAAGGAATTAGCGGCTGCTGGTGGTTATAGGTTGGCAAAGGACCCAGAACAAAGGTATGTGATCAGGGTGGGTAGGAGATCTTCCTTGCACTGGGGACAAGGGGAAATGGTGTTGGGTGTGAAGGGGCTATTGAAAGGAAGTGATTAAAGTGAGTCAGAAACAAAGGCGGGAGTATGGCTCCAGCAGGCAATCCACGCCTGATGTCTAGTCCCTCAGTCTCTGATTACCTTTAATTAGTCTAATCAAGGCAAACTCCCTCACCCTAGCCTAAAGATGATTATCTGCCTTAAGTGAAGCACCTATTGGGAACACCACAAGCTGACAGACCTGCTAACAGCTGGGTAAAATCCCAGCAATAGGCTGAGGACCTGAAGTGTTCCTCAATTGGCTAGTTAGCTCAGTTGGCTGGATGGCTGGTTTGTCTTGCTGAGTGATGCTAACAGCGGAGATTAAATTCCACATTGGCCCAGGTTACATGAAGGGATCTCCTTCTGAACCTTTCCCCTCATCTGAGACATGATGACTCTCAGGTTACACCACCATCAGTTGTCTCTCTCTCTGTCTCTCTCTCACTCTCTCTCTCTATCTCTTTCTGCCTATAATGAGAAGGCAGCCCAATGGTTTGGGAAGACTATGGGAACTTTACCTTTAATTGACCATTTAAGGGCCTCAATTGGTAATGGGCAGAAAGGTTAACTAATTAGCCTCGGGTTTAGCATTTAATTCTTTCCTCCTCCAACTCCATTTTTATTTAGTCCTTACCCTCACCCTTCACTTTCTGTCACATAGGCATTGCCATTATCATGCCTTGCTTATTGATGGTTCACTGGCCACATGGGTGTTTCTCCTTGTAGTGGGAACACTGAGTAATGTTTTTGCACAATGGTGTTTTTCTCTATTACTGAGTCTGTACAAACCCCGTGTGGTTGGGGAAAAATTATGGGGAAAAATTAAGCACCACGGCTATGCAGTATACAAAAATTGAAAGCAACCTAGAAAGCAATCAAAACCAAAACTGAAAAGTATTACAAGCTTGAGTACCCTTTGGCAGCAGGTTCCAAGGTTGTATCTTGGAGGATAATGTAAACCACCAAGAATCAGCTTGTGCCAATTTTCGCTTGCTTTCACAGCAATGCTAAGCTCAAGGCTACAAGTATCTTGAGCATGGTACCATCCGAAGTGAAAATAAAATCAGTCCTGAGTCATGGAGGGTGCCCCTCACCATCGCTGCAGGCCGGACATTCATCCAGCACATGAGCAATGAGAGGTTCATGCCCGAAACATCGACTCTCCTGCTCCTCAGATGCGGTGGGACCTGCTGTGCTTTTCCAGCACCACATTTTTTTGACTCAGCTTGATAAGGAGCCAAAGGATAAATTGACTTTGTTGTTATGTCATGATCATAAGTGGAATGTGAACATTTCATTCCTAATATCTCTTCACACATCAGTACTTCCATTTGTATAACTTATCCAAATGACTGTATTAGCTTTGAGGAAAACAAGGAATGACCAATGCCAGAGATATGAGGCTCAGCGAGTTACCATTGTGAATGAGGAAGCAGTCCATGAAGAGGGGAACCAGTATCCTCAGCACCATGGACTGGTGTAGCAAGAGAGACTTCATTAAATGTTTATCGGTGACTACAGATGACTGAAAGACAGGGCAAGACACATTCCCTCATGACGAGGGAAGCTGTTCCTTACAACTGCCACCTTCGATGGGCTGATCTGCCCCTACAAAGCTTGGAAGAAGGCATTAAGCCTGTGACACTGAAGCTCACAACCTCATTCAACTTCCTTGGCACCACCTCTTTTCAAAACTCAACTGGAGACATGTGTGGTATCTCCCAACCAGCAGCCCACAAAGTGTACTTGTGAGCTCACCAATGAGGAGCAATGCATTTTGTCCAGTTCAGTATGGCTCCAGAGAGCCAAGGTACTGAAATGTTGCTACTGTACAAGGGGATATTGACTGCACAGTGGTACTCAGAGCACCCCGCATCAGCCAACCAGATTCCTGATCGGGAAAGGACTTCACTTCCTCAATGAGCAGTCATTTGTGAACTGAGGCATCACTTTCTGCAGGTCTCCCAAATATTCAGGTAGCTGTCAAAGTAAGTTCATTCTGCACCACT
Source organism: Chiloscyllium plagiosum (assembly GCF_004010195.1). Lineage (NCBI taxonomy): Eukaryota > Metazoa > Chordata > Chondrichthyes > Orectolobiformes > Hemiscylliidae > Chiloscyllium > Chiloscyllium plagiosum. The sequence continues at coordinate 133,391,044 of NC_057711.1, forward strand.
CCTCGGTTCTCTGAATGTTTCCCCCTTATCTCCAGGGCTGGCCTGTGAGGGACAAGGGGTAATAGGTATTTCTAATGGTCTCAGTACACAAATGTGATGATGCTGCTCCTTTAACAAGGTTATATTGTCCTTTCAAAAGGGGTTGTAAAAGGCAGAGGTTCTGATTTGTCTGGGATGAGGCCACTTTGCTAATGGCAAATAGATACTGCCCTGTTAGTAGGAAAGCTTTTTTAAAGTAACAGTTGTACACTGAAATGGGTGTTGCCATTTCTCCTAGTTCAGGGATTTTTCTAGTTCAGTTTAGTTTTAGTGGTTAGAGACTAATGAGAACCAAGAGAAATAGCCACTGGAGTAAAAAGAGATTCCATGCTTCAGCAAATATCCCTGGCTGACCCTCTCTCTCTGACATCCCTCCTGTAACAACCTGTGTTTGAAATTACCTTTTTTTGCCAAGGGGTGTGTTTATGGGGATGCTGCAGGAAACCGGAACAGCTCCTTTATTAAATTGCGGGGGATATTAGATTAGATTAGATTACATTACAGTGTGGAAACAAGTCCACACCGACCCGCCAAAGCGCAACCCACCCATACCCCTACATTTACCCTTTACCTAACACTACGGGCAATTTAGTATGGCCAGTTCACCTGACCTGTACATTTTTGGACTGTGGGAGGAAACTGGAGCACCCGGAGGAAACCCACGCAGACACGGGGAGAACGTGCAAGCTCCACACAGTCAGTCGTCTGAGGCGGGAATTGAACCCGGGTCTCTAGCGCTGTGAGGCAGTAGTGCTAACCACTGTGCCACCGTGCCGCCCGATATCATGTTGGTCGGGTTTTCAATCACTGTTATTCTAAATTCTGTTTTCTCTTGTTTGTATTTTATTCAGTGGTGTATAAATAAAGTCTGTTCTACTTGAAGCCAAGTGGTTTGATCAGCTGGATCACCCCTGGGATATCCACCTTTCATCTGCCTGAAACTACTGGAAAAGTTAAGGTCTGTGCTACCATGTTAAAATGGTTTGAACGGGTCTGGCCTGGTCCATAACACGACTCTCAGATTAAGGGTGGACAAAGAGAGAATGCAGCCTATGCTTCATGTGGGGCCTTCAGTTGGGGTCTCTGAAGATGCACATTTGTTGCTGGGCCACTCAGGAGGAACTACCTATAGGCCCCAGGCAGTCTCCAGATCAGTGATTGTTCGGCGAACACTGTACAAACTAGCTGAACTATGTGGTGAAAACCTAGAAGAGGGAGAAATGTACCAGGTGAAGAAGGGGTGATGGGGGTGTTATTAGAGCCAAAGGTAATATGAAATGCTAAGGAAGCCAGGAGAATTGTTAGACATGGTAGGCAAGATTGAGAGAACCTGCTAGCTCTGACATTTGAGAATTTAATGACTTTGCATTACCATACATGGACAGTCAGAACTATGAGCCAATTATAATGCAGAGATATTCCAGCCCTCAAGAAAATGCTTAGTCCACACTTTTAATACAATAAGATACTAAGGCATGAACTGAGGAAATTGATGTTGATGCACTGTTCTTGGATTCATTGAAGGCAATTAATAACATGCCATATTAAATGTTACTCTGGGAAATGAAAACTTATAGAATCCCTATAATTTGGAGATGCCGGTTTGGACTGGGGTGTACAAAGTTAAAAATCACACAACACCAGGTTACCACCATGTACATGGCAGGTACTCATGTGACTCAGCCAACGTTGTCTATCTCAATGTTGTCTATCTCAAGGATGCCTTGGGGCATGGTACATTGGTGAGACCGAGCAGAGGCTATAGTAATGGATGAATAGGCACTGCACAACAATCAACAGATAGGAGGGTTCCCTCCCAGTTGGGGAACACTTCAGCAGTCCAGGACACTCGACTTCGGACCTTCAGGTGACCATCCTCCAAGGCAAACTTCGGGACAGACAGCAGTGAAACGTGGCCGAGCAGAGGCTGATAGCTAAGTTCCATACCCATAGGGAGGGCCTAAACCAGGACCTTGGGTTCACGCCACACTACAGGTGACCACCATTGCACTATATAGACACACAAACACAAACACACATATACACAAGCACTCCTATACACACACATGCACACATGCACATATACACATAAATGTTTGTGGGGTGAATTTATACTTGCAGAGTAACATTGTACTTTGCTCAAAAACTGCATGAATCCATGTCAGACTCTGTTAATTCATTTTTTAGATTAGAATCAGTCTAAACATTATGGCACAGACAACAGCACATAGGGGGCTAACACCTTCAACACATTTTCTGGGCTGACATCAATTGTTAAAGTTAACTTGAGAATGTAACTTTAAAAAAAAGTTTTGTGATTTACATATGAAAGAAGTGAAACTATCATGGTCAGATGAGGTATTTTTCAATGTATAATTTCAGTTACAGCACACTGTAAACTTTTGCTATAAATTCTGCATCTTACAATTGTGTACTCCTCAACCACATGATGAAGGAGCAGCGCTCTGAAAGCTAGTGCTTCCAATTAAACCTGTTGGACTATAACCTGGTGTTGTGTGATTTTTAACTTAGAATCCCTATAGTGTGGGGACAGGCCATTCAGCCCAAGAGTAAGCCATCCAGACCCATTTCTTTACCATATTACTCTACATTTAGCCCTGACTAATGTGCCTAACCTACAATCCTGAACATTATGCAATTTAGCATCGCCGAATCACCTAACCTGCACATCTTTGGACTGTGGGAGGAAACCAGAGTACCTGGAGGAAACCCACGCAGACACGGGGAGAATGTGCAAACTCCACACAGACAACCACCTGAGGCTGGAATCAAACCTGGATCCCTGTAGTGAGGCAGCAGTGCTAACCACTGAGCCACCGTGCTGTATGGTATGGAAATGGGTAGGTAACATGGATAGATTGGTTAGCTAAGAGGAAGCAGAAACTAGTCATAAGTACGCCATTTTCTGACTGGCTTGGCATAACACATAATGTGCCAGAGGGATCAGTGCTGGGGCCTGCCCTTTATACAACTAATATCAATGAAATGAACGAAGGAACTGGAGGCATCGCACAAGGATAGATAAGAAAGCAAGTTGTGAAGAGGCCATTGGAAGCTTCAAAAGGATAGATAAAGTGAGTAGGCAAAGACTGAGCAAATGGAGTGGAATGTAGAAAAATGCAAAATTGTTCATTTTGGCAGTAAAAATAAAAAACATACAATATTGAAATGGTGAGAGTTACAGAGCTCTGAGGGGCAGAGGTGTCTTCTTGCAAAGAATGACAAAAAGATTAGTTTGCAGATATGGCAAGGAATTAGGAAAACTAATAGAATTCTACTGCCTATTATGAGGGATAGGGAATACAAAAGTAGGGAAGCTACGTATCAGTGATGCAGGGCATTGCTGACACCACATCTAGTCACCATCACTAATGAAGGATATAAATGTATTGTAAGCAGTTTGGAACCTGCTCTACAGACTTCAGAGGCAAGACCAATACCTGAAATTGGTGGGTTGGATTATGAGGAAAGATGCTGGGGGCTTAGGTGGATAACTTAACTGAGGGGTCTTGATGGGGTCAACATTGAAAGAATGTTTCCTCTTAGAGGAGAATCTGAAACTGGAGGTCACTGTTTAAGCATACATCTTTCTCATAGATGGAGATGAATCTTTGGAACTCAAAAAACATTGGGAGTATAATTTTTGAATTTTTTTAAAGCAGATGCAGGTTGATTCTTAATCAGCTAAGGTGTGAAGGATGATAAGGGGGTGGGTAAATTTGCAGTAATCAGACCAGTCATATTCTTATTGAATAAGGGGTAGACTGAAGACGCTGTGACTTCCTTCTGCCCCAAATTCCGAACATGCAAATATATGAATTAGGAGCAGGAGTAGGTCATTCAGCTTCACAAACTTGATTCGCTATTCAGATCATCCCTAATCTGGCTATTTTTCGAATCTCATATTCACATTTTTCTCTTATAAGCTTCGATTCCTCGAACAACCAAGAACCTACCTTCTGGTGAGCCTTGATGTCTGGAACCTTATCAACAACAACAAAAAAAATCAACATTTTGAAATCAACAAAGAACACAACAAAATGGATGCAAATGAGATTTGAACTTAGACTCCTGGCTCAGAAGTAGAGACATGAGGTTTAATCATTAATTCATTAAAATATTTGGTATCTATTGATTGAAATGTGTGTGTTGATTAATTTGTAATGACTTTCAAATTGATGTAATGAAAACAAATATTTCCTTATTTATCTGATGTTCAAATGACTTGAAAACATATCACCATTCCTTCACTGTCACTGGGTAAATTCTGGAATTCCCTCCCTAACGACATTGTAGGTCAATCCATAGCAGCTGGACTGCAGTGGTTCAAGAGCTCACCTCCAGCTTCTCAAGGGGCAACTAGGGAAGGCTAATAAATGTTGTCTAGCCAGCGACACCCACATCCCACAAAATGAATAAATTGAAAAATATATATTTAATCTAAACGCTTTTATTTTGTAATGAACGTTCCCTCATGTTAGAAATTATCGCCTCGATATTTCATTGATGGCATTCATTATGCCATTTCACAGAAAGGGTAAAATAAACATTGCTTTTTCAGGCTCACCTTATTTCACTCTAAAAGAGTTGAGAGAAATCTGGCAACACTGGCTCAACCACTCTTCACTTTCTCTCTCAATGCATTTCCAAAGTCCCTCCTCCCTACCGTTTATCTTAGCCTGCTTGGCACACCTTCCTCATTCCTGAAGAATGGGAATTCCACATCAACTCCCTTCCTCCTCTGGTTTAACCAGGGATATTTGCAGTCACTAGGCATCTGGAAAAGCACAGCAGGTCAGGCAGCATCCAAGGAGCAGGAGAATCGACGTTTCGGTCATGAGCCCTTCTTCAGGAATGAGGAGGGTGTGCCAAGCAGGCTAAGATAAAAGATAGGGAGGAGGGACTTGGGGGAGGGGCGTTGGAAATGCGAAAGGTGGAAGGAGGTTAAGGTGAGGGTGATAGGCCGGAGAGGGGGTGGTGGCGGAGAGGTCAGGAGGAAGATTGTAGGTTAGGAAGGCGGTGCTGAATTCGAGGGTTGAGACTGAGACAAGGTGGGGGGAGGGGAAATGAGGAAACTGGAGA
>NC_057711.1:133397350-133402751 GCF_004010195.1 Chiloscyllium plagiosum
TGAAAATGTGTTGCTGGAAAAGCGCAGCAGGTCAGGCAGCATCCAAGGAGCAGGAGAATCGACGTTTCGGGCATGAGCCCTTCTTCAGGAATGAGGAGAGTGTGCCAAGCAGGCTAAGATAAAAGGTAGGGAGGAGGGACTTGGGGGAGGGGCGTTGGAAATGGCCCCACCCCCCGAAAGTCCCTCCTCCCTACCTTTTATCTTAGCCTGCTTGGCACACTCTCCTCATTCCTGAAGAAGGGCTCATGCCCGAAACGTCGATTCTCCTGCTCTTTGGATACTGCCTGACCTGCTGCGCTTTTCCAGCAACACATTTTCAGCTCTGATCTCCAGCATCTGCAGTCCTCACTTTCTCCTGTCTTGCCAATATGTTGGTCAATTCTGTACCCCGAAGGAGGAGGAAGGGTTCTAAAACTGAGTTGCAGTTCACTTCATGCCAAGCTACAAACCTTTCTTTTTGACCAGTGTAGTGATTGGATTGCTATTTCCTTTCACAAGCATTTCATAATCTCTTCATGATGATACAATAATCTCCAATATGTAATCAGAATGTCCACTTGGTACACACATAAATGGATGAATCATTGTGTGAGCACCATCACACAGACTGAAGTAGCTTAAAAGCAAGATTTGCCATCACATAGCAACTAGGCGTGTACAGTAACTGCGGTTGTGTTAATGTGGCACACATCCTGATGCCAATTTTTAAAAAAAAACTACTTCCACCTACACCAATCAAGTATTCATTCTGTTTTGAAGACTTTAGCCAAGAATTTAGCTGGACCTTATCCCAAATTTGTGGGGTTAGCACAGGATTAAGCAGTAGATAAGAGACCAAAACAACAAATTCTAGAATTACTTAGCCAGTCAGGGATCAACTATGGAAACAGAAACAGAGCTACCTTTTCAGATCAATGACGTATCATCAGAATTGGAGGAAGTTGGAGATGAAACATGTTTTTAGCAAGTGCAGAGATAGGGGAAAGTTGAAGGGGATATAGAGTGAGAAAAGGACAAAAGGGAAGACCTCTGACCAAGTGGAAGACAAGAAATATCAAATAACAAAAAGGATGATGATGACGTAAAAGGGGACAGTAACAGAACAAGGAAAGGAACAAAACAGAGGTCTAGAGAAGCTGAAAATGACAGGCATTTTCATTACCTGTGCCTGCTAAAAATAGGATCGGTGATTGTGATCTGAAATTGTTGAACTCGGTTATAAGTCTGAAAGACTTTGAGAGTGCTCTTGAGCTACTGTTACTCGAGTTTCCATTGAACTTCATTAGTATAACATTACAGGCAGAATGCTGAGATCAGAGTGGGAATGGGGGAGAGAGTTCCAAGAACATGCAACTGACCACATTGGTTTACAGGTTAAATGGAGGTCATCCACAAGCAAAGGTAATTCCTGAATCTGTGCTTGGTGCCCCTGTTGTAAAATTGAGGAAAATGCAAACAAGTAATTTAAATTCTCATACTAACTAAGGTAACATGTTAGTTCTGATGAAGTGTCACTGGACTTGAACCATTAGCTCTGTTTTATTCTCATAGATGTGCCAGACCTGCTGAGTTTCTCCAGCAGTTTCTGTTTTTGTAGCACTGTTGGTAGTTATATGTTGTCCTGAAACTTGTGGAGACTGAATGCCAACTCTCTGACAGAGCCTCCTACATATCATAAAACCTGTTAATAAACATTAATATACATTTTCCAAAACTGTTATTGATCTTTGGGGTATTCAGTGATATCAATAGGAAAATATTAAGAGACAATAATGTTGGATAAAAATTATTTTCATAATTTAACCTGTATGAATAAATCAAAGCTAACATATTTTGTTACAGGCAATTCATGTTTGACTAATTTGATTGATTTTTTTTGAGAAAGTAACTGAGAGTGTTTATAACAGTAATGAGAATGATGTTGATAAAGTTGATAATCTTGATAAAGTTACACCTCAATGTATAAAGTTGCAAAGGCAATTTATAAAAAAGGCAAAAATGAAATGCAAGAGATTAAGTGGGTTGTGGCTTCAATGGTACAATATTGGTAAATGAGGAGAGACAGAGACTGATGGTAAGTAGCTGTTTTTAAAAATGAAGATAAATTTATAATGGTGTCCGTTACAAATCGGGTTTGTAACAGTTTTCTTTTGAAGTACATTAACAACACGGTTTAATTTCAAACATAAACATAGCATAATTTTAAAGTTTTCAGATGAAACTTGAAAATCTTGTAAACAATGGAGGAGGATAACAATAGGCTTCAGGAGAACAAAAGAATGCCAAATGGGCAGATACTTAGGAAATGAGACCTGTTTTACAAATGTACAAAGTGATTAATTTTTGGAAGACAAATGAAGGTAAAAGATAAAATTAAATGATGGTTTTTTAAAAAAAGAGAATGTTAGAACAGAGACTGAAGCCTATACGTATATAATCTTTGAAGGCAAAAGGACAATTTGAGAAGATACCAAAAAGAAAAGATCAAGCATATCTTTGACTTTACAGAGAGTAGAATGGAATAGAAAAGCAAGGAAGCTATATTAAACCTTCACTGGGTGAGTATTAACTGGTGTATTTGATTTAAAACTACACATCTTCGGAATGATGTAGAGGGGATTTATTAGAATTGTACCAAGAATAAATGATGTCATTTATATGGCCAGATTAGAAACCTTACGCTGTGTTCTGAAAGAAGAGCAGATTGGTGGGTCATTGGACAGAGATGTTCAAAATCATGAATAGTTTTAATCATGTAAATAGTGATTTTTTTACAGTCCCAGAACAGTCATTAACTAGTTACATATTTCCAATAATTGCCAAAAGAGTCACAGATGTGAATAATGATGCACTTGATTGGATTGCACTTGATAGAATGGTCAGATCTGACTGAATAACAATTTTCTAATGGGAACTGAAATACTTAAAGAGAAAGATGGGCTTAATCTATTAGCTCAACCTAGTCCAAATCATATAGATGTTTCTTCTGGGTAAATGGTGTTAGGTAAAACAGACTAATCCTATCTTGTCCACAATATTCAGTAATATCAAATGCAATGTAGGATAATTGAATTTTAAACTGATGCTCCACGGACTAAATATACAAAAGAGTATTTAAGTAGTTTACTGATGATAAAATTATTAAGGGATAAATGGCATACAGCATATACATTTCAAAACATGATCAACTTCTGAAAAACTGATGGCTTGCATCCTGTATAATTCAATAAAATGTAGCATTTTCAAAAATATTTTAAAACAACTAACGGGCTACAGTTTCTATTATGAGCAATTGCAAGTGCAATTCTAAACATGCCTCTTTGAAGTTGGAGGAAGAACGCCTCATCTTCCGGCTAGGAACCCTCCAACCACAAGGGATGAACTCGGATTTCACCAGTTCCCTCATTTCCCCTCCCCCCAGCCTGTCTCAGTCAAATCCATCAAATGATGCTGCCTGACCTGCTGCGCTTTTCCAGCAACACATTTCCATCTCTGATCTCCAGCATCTGCAGACCTCACTTTCTCCTCTTTGAAAGAAAATGCAGGAGACACCAAATCTGCCATAATTTAAAGCTTACAAACAATAAATTAAGAGTTTTTAAAAGGAAGTTTCAAAAATAATTCCTGCACTTATCAAAGTTTATGGAATCTTGATTTTAAAAAGTCATTCATTTGGCCATTTATGGAATGTAAAACCAAATAGATACTGAAGGTATTAGTGGTCTTTATCTCAGACATAATTCATATCTGTTGTTTAATATTTCCAGAATCAATGCAATCAGGTGCCATGAGAAAAAATCTAAAAGCTGAATCTACATCTAAAATATAATTGATTCAATTTCTTTAAAACAAAATTAGGTATTTTGCATTCTTATACACACATGTTCCTTTGTAACAATCTGTTTATAAAGTGTTGATGTGAAAGATCTCATATAAAGTTTCATCAGCTGAGGTTTTTCTTCTACTCACTCCCTTATTGGATTGCGATACTTGCCTATTGGGTAATGTTAATATGTGAAAAAATACTACTGTGGCCATTTATAATAACAGCATTAAACTGCCGACATCATGCAACTGAGGCAGCGTATAATAATTACTCGAAATTCCAGTTTCAGTTCTGCTTTGATCAAATAAAAAGGCCTGCCAACGTAATTGTCAGCTTGAGACTGCAAGCCTGCAGAATAGCAAGACTGTGGTGCGAGCTACAACTTAATCACATTGGTCATTTTGAGTTGTTTTCCTGTTCGCATTTGCAGCATAAGTGCACACTCACATCATCTGTGACCATTCTGAACTTCTGAATTAGTACATTCAGCTCCCATACTGTTTACTTACCACAAAATGTATGTCAGTAACTGTGTAACTCTGAAAATTGGCAATAAGCTTGTGGTATAATAATGACATAAAAGACTAGATCATGGATCAATGAAAGCTATAAGAAATATATAAGCACAACTGATTAGTGAGCCCCACATTTTCACTTAAAACAAACACAAGTTTTAATACATTCTGAAGAATGGTCACTGGACTCAAAACGCTAACTCTGTTTTCAATAACGGATGTTGCTAGATCTAATCAGTAATTTTGGTTTCTGTGTCAGATCTTCAGCATCCGCAGGTCTTAGAGTCATAGAGATGTACAGCATGGAAACAGACCCTTCCATCCAACCCGTCCATGTCAACCAGATATCACAACCCAATCTAATCCTATCTGCCAGCACCCGGCCCATATCCCTCCAAACCCTTCCTATTCATATACCCATCCAAATGCCTCTTACATGTTGCAATTGTACCAGCCTCCACCACTTCCTCTGGCAGCTCATTCCATCCACATACCACCCTCTGCGTGAAAAAGTTGCCCTTTAGGTCTCTTTTATATCTTTCTTCTCTCATCCTAAACCTATGCCCTCTAGTTCTGGACTCCCCGGCCCCAGGGAAAAGACTTTTCCTATTTACTCTATCCATGCCCCTCATAATTTTGTAAACCTCTATAAGGTCACCCCTCAGCCTCTGGCGCTCCGGGAAAAACAGCCCCAGCCTATTCAGCCTCTCCCTATAGCTCAAATCCTCCAACCCTGGCAACATCCTTATATATCTTTTCTGAACCCATTCAAGTTTCACAACATCAGAAGGAGACAAGAATTGCACGCAATATTCCAACAGTGGCCTAACCAATGTCCCGTACAGCCATAACATGACCTCACAACTCCTGTACTCAATACTCTGACCAGTAATGGAAAGCATACCAAACACCTTCTTCACCATCCTATCTACCTGTGACTCCACTTTCAAGGAGCTATGAACCTGCACTCCAAGGTCTCTTTGTTCAGCAACACTCCCCAGGACCTTACTATTAAGTGTATAAGTCCTGCTAAGATTTGCTTTCTCAAAATGCAGCACCT
>NC_057711.1:133403684-133429784 GCF_004010195.1 Chiloscyllium plagiosum
CTATACCTTACATATGCTTCCTTCTTTTTCTTAACCAAATCTTCAATTTCTTTAGTCATTCAGCATTCCCTATACCTACCAGCCTTTCCTTTCACCTTAACAGGAATATACTTTCTCTGGATTCTCGCTATCTCATTTCTGAAGACTTCCCATTTTCCAGCTATCCCTTTACCTGCGAATATCTGCCCCAATCAGCTTTCGAAAGTTCTTGCTTAATACCGTCAAAATTAGCCTTCCTCCAATTTAGAACTTCAACTTTTAGATTTGGTCTATCTTTTTCTATCATTATTTAAAATCTAATAGAATTATGGTCGTTGGCCCCAAAGTGCTCCCCCACTGACACCTCAGTCACCTGCCCCACCTTATTTCTCAAGAGTAGGTTAAGTTTTGCATCTTCTCTTGTAGGTACATCCACATACTGAATCAGAAAATTGTCTTGTACACACTTAACAAATTCCTCTCCATCTAAACCCTTAACACTATGGCAGTTCCAGTCTATGTCTGGAAAGTTAAAATCCCCTACCATAACTACCCTATTATTCTTACAGATAACTGAGATCTCCTTATAGGTTTGTGTCTCAATTTCCCTCTGACTATTTGGAGGTCTATAATACAATCCCAATAAGGTGATCATACTTTTCTTATTTCTCAATTCCACCCATTTGCTTTCTAAATTTTTTATATAACGGACAACAAAAAATGACAGGGATGGTAAATGAATGCTTCACATTGGGGGGGTAGTAGAAATATCATTGGCACATGAGAACATAAATATCAGCCTCAGGAGAATGATAGATTTTGCATTCCAAAATGAACAGAGTGAAAATACTGGAGATAAGATCTTCATTACATCAGTCCCCAAGTGATAAAGAACAACATCACCTCAAGAGATAAATGGCAAGTATCAAAATTATATGCATGTTGGTCATGATTTTTCAAAATTCTCTCACTTTGAGAATTGTGCCTTTGAATTGACTAACAATAGAGGTAATTATAAGCAGGTCACAGAGGGTGAAGTGTAAGCCATATCTGAGTAATGAGACAGTCTGAGGGAACCACTACCATGGCAGTATAAGTGCATGTACAGATGTTCTCCATTAAATCTTCCATGATATATTTTGATAAGGTTCTACACAAGAGATATTATAATAAAAATATTATGAACAAAAGCACACAGATTTGGAGTTAGCCCAATAGTATGGCTTGGTAAGTGGTGGGTAGCTAGGAGATGGGGAACAAATCCAGAAAAAGGTTCAAAACATTTATGATTCATTACACTGGAAGGGAGGATATTTCTTGTGCTTGGATTGACAAGACCAAAGTCAAGAATATTTAAAACGAGCTGGAAGAATCACAAGGTGAAAATCCTCACCCTGAAAGACAGGCTAATGTTAAAAGGGATCCAAAATGGAGTCCTAGCTTTTCACCAAATAAAACAATTACTCCAGTGATGCTACGGAGAGATACAGATCAAGATTTTCAGCTGACACAAAATCATTAATAAATAAATTACAGAGAATAAAGCAGAAAATTGCTAAGGATCACAAACAAATTGAATAAGGAAATTGACAGATGGCAACATGGAAACATCACTTGGTATGAATTTAAGAAAAACTAATGGGAATATCATTTCATTCAAACCAGTTGATTGCTGGAAGGATGATGCAACAAAACTTCCCATTTTTATACAGCGCTGTAACAAATAAGCCCAAAGCACTATTGACTAAACATAATTTTTGTAGGCCACTTGTACTTTCAGATCGGAATTATCCCTAAACACCAACTCCATAGCTATATTTTGCACCATTCATTAAGTAGTCATTCAATTTTCCCAGACTCAGTCCAAACTGATTCTGAATTCTCAGCCTGTTAACTTTTAACCTTAGCCTGTCTTTCAGGGTGAGGATTTTCACCTTGTGATTCTTCCAGCTCGTTTTAAATGTTCTTGACTTTGGTCTTGTCAATCCAAGCACGAGAAATATCCTCCCTTCCAGTGTAATGAATCATAAATGTTTTGAACCTTTTTCTGGATCCTGGCAGACTCAGGACCAGATCTTCCAACCAGCATTAGAAATCCCATTTCCAATGCTAATCCATCAAAAAGATTCACACTCACCTTTAGATGAATGATCTGTTCAAGCTGTCTATCCAGCAAAATACACTATTTTTATACTACTGTTAAAATACAGACAAAATAAAAATTAAAGAAAAGAATTTGCTTAACTGCAGCTCTATCAAAACGTGTAATGGAATAATAAAAATTAATTAACTGTTCCAATATAGTAATATCCCATAAGCACACCCTTAGCAAAGACAAACTCAGTAATTCAGATTGTCTTATATGCAATTCTAGCAGCAGGAAGAGAACCCCAACTTTTAGCTGTAACAGACAAAGGAATAAAACCTTCCACATCCAGCTTCAAGACCTTAGCAAGTGCAGAAAGCTAAAATGAAAAATCCTGATTCTTTGGAAGCTTTGGGAGCACCCATTCAGACTGCTTCTATTATTCCAACTTAAACAAAAACCCAAGGCCTCACAAGCTTATTGGCTTTGAGCAGATTGCTTGGTACCTCTGTCTCAACCTTTCTTCAGGAAAAAAAAGATAAAATACACCTCTTAAAGCCATAATATCATCACATTTTGAAACCAAAAACACTCTTCAATGAGCAGCTGCCTCCACAAACAATGCATGTGCAAACTCTGACCTGAAAATGTGTTCAGGGAAAGGAATCCCTGAAATCAAATCTCCAGCACTATTTTGGCCAAGCCAGAGAGCCTTTCTATCCCTGTGAAAATTCAGTGTTCTGGAATTGTGTGACACAAGTGCTGTCTTTAGTTGAATCAATTTCTATACATAATGGAATCCCAACGCAACTATAAAGTTATAAACAAAATCAGAAATTGTTGGAAAATCTCAGCAAGCCTGGCAGCCTCTGGGGAGAGAAAGCAGAGTTAATGTTTTGGATCCAGTGATCCTTCTTCAGAACTAATGGTAGCTAGGAAAGGATTGGTATATATGCTAAGACGGGGTAGGAGTAAGCGATACATGGAGATGGAGCCCAGAGAGAGAGAAGAACAGTTGGACAAAGGTGTGGATAAAGGTCAGCCAGGGGGAATGAATAGCCACTAAAGAGGACTTTAATAGTAGCTGACAGTGGGTGGTTTGTGGTAGTAGTCCCTGTGTGGGGTGGTGGTGGGGGGGCTGGTGGGGGGTGGGGGGTTGCGGTAAGGACATGGAAGAAGGTGTCTCAAGCCCTAAATTTGTTGAATTCAACTTTGAGTCCAGAAGGTTGCAGGAACCCCAGTGGAAAATGAGGTGCTGTTCTTCCAGTTTGTATTGAGCTTAGCTGCAGCACTGCAGCAGGACCGAGACGGAGATGTTGGTGAGGGAAAATTGTGGGGTGTTGAAATGGCAGGAAACTAGAAGTTTGGGGTCATTCTTGCAGACAGAACATAGGTGTTTTACAAAGTGGTCGCTCATTCTACATTTCATCTCCCCAATAAAGAGGAGACATAAGAAAAGTATAAACCTGTTCTTTATGATGTTTAGTGCCCAGACTCACGCTATTTTTGTTTTAAAAAATGCATAAATGTACAAGGACATTTGTTCCAACTAGAATCGTAGAATCCAACTAAGACTGAAATCCTATATTGTCCAGAGTTAAAAATCGCAACACCAGGTTACAGTCCAACCGTTTTAACTTTGAACACCCCACTCCAACACTGGCACCTCCAAATTATATTTTCCGAGTCTTCATTGTGATCAATTTCTGTATTTATTTTATGATGCTGATAGTGATACAGTCGTACTGTCCTTAAATCCATCTATGGTATTCACATTCACTATCCCATGTAAGAGCAAGTTCCATGTTCTCACTACTGGCTAGATGAAGAGATTTCTCCTGAATTCTTTATTTTATTTTTATGTCCTTTAGTTTTTGACTGTCCACAAGTGGAAACTTCCTCTCCATGTCAACTGTATTGAACATCTTTGTAATTATAAAGACCTCTTTTTGTCTTACTTATTAACTTGTCTCTTTTAGAAAGAAAATGCCCCTGCCTCTTGACAGCTAAACTTCAGGCCAGCACAAGAACAATTTTTGACTAGATCGCTCAAAGTGTTTTATTAGAAACTTAACTAGGGTATTGAAAATTACTTTAGACAGAAGAGATTAAAACAGAATAAATATAAAGTACTAGACTGCCAGTATTTTTGTGTCAAATGACAGCTGCGAATCCAATACATCAAAGAGAAACATTAATTATAATCAGAAAACTGCACGGAAATATAAAATAACCGAGCATTTAATGTCAGGCACAAGATAGATTTCAAATGGAAAAACAGGATTCTAAAGGTTGTAAAATTTGTTTTCATTATCCACAGAGACTTTGTTGTTGCAATATTATGTCTGTGCCTGAACCCTGCAGGCTCTTTTGGAGACTTGTGGTTGTGTTTTCTTTCACATGAAGTGACATGAGCAGCTTGATGTATCGAGTAAAACGAAAGAGCCTATATCATAGATTATCATTCCAACTCCATTTACTTTAACGGCCAGGATTTTAGGTGGTTCTCATTAAAATAAGGCAGGCTGTTGCTCAGTAGAATGCTGTGCACCACTTTAATGGGTGAAGGGAAATGTTAACTGCAATAGTCCAATTTTGCAGAACTGGGGTTTCACTTGTTTCCCACGATATTGGGATTGGCAACACCTATACAGAAGTCAATGGCGAGCATAACTTTTAATGGGACCCCCATATGTTGATTTTGGTGAACCTTTAATTTGCAAGCTTCAACTTTTGTCAAGGAAACATGCAGCCTTTTGGTAGCATCACAAATGAGAGGAATGACATATATGCAACGTATTCTGAGAAAGTGAAGTTTCTCTGTCAAATTCCATTATGTTTGAAGTTGGTGTTGTAATGAGGGCAATCAGGTGGACTTCATAGTACATGAAATAATGGAGGAGGTTGCTGGAAAAGTTCAGCAGGCCTGGCAGCATCTGTGAAAAGAAATCAGAGTTAATGTTTCAGGTCCGATGACCTGAGGAAAACCTGGTATTTGCACTTCCATAATCGATAAATGTCTTGTTTTCTAAGCTAGGGATAATTAGAAAAAACTACTGCTGAAGAGGAACAATGGGCTGCCAGGATTACAGCATGCAATCATTGCTGACATTTTGGTGTTAAAAGCAAAATGAGGAAATTAATCATGATAGGTGAGGACTTCTCAGACATGGATAACATAAATTCACAAATAATGTCAATTTGCCTGAAAACAGAGATGAGGGAGGCAATATTCCAGCTCTGGTTGCCATGTTTATCACATGCAAAATTGGCAACTGGCAACTGAAAATTTGGCATGATTTTGTGGAGATTGGAACCTCTCTCACCCCATTAACAGCCAAAGACTGTCAGATGCAATTTTCAGCTCGCGCTATAAATGAGTGAGCAGCCTTTTTAACTGAAATATCATAAATATCAGAATAATTCAAGTTAACACAGAAATGTTCCTCTGTGAAGGAAACTTAAAAGGCTTAGGCTTCTCGAGGAAAGGAAAGACACCAATGGCAAGCCCTACAAGGAACAGTATGCTTCTCAAGTGTTCACAATTAAATTTATAGAGTAGAATTGTTTGCAAAGAAGTATGTTTTACTATTGCATTGACTTGCCTTGACTCATGGGAATGGAAGATATAGCCCAGTATGAAAGAAGGATTCTAGGAAAGGGATAAACTAATCATGGTTAACCAGAGACATTGCGGATAGAATCGAATTGAAAGAAAGAAACACACCATGTGCCAAAGATTCATGGGAATCAGAGGATGGATATGATTTTCAAAAACAAGAAAAGATTAACAAAGGAAAGAAGAAGAAAACTTTGAGTCAAACTAGCAAAGAATATCAAGAGCTTCTTTAACATATTGTCTAGCTATCACCATTGTTAACAGCTAACCCGAGAATGCAACTTTAAAAAAAAGGGTTTTGTGATTTACACATGAAAGAAGTGAAACTATCACTGTATTCTAACAGATGAAAGGCTTAACAGACAATCAATTCTTCAATGTATAATTTCAGTTACATCACTGCAAATTTTTGCTATAAATTCTGTGTTACGATCGAGCCCTCCACAATCACCTGATGGAGTGTCGCTCCGAAAGCTAGTGTGCTTCCAATTAAACCGGTTGGACTATAACCTGGTGTTGTGTGATTTTTAACTTTGTACACCCCAGTCCAACACCGGCATCTCCGAATCATTCTTTAAATTATAAAGAGAGATGAACGTAGGCATTTTAGAAATTGATGGTGCAGTAATAATAATAGTAAATGACTGAGGAGTTGAATACAAACTTTGCATCAGTCTTCATAGCGGAAGACATTAATAGTATTCCAGAAACACTAAATAATCAAGGGGAAAAAGGATTGAGGAAATCAAACATGATTTCACTTTCTCCTTTCACTTTCACTTTCTCCTCGAAGAAATCAAACATGATAACTATCACTGGAGAAAAATTATTAAGGAAACTAAATAGGTTAAAGACAGATATGTTCCCTGGACCTGATGGGATTACCTAGGAAATTAAAGAAAGTCGCTACAGTTTGAACCTACAAAGATACTTGGTGCATTGGTCGTAATCTTCCAGGTATCCTTCGATTCTGGAAAAGTATCTGAAGATTGGAAAACCTTACCATCTAACATCTTTATTCAAAAAGGAATGGAGACATAAAAAAAAATGTAATTGTGGGCCAGTTACTTTAACTTCCGTTAATGAGAAAATGTTTAAGTCTACCATAAAGTCTATAACAGCAGTGCATTTAGAAATACATATTATAATCAGAGTCAGCATGGTTTTATGAAGGGGAAATCATGCCCAACTTACATTAGATTTCTTTGAGATGACAGCAAGTAGAATAAATAAAGGAGAGTCAGGAGATGTAATACATTTGGATTTTTAAAAATGTGTTAACTATGGTACTACAGGCTACTGAATAGGATGAGAGGTTTTAATGTTAGAGGTAGTGTTGAGTGTAGATGAAGGACTGGCTAACTAAGAAAAAAATTGAATTGAATTAAATTAACTTCATTGTCACAATTACTCAAATGAGTACAGTGAAAAGTTTACAAGTCACCATTTATGTACATCTTAGGTACAAAAAGAAAAATGTAGCAATACAGATCATAGAAATAAATTAGAAAATAGAGAAATTAAAAAGAACAACAGTTCATCTGAGCCAGTCTACGCTGGTATCTAGACTTCAGTCCATGACGGATATTGCCTTGAGGTTCTCGAGATCAGAAGATTGTTCTGGAATCCCCTCAAGGCCAGAAGTCCATGTTGACGTCACTCAGAGCCAAAAGACCACCATGCTGGGCTGGGAGATGGCCATGCCAACCTGAGAGGACTCCATACCAGGTCCACGCTGAGGCCGAGAGTCTGAGTCTGTGCTGAGGCCAGGAGATCAGGACATTGCCATGAGTCTGAATCTGTGCTGAGGCCAGGAGATCAGGACATTGCTGAGAAGAATGAAGGGAGGAGAAAAAGCAGAGAAGAGAGAAAAGGAGAGAAAAAAGGCTGGAATGGACAATCTCCAGCCAAAATGTCCTACTCTGCTGCCATCTTAGATTCAACAGAGTTGGGATAAGGGAGGCATTTTCAGGATGGCAGCTTGGTGGAGTGTCACAGGGTACAGTGGGAACGCAAGTAATGAAGATGAAACAAGGAGTCTACGGAGAGATATAGACAGGTTAAGCTAATGAGCATAATCCTGTAAGATGGAATATAACGTGGAAAGATACAAGGTTATTATGCACTTTGGCAGGAAGAACAGAAGAGCTGAATATTATTTAAGTTGGGTAGGATTGCAGAAAGCATAATGGTAGTTTGAAGTCCCAGTGCATGAATCACAAAAAGCTCATCCAAGTTCAGCAGGGAATAGGGAAGGCAAATGGATTGTTACCCTTTATTTCAAGGGGAGTGGAATATAAAAACATGGAAGTCTTGTTAAAATTTGCTGTGGTACTAATATTGTGAACAGTTTTAGACCCCTTATCCAAGAAAAGATACACTGGCTTTGGAAGCAGTCCAGGGAAGTTCACTATGTCAATCCTGGATATGGAGGGATTTTTTTAGGAGAAAAGTTTGATTATGTTGGGCTTGTACACATTGGGGTTTAGAATAATGAGAGGACACCTTATTGAAGCATCATAAATTCCTAGGGGCTTGACAGGGTAGAAGTGGAGAGATTATTTCCCCTTATGGAAGACTCTAGGGTATATTCTCAGTGCAAGGAGTTACCTACTTAAGACAGAGATGTGGAGTTTTTTTTCACTCAGAGGATGGTGAATCTGTGGAACTCTTTATATCAGACAGTTGTTGAGACTGACTCATTACATATATTCACAGCTGAGATAGATAGATTTTTAATCTGCAAATCTTCCCAGCTGATGCCTTCATTAAACCTGTTAATTTCTGTCTCGCTGTTTGCTTGCAGACAGGAACTTTGAAAGAGTTGAAGGCACACTATGAATGTAGGGTGGCACAGTGGCTCAGTGGTTAGCACTGCTGCCTCACAGCGCCAGGGACCTGGGATCGATTCCAGCCTCGGGTGACTGTCTGTGTGGACATTCTCCCCTTGTCTGTGCAGGATTCCTCCAGATATCCTGGTTTCCTTCCTTTGTCCAAACATGTGCAGGTTAGGTGGATTGGCCATGCTAATTTGCCTCTTGATGTTCATGAATGTGCAGGCTGTGTGGGTCAGCTAGGGGAAATGCAGGGTTATGGGGATAGGGTAGGGAGGGGCTGAATCTGGGGATGTTGTTTGGAGGGTCAGTGCAGATTCAATGGGCCAAATGGCTGTCATTCAGACTATTGGAAGAATTTGGATATAAGTCTTTACCCTACAAGATGCTAACACATTCTGCCCTTCCCACTCAACTCTATAACTCTTCTTTGGGCAAGAATTTCAGAAAACTAATATGCAGGTACAGCAGAAAATAGGGATGGCAAAAGGAATTTTGGTATTATTACCAAAGAAGTTAAGCAAGAGTATCGAAGTGTTGATGCAACTGTACAAGGCATTAGTGAGATTGCACCTGGAATCCTGTGTAAAATTCTGGTCTGCTTACTTGTACAGGGATGTAATCGCATTGAAGGCAGTTCAGAGGAGGTTCTCTAAGTTGATTCCAGAGGTGAGGGACTTGTCTTCTGAACACAGATTGAGCACTTTAGGCCTATACCCTCTAGAGTTTTGAAGATGGGAGAATATCTAATTGAGATCTGTAAGATGCTAAAGGGAATTAACAAAGTAGATGTAGCAAGGATGTTTCCTCATCTGGGGCAATCTAGAATGAGAGGTCAATAATTTTGGATAAGGAGTAGCAGACTAAAACCAGACATGAAGAGAAATTACTTCACTCAAAGAGTTGTGAATCTGTGGAATTCATCCCCTAAAGTGTGGAGGATGCTGGGATATTGTCTATCTCCTCCTCAAGTCTACTCATTTTTAATTAGTAATGGGTTGAAGGGTTATGGAGAGTGGGCAGGTAAATGGAGCTGAAGTGGAGATGAGACCAGCCATGATCATATAAATGGTGAAGCAGGTTCGAGGGGCTGAATGGCCAACTCCTGCACCTAGTTCTTATGTTATTATGTTCACAGATTATGTTGAGCTTAATGCTATCTGCAACATTAACCCTCCCTCTGTATTGCTCCCAATCTTCATGGATTAGTCCCATGGTAGATGGGTTCATTGCTACTTATGCACATGTTTTGTAGCCTACTCCTCCAACATCTTTCCTCAGTTAGTCCATTGGGGGCAAATGGCACCAATCCTTTGCAGCATTATCCCTTCATAGTGCTGCCTCCTTCACGTGCCCTCCTTATTGGCATTGCCACCTTTGCCTCAATTCTATTATCATCCAGAAATGTTCCGCATTCCCTACTCATCCTTCCACATATGTTGGGATCTCTTTGGATGTCTGGTTGGCAGAGCAACATGAACCTCTCATTTCCTTTCCTCTTCTTTAACTAGTCAGGAATCCTCTGGTTCCTTTGTACCATTCATAAAATTACAAAACCATCAAAAAAATCTATTGTAGCAATTTTAATTGGTATTCTGCAACATTGTAATAAGGAATCCATCTTCCATTAAACCCAATTGTATGTAAAATTTGAAAATGACATTATGACACCCAAACAACTGTACAGAGACCAGTATCCTGTCACCAAGTCACCCTTAATTGACACATGCACTGTACACAGCTGTAGCCAGTCAGGTAAGTACCTGAAATAAGGGCAGTCTCTAAATCGCCTGTTTACTTTTGGTAGTACTTATTTTTCCTCAGTACCCATGTTGTGTATGTGCAGGTGTAGGAGACAATGAAGAACAACAACTGCATAAATCTTTATTTATATTCCATCTCCAGGAAGAAAGGAAACACCAGAGTGGCCAGTGACAAGCAGTGCCCTTCTCATCAGAGGGCAATGTTGTCAGCCAGGGCTCCCTGATTGGCCCAGGTTAACAAGCCCAATCAAGGATCTCATCGACGATATGATCCATCTGATTCCAATCACCGCATGCACCAAATCTCCAGTCAAATGTATTCTGACACATTCCAAGCCCCAAAGCCCCTCCATCAAGCCCCATTCTTTGTGAATCAGTAAAATGACAACCATTATAAAATAATTGTTATCTATCACAAAACACAACAACGTGCAACTACCTGGTAGCTAGATTGTAGATGTTATAAGGCAAGCAAACTGAATTTGAAACAGTTTCTCAACAAAGAAACTATCAAAGACATTAGCCCATAAAGCTGATTTTCTAGGCAAGTGTTAAACCTCAACAAGTTCTATTCAGCTCAATTCTTCCAGCAAGTGTACTGCTACAAAGAATAAAGTAAAAGATCTCTGAGGGGAGTACATGATGAATCATTTCCACTTAGAAGTGATTCACAATGTTTTTGGTTATGGAACAAGGAAGAGAATCTCAAAGGACATCACCTATGGAGTCAATGTTTGGCTTAGAAGCAAAAATGTAGAGAAAAAGATGTGCACTGAGTTACAGGGAGTGAAAATTAAGCATCAATTTTACATGTTATGCATTCCTGAAAATAAATAAGCTGTGAATATTTCTTAGATCACACTGATCTGTTAATTCACCATATCTACATTTTGTAAACTCTAGTTTGGACTATGATTGTGCTTTTAAAATGTATTAATATGTTATAATAATATTATTAAATTAAATGGGAATGAAATCTTATGACGCTTCTGGCATAAATCTACTTAACTTCAGTGGGAGAGAAGCGCAAAAACTATAAATTAGGTTCAGACCTGTTTATGCCAAGCCCCAGTTGACAAGGTCAGAAATCACATGACACCAATTTAGTGGGTGGCACGGTGGCACAGTGGTTAGCACTGCTGCCTCACAGCGCCAGAGACCCGGGTTCAATTCCCACCTCAGGCGACTGACTGTGTGGAGTTTGCACGTTCTCCCCGTGTCTGCGTGGGTTTCCTCCGGTGGACTTGTTGGGCTGAAGGGCCTGTTTCCATACTGTAAGTAATCTAATCTAATCTAATCTAATATCAGGTAAGGACATCATGTCAGACTTCATCTGAAGAAGGAGCAGCGCTCCGAAAGTATGTGATTTCAAATAAACCTGTTGGACTATAACCTGGTGTCATGTGACTTCTGACTTAGTCCACCCCCAGTCCAACACCGCCACCTCACATCAAAGCCCCAGCTGAGAGGGAGGTGATAGTTTGGTGCTATTATTGCTCGAATATTAGTCCAGAGACCAAGTTAATGTTCTGGAGACACCGTAGCAGATGGTGGAATTTGAATTCAATAGTACTCTGGGAGTAAGAGTCTAATAAAGACCATGAAAGTGTTGTCAATTATTCACAAATGTTGTTAATTCCTTAAGTGGTGAATTTCTGCCACCACTCAAAGTTGTCTGGTATTGGATCAGAGAGGTCAATCTTCTCTCACACATATTCTGAAAAAAAAAAGCAGAGAAAGACCCAACACTGACAAGAGATTAGCCTTGAATTCTGAAGATGCAATTCTTTTGAAATACTTAGGAATCAAGGAACGGGAGAAGGCAATCCAGCCTTTCGAGCTTGTCATTTAGGATAACCCTCTTACAAAGAAGTCCTCTGGGATCAGTTGCCTACTCTTTTCGTTATTTATACAAATCCTACTATGCTGGAGCCTCCTGCAGTTCTTCTCCATTTAATTAATATTCAACTCTTCTATCCTTCCCACTGAAGTGCACAGCCTCACATTTTCCTGTATTATATTCTACCTGTTGAGGTTTTGCTCACTCTGTCTTTCTCCTGCCTGCATCCTTGCTGTTGCCTACACTTGTTAAACCATGCCCAGGAATGGGCTGGTACTGGAGATGCAGCCAGACCCTTCAAAAGGGCTAAACACTAAGTTTAGGCACGTCTTCAACAACCAGGTGGAAGGAGAAGTGGAAATTCACCCATTTAGATGGAAAAGTTATAAACATGCCAGATGTATAATGATATTAATCTGATTTATCGCCAGGTTCCCTTGTAGTTAACCAATTTTTATTCTTGTTATGCTGGACCTACAGCAGCAATGGAAAACATTTCACATATAAATAAACATATAATTTAGTTTCAATTCAGATTACTTAATGACCTGAGGTCCAAAAGCTGGAAATGATATGACACCTTATAACTCAATGTACATGATTACATCGCAACATCAGCACTTTACTGAACCTATGTCTATTTACTGGTGCAAATCCAACCCCTCTGGCTGCAACTTACACAAGTAAGTTTGTACAGCTGGGTTGTATCTACTGCACACATTGGGCTCTCTGGTGTTTGGACCACATGCTGATACATATGAGAAACAGATGACAGAGTCCATGTGCCATAGTGTATGTGTAGCATTCTTTGGAAATCGAAGTGTTGCTCTGTTTGAACTGTCTTCTCTGAGGGAGTCAGAATTATTATTGCTGATTACAGTTGGGCAGACTGAACAAAGGTCATCTTGACTAGCAGACAAATTTACACCAGTGTGAAACCAGCAGGAATTCAAATACAGTAGTGAGCAAGTCCTCACCTTTTGTAGAGATATACAACATAGAGACAAACCCTTCAGTCCAACTCATCCATGCCAATGAGATATCCGAGATAAATCTAGTCCCTTGTGCCAGCATTTGGCCCACATCCCTCCAAACCCTTCCTATTCATATACCCATCCAGATGCCTTTTAAATGTTGTAATTGCACCAGCCTCCACCACTTCCTCTGGCAGCTCATTCCACACACGCACCACCCTTTGCGTGCAAAAGTTGCCCCTTAGGTCCCTTTTAAATCATTCCCCTCTCACCTTCAACCTATGCCTGCTAGTCTTGGACTCCCCACCCCAGGGAAAAGACCTTGTCCATTCACTATATCTATGCCCCTTATGATTTTATAAACTTTTCAGCCCTTACCTTTTGGTATATCAACAAATCAAAGTGAAGAATATGAACAATGAAGACCATAGAACTCCTACAGTACAGAGGAGGCCATGTGGCCCATCAAATCTGCACCAACCCTCTGAAGAGCATTCCACACAGAAGTGTCTCCTTTGTGCCCGAGACCCCATATTTATCCGGGCCAATCAAACTAGTCTGTACATCTTGGGAGGAAACCAGAGTACCTGGCAGAAATAGGGAGAACAAACTCCAGGCAGAGACAGTCACCCGGGGCTGTGAGGCAGCAGTGCTAACGATTGAGCCACCATGCCACCCAAATGATAAACTCTTTGATTTAAGAAGCCTTAAAACCGTGGGTTCAAGGAGAGAGCACAGAAAATATTATTTTACACCACCAGCAATTTAAATTTGGATTGTCTCCCAGAACAAGTTACATTATCCATGCTCTGGAGATGTGTGGTATCTGTACAAGCA
Organism: Chiloscyllium plagiosum; assembly: GCF_004010195.1. Classification (NCBI taxonomy): domain Eukaryota; kingdom Metazoa; phylum Chordata; class Chondrichthyes; order Orectolobiformes; family Hemiscylliidae; genus Chiloscyllium; species Chiloscyllium plagiosum. Next base: position 133,417,617 of record NC_057711.1, read on the forward strand.
CAGCTTCTGGAGTCTGGTCAGCTGGGTTTACCTTTGCTGGTTTTCATCCTTTTTCTGAAACACCAGTGAGGGAAATTTCCATTGGGATGCTGCTGGTGTAAAATAAAAAAAATCAGGGCATAAAACCTCATGTAAATCTAAATACTCGCTGAGAGAAAGATGAATAAGTAATTTCAGAAATGTATTTACCTCTAAATAATGCATATTTCCCATGATCTTTGCTTTTGCCTAACTCACTACATCCATTTCAAAGTGAAATGATTACAATGGATATCCTGCATACTCAAACATTGGAAACTCTCTTATTTCTTTTAAGCAATCACTTTTTATTCTGGTGTTCCTTACCTACACAAAAGTGGATCTTTGCCTATTTTCCAATGAAAGCCAATCTCCCCAACTCTGCTTTTGAGATTCCACAGGATTTAAAATCCTGAGAAGAATGAGATGGAACAGAAAGAGGGATTGGTGATCAAGTGCTACAGTATTTTACCTGATAGTCTATCCTGAAACTCGAATAAGGAATTAGAAGCATATTCCAGGATGTAGGAGCAATACTTACATTTTGGATCAGGTTTATTGAGAGTAACAAATACTAGATGGAAAAAAAGAGATGTTCTGTCTGTGAGAAGACATTGAGCTTCTAGGTTTGAAGATGGAGACGATACAAGTTTTCACCTTAAGGTCAAACGAGATGAAACCACAATAAATAACTAAAGGTAATTGAACTTGTTGGCAAGTCCTTACTGAAATTATGCCAGTGTTAAACTGTCAATAGATGCAGATACATAGACATTTCATTTCACTGTATATGTACGATTTTCCTGCAGGGTTACATACTTTTTAAGAAATAGGAACAGCAGTGGGCCATTAGGCCCCTCGATCTAATGTCCTACCCAAAAAGTATAAGGGCCAAAAGCAGGCAAATGGGGCTAGTTTAGTTTGGGAAACTTGATCAACACAGATGAGTTGGACGGAATGGTCTGTTTCTGTGCTCTATGTCTCTAAATGGTGACCAGCTGATTTGGAGTAAACTGGTCCTTACTAAGAATGGGTTTTCTTTCTATTCATTCATGGAATGCAGGTGTTGCTGGATGGACCGGCATTTATTATCCAGAGGGCAGTTAAGACTCAACCACATTACTTTGGGTCTGATTTAAGATTTGTAGACTAGATAGCAGATTTTCTTCCCCAAAGGGCATTAGTGAACCAGATCGGTTTTTCCAACCATCAACACTGCCCATGAGACCATAGGACACAGAAACAGGAGTAGGTGGTTTGGCCCATCAAGCCGATAGGATCATGACTGATTCTACATTCCTCATGTCTACTTTCCTGCATTTTCCCCATAACCCTTGATTCCCCAACTGATCAAAAATCTCAGACTTAAACATACACAAGAACTCTGCCGCCACAGCTCTCTGTGTCAACGAGTTCTAAAGTCGCACAATCACCTGAGAGAAGAAATACCTCCTCATCTCAGTTTTAAATTGGTGCCCCTTTTCTCTGAGACTGTGCCTGCTGGTCCCAGACTCTCCCATGAAGGGAAACAGCCTCTCAGCATTTACTGTGTCAAGCCCCTTAAGAATCTGATATGTTTCAATGAGATCACCTCTCATTTTCCTAAACTCCAATGAGTAGAGTTCCAAACTGTTTAAGCTTTGTTCATAAGATAATCCCTCCCCACCAGGGATCACCTGGTGAACCTTGCACTTGTGATGCCAAGGTTTACAAGGCTATGGGTCAAGTGCTGGAAAATGGGATGAGAATGGTCTGATGGTTGTTTCTGACAGACATGGACTCATAGAGTCATAGAGATGTACAGCTTGGAAACAGACCCTTCGGTCCAACCCGTCCATGCCGACCAGATATCCCAACCCAATCTAGTCCCACCTGCCAGCACTGAACCCATATCCCTCCAAACCCTTCCTATTCATATACCCATCCAAATGCCTTTTAAATGTTGCAATTGTACCAGCCTCCACCACTTCCTCTGGCAGCTCATTCCATACACGTACCACCCTCTGCCCCTTAGGTCGCTTTTATATCTTTCCCCTCTCACCCTAAACCTATGCCCTCTAATTCTGGACTCCCCCACCCCAGAGAAAAGATTTTGTCTATTTATCCTATCCATGCCCCTCATAATTTTGTAAACCTCTATAAGGTCACCCCTCAGCCTCCGACACTCCAGGGAAAACAGCCTGAGCTTGTTCAGCCTCTCCCTATAGCTCAAATCCTTCTTCTCTGGCAACATCCTTGTAAATTTTTTCTGAACCCTTTCAAGTTTCACAACATCTTTCTGATAGGAAGGAGACAAGAATTGCACGCAATATTCAAACAGTGGCCTAACCAATGTCCTGTACAGCCGCAACATGACCTCCCAACCCCTGTACTCAATACTCTGACCAATAAAGGAAAGCATACCAAACGCCTTCTTCATTATACTATCTACCTTTCAAGGACTCGATGGATAGAAGAAGCTTTTCTCTCTGTTGTAAATCTCTCTGACTCCAGATGGTCGGAGAGTATGTTTATTTATTTGCCATCTGTGGTAAGAAAATATAATTCTTGCCATCAACAGTAAGATTATGTTAGCAAGCAAGTGAACTCCGAAAGAGTCGAGGACTTGATTGTTTGTGAATCTTGGGATTTGTCATGAGCTCCCTCTACAGACGGAATCACTATAATGAGACCACCTAATGAACATCAATTAACCTCAGACTGGGGTCAGAGTCAGGGTCAGAGATACGACACATTCAGAACAGCAATTGGAAACTCTGCTCCAACCTATTTCTGGCAACAACATGCTCCAGAAGAAAATCATTTCAGATATTTTGATAACCAAACTGTGCGAAAGTGGAAAATACTAACTTCTTTCTATTATGTGGAGGAGCTGGTGTTGGACTGGGGTGGACAAAGTTAAAAATAACACATCACCAGGTTATAGTCCAACAAGTTTATTTGGAAGCAGTAGCTTTCAAAGCACTGTTCCTTCATCAGGTAGCTGTGGAGCAGGATCATAAGACACAGAATTTTTAGCAATAAATTTACAGCAATTGCTATAAATTCTTTGTCTTATGATCCTAATCCACAGCTACCTGATGAAGGAGCAGCGCTCTGAAAGCTACTGCTTCCAAATAAATCTATTAGACTATAACCTGATGTTATGTGATTTTTAACTTCTTTCTATTAGACCTTGATTGGAGAGTTGTTCATACACAGGTTATAAAGCATCCTCCTGCATGTGGGAACAACATTTAAATTTTGGTTGCAATTTATCGATGATGAAGAGAAATGAATGTTTTGTATCTGAGAAGATGCTGAGCTCAGTGAATGCAGGTTTGAAGTAGAGATGACACGGGACGTCATTTTGAGATGACAGCAAAGATGAAGGAAGAAAATTAACATATGTAGAGGCTGAGAATCCCTGCTGGAGCACTACTCTCCCACAACCTGAGTACAAATGAAACAATGGGAGTTTTTTTAATCATTCACAAACACAAAACAAACCCTCCAAGTACATGGACTCAACACATTCAAAGGTAGTGGGTTGAATCTTCCAGAAATCAACTCAGTCCCATACTTATTAAAGTTCATGGAGGACTTCTCTCTGCAAGGCCAAATGAGTTTTCACATGCTATCAACCCCAACAAAACCCTGTTTTGACCCCACCAAGAGTATTGTGAGCAGATCTAAACTGGCCTTAGAGGGAGTTCAACATAATTGTCAAAGAATGATATGTGGACTTCAGGAGATAGATTATCCACATTAGGGTTCTGAGAAAGGGTCACTTGACCAGAAACATTTCACGTTAGATTCCCTACAGTGTGGAAACAGGCCCATCAGCCCAAATCGACCTCCTAAAGAGGAACCCACCCAGACCCATTTCCCTCTGACTTATGCACCTAGCTCTATGGGCAATTTAACATGGCCAATTCACTTAACCTGCAAATCTTTGGCCTGTGGGAGGAAACGGCAGCACCTGGAGGAAACCCACGCAGACTCGGGGAGAACGTGCAAACTCCACACGTCATCTGAGGCTGGAATCGAACCTGGGTCCCTGGCATTGTGAGGCAGTAGTGCTAATCACTGAGCCACCACACCGCCCTTATTAACCCTGCTTTCTCTCCACAAATGCTGAGTAATTTCTGTTTTTGTTTCTGAGTTACAGCATCCGCAGTTCTTTCGGTTTTTATACATATTAGACCTGTTTTAACTAGAACTTAGAAAGTTAAGAAGTGACCTAATCAAATTTTTCAAGGCACTAACATGAAAAGAGACGGTAGATGAAGATAAACTATTTCCACTGGTTGGGGATTCCAGAACTAGGGGCCAAAATCTGAGAATAAGGGTCAGACCGTTCAGGAGAGAGGTTCTGAAGCTCTTCTACACACAGCTTTCAGGACCTCCCTGCCTCTCATCAGTCAGAACTAGAGGGCATAGATTTAGGGTGAGAGGGGAAAGATATAAAAGAGACCTAAGGGGGCAACCTTTTCACACAGAAGGTGGTACGTGTATGGAATGAGCTGCCAGAGGAAGTGGTGGAGGCTGGTATTATTGCAACATTTAAAAGGCATTTGGATGGGTATATGAATAGGAAGGGTTTAGAGGGATATGGGCCAGATGCTGGCAGGTGGGATTAGATTGGGTTGGGATATCTGATCAGCATGGATGGGTTGGATGGAAGGGTCTGTTTCCATGCTGTACATCTCTATGACTCAATGTACTGTAACCTGACTTTTGAGGCTATTTTCTTAATTTAAAAAAAGCACAGTCTTTTGTTTTACCTAGCCATAGGCTAACAATAGCCTTCCAGTGGTTCTCCAACTTGGAGAGAGAAACATTTATTGTTCAGCCTTCCTTCAAGTACTATTTGATTAATTGAGGGAACCGTTCTGCTGGGTGATTGTTTCCCATTCAGCACAGTGTCATGATCCCATTTAACCCTGGCATCAAGTCCCAAGACAAAATCAAAAATCCTACCCCATGTAAAGATGTTAAGAACACATCTCTTAAGAAACAACAGAGGAACAGTTCAAAGAATCAGCTTTAATTTATATTTTAAGCATTCACCTCGCTTTTAAGTACTATCACAGAAGTCATGGAATCACAGAATGCCTACAATGCAGAAGCAAACCATTTGGCCCATCATGTCCACACTCCACACAGACAGTTGCCTAAGGTTGGAATCAAATCCATGTCCCTGGTACTGGGAGTCAGCAGTGCTAACCACTGAGCCACCATGCTACTCCACTGTCTGGCATGATCTTAAAAAAAGAACCAGATGGATCTTTGCGAAATCTAGGATTTGACAAAATCACAAAAAATGCCAATACAGAATTGTTGTTGTGAACCCAGCTCACCCAAACTTTATGAAATTATGGCAAAAATGTTGTTTTTCAGATTTGTCAACAATGTGTCATGTAACCATAAAAACCATTAAATGTTTGATAAAAATGTGTGTTACATCGATAAGAGTGTAATGCTGTGTATTTACCTTACACATGCTGATGAACAAAGGAGCCAGGTTTTTCTTTTCATGCATATCATACACTTATCCAATGAGCTATTCAGACCTGCCAATAGCTGTAAATGTTTAAATGGAAAACAGCAGATCTCATATATAAGTTATATAACTAATGAAGCTTGTAGTAAAAGATGTCCTTTGTTCTAGAAATGTTAATTACCTGGCAGAAGGTACAAATGAAATTCTATCATTAAACAATTCCTGTAAACAAAAGCATAAGCTTATACTATAAAACCACAGGAAACAACAAGGACTAAAAAATGTTTCTTTTGGCTAAGTGTAAATTACATTGAGCTTTTTGGAGGGATCCTTGTTGTATTTTACCAATCATGCATTATTAACTATCTACCACACCCCATTGGTGCCCCTCATGTCTGATTGTATTCCCATTTAACCATGCGCTGTTCCCAGATTGTCACTCAGTGGATGTCCACCACAAGACCAGCAATCCTTTGTGCCTATGAACTTTCTAAAAGCCCGTTGTGCAGCCAGACAAGCATCTTCAGTCTGGAGCTGCCCTGCATGTTTCTAAGGTTTGCTCCTGGACATGGCACATAAAGGGGAACTGGCATCCTGCTTTGCACATCGGGACCTGGAGATCCATCGGATGGGGTAATGCAGATGTGGGACCAGCGGCAGAGGTCACAACACCAGACCATAGCCAGTCTGGCACTGAGTTGCCACTGGCCTAGACCAGTCTCAGCTGACTAGAATGCACAGCACCATAGGAAGAAGGTCAATGACTTTCTCCATCCCACCAGTGTAAATGCCACCATCTTCTCTCTGATATCTCACACTCACTTTGCCTTGTTAGTGCACCTATCTCCTACCAAGTCTCACGCTCTACCACTCTCGCTATTGTCAGCAACATCTTCCCTCAGTCGCTCTCACCCACCCCAATCCCCAAAATCACTAGCCCACTGCACTGACTCGGGACACCTCCCCACTTGCACCAAAAGTAACAGCTGTGTCACCCATTTTCATCTCCCTTAATACCTGCCTCTCTCTTTCAGATTCCTGGAGGAAAACAGAGCCGCAATAGGGAAGGAAGAGTCAAGACAGGTGCCTGGATACCTTGGCTCCTCACCCATTATGGAGAGCGCAGCTTAATTCTGACTACACATTGACTTACAGTTAATTTCTATGAGGTGAATGTGTGTTTGAGGGGAACTTGCAAGCAATGGCGTCCCGATGTATATATTGCCCTTGACCTTTGAAGTTATCGAGATTATGGATTGGGAGATATTGTCAATGATTATTTGGCACGTTGCTGCAGCTCATCTTGCAGATTGCACTCACTCCTATCACTCTATTGATGGATTTTTTTCAGGTATGGGATGGTGTACCTATTAAGGAAGATGCTTTGTCCTGGATGATATTGAACTTGTTGGAGTTGTGCCATCCAGGTAGGTGGAAAGTATTCCATATCATGTCCTGACTTATCAAAAGGTGCGGTGCTGGAAAAGCCCAGTCAGTCAGGCAATATCCGAAGAGCAGGAGAATCGATGATTTGGGCATAAGCCCTCATCAGGAACATCCTGACTTGTGCCTTGTAGATGATTGACAGGCTTCAGGGAGCCCAATGATGAGAAAATTCCCAACCTCTGACCTATTCTTGTGAAGTATTTATATGGCTGGTCTCATCAAATTTCTGGTGAATGGCAAATCCAAGGATGTTTATGGTTGAGGGTTCACTGATTGAAATAGTCAAGGCCAGATCTTTTTTTGGAGATGTACATTATCTGGCAACTTGTGTGATGCAAATGTTAGTTGTCATGTGTGAATACCCAGCAATCACTGGTGAATGTTTCCATTTCTGACAGAATTGATGAAAAGATGGTGGGGTATACGTGTGTCATATGGAAAATAACAAACTGATATAATAGGAGTGTTTTTCTCAAGCACATTGTTAGCAGAGATTATAGGTTGATTATCTGTATCTCACCTTGATGCAAATACTGGTTACTTAATTAAGAAACTTTGTTTTTCAGTGATTTCCATTGTTCATTTTCTTCATTTAGGGAAGTTTTAAAACTCATAATATAGAAAAACAAAGAATGACACATTCATAATTCAGTTGCTTGAGAAATATTACCCAGTATTACATATGAACCTTCTTCATTCAGAAATATTAATACTTCAAATTGGGCAGATTTTGAAACAGGACAGAGATTTAGGTTAGCGGCCACTATAATTGTGAGGAAATCTCTGCAATAGTTCTTAACTGCTCACACAAGTGGTTTACTTAGCACTGAGAACAACACTGTGGCATAATTTATGTGAGTTGGACATAATTTGTGCACATAATGGCCCAGCAGTGAAGTGGCAGTGCTCGCTTGACCTTGAAGAAAGCTACTCACAAAGACCCAGCAATCTTTGAGGTATGAATTTCACCTTTATACTCACAATTCACAATGTGAATTCCCAAATCTTCCAACCTCTGCTGTAAACAATATACCCAATGCAGATCGGACAAAAGAAAATTGGCTTCCCTGGATGTTTCTGGCCAGAGATCCATATTGGAATGGATCCTGCATTGATGAAGTCCAGCAATCCACACGGGCAACTTCCAAGTGAACTGTCTCAGAAACCACTTCACTTTTCTAAGGCAGTAACGGCTATAATAATCCAGTAAATAAAATGTTTAGAGGTTCCAGTGTTGCTGAGAGAAGTGAAGTATATGCAGTAATGGGTGAGGGGTTAGGTGTAAAAGAGGGAAGGATGGCAGGTTGGTGCAGTAACAATGATTGAAGGGGTACAGACGACAGGCAAAAGGCTCATCTAAGGGTAAGCTGGGCCAGAAATCAGGGAGGGTTGGGTGTCTGGGAGTGAGGAGCATTCAAGTGTCTGTGGAAAGAGGTCAGTCAGGTGTTTCTTGGGAATGGAGGGGTCAGGTGGGTGTGAGGTTGTGGAGTCAGTGGGGGTGGTGGTTGTCTGTCCCTGATAGGATGGGGGCGTGGGTCTGGTGTCTGGGGTCCAGGTATCCATGGGAGGTGTCACTGTGAGTGATTGGGGCGAGGGTGGCATGTTTTATAGACTTCCAGGGTTTAGGGCAGGTTTCTAACTGGTGCTGGCTACTTATTAAGGTAAATAAGTTTAAACTCTCAGTCTCCTATTCTAATTCAGAGTTGTGGCCTTTTTAAAAGGGTTATGTATGCCAGGTGATTGTTGAGCAGAAACTTAAACTTCCTGGGCAATTACCACCTGGGTAATATATTGGGATTTGTAAAATGTCCCAATTCATCTTTCAGGGTATGTCATTAACCCTGATGCTAATTTAACTCTGGTGCTGTCTATGGGGGATTTCTGTCATTCAACAACAGTGATAGTGTCACACAGGGTAAGCAACTGGAGTCATTGGAGGATTCTCACAGACAGCAAGTAGCAAACAGATTTCACTATTTGCTTTTTGTGATTTTATAGCAAGTGAGAAAAATAATTGGAACCTATCCATGGGATTATGTTAGAAACCGAAATACTGTAAACAAATAAAAGGCATAATTGTGCACCAGTCAATATGATAGCCATTGACAGGGCTATAAAATTTACTGGGTGATGTTACGTCCACCCTCCTGCCCAGCTCAAGATGTTGACGATGTTAATGTGGACTGATGAGGTGGGGTACATTTGAACTAGAGGAGATTGTTGAGTGACCAGTTCTTGGTCATTTTAAGGCCACTCTATGGCCCGCCACAATTCTGAGAAATTCAAACTGAAGAATAATATAACCTGCCTGTGTCTTGGATGAGACGTAGATAGGGAACCCACCTTAAGTGGCCCCATTCCAGATCAATCCAACCCCTCAACCCCAGCTCACCTTCCAAATGTCTGTCCTCTGTGAATACCCAAACCTCTTCTGGCCTGTCAAGAAAGATCCCAAACGCCTCACCCACGTCTCACCTTCCTCCGTGAAATAACACCTCCATTTACTTGGTTTCTGGTTCTGGGCGCTTAGACTTAGGAGGTCTACCTTGTTCTCCCCATTGTTACTAGTTCAATTGCTACTGATTGGCTGCAGCTCCCTGAGGTGGGCCCGTAGTGATTGGTCAACCAGCTGGACCTCATAGAAGTTCACTGACTGGGGAGGTTAATCTGGTCCAATCAGGGAGCCCTGGCTGACAGGTAAGAACAAGAGTGTCTTCCTGGTGGTGGAAATCGAATAAAGATTCGTGCACTTTGTCTCTTTCACTGTGTCTCACACCTGCACATACACACCATGGGTGCTGGGGAAAAAAATAAGCACTACTGCACTTAGGTGGTAGTGTGGGGGTTAAATTAAAAAAAATCAGAGAAAAAAAAAAGAAAAAAAAACAAACAGGAGTAAAAAAGAGAAAAAAAACAAATAAAAAGAACAAGAGTGTCTTCCTGGTGGTGGAAACTGAATAAAGATTTGTGCACCTTGTGTTTTTCACTGTGTCTCACACCTGCACACACACAACATGGATGCTGGGGAAAAATAAGCACTACCGCAGTTAGGCAGTAGTGTGGGGGTTAAAAAAAAGAAAAAAAGAATATAAGTTTTAAAATAGGAAAAAAAGAACAGGAGCGTTAGGAGAAAAAAAGAAAAAAATGAACAAGAGTGTCAGACATCCTGTTCACTCTGACAGCTGGTTCTGAGGGAGTTGGAACTGTGTCAGGGACTCTCCTTGCGTAAATAAAGTTAAAAATTACACAACACCAGGTTATAGTCCAACAGGTTTAATTGGAAGCACACTAGCTTTCGGAGTGATGCTCCTTCATCAGGTGATTGTGCATCGCTCCGAAAGCTAGTGTGCTTCCAATTAAACTTGTTGGACTATAACCTGGTGTTGTGTGGTTTTTAACTTTGTACACCCCAGTCCAACACCGGCATCTCCAAATCATGCATAAATAAAGGCTGACTTGTTGATGGGATACCAGCCTCTGTGGAGTTATTTCAGGGTCTTTTGCCCAAAGCTTTCAGTAACAGCAACACGAGCCCCAGCATAGAATCACAGATAGATTATCGAGAATGGCAACACAAAAAATACCCTTTGGCCCATCGAATCAGCACCAGTCAAAAACGAGCACCAAAATTCTTATCCTATCTTTCAGCACTTAGCCGACAGGATTGTTTGTTTTGGCATCGCAAGTGTACATCGAAATACTTCTTAAATGTTATGAGGATTTCTACCTCCTCCACCCTTACAGGACTCTAAATTCCCACCACCCTCATATTCCACTTCAACACTGTACAGCCTAGAGGTCGAATTGAATTGAATTTATTGTCACATGTACTGAGGCGCAGTGAAAAGATCGCAATACTGAATTCAATAACTTTAGAAACCGATCGCATTACGTCTTTGTTTCTTACATTCTCTGCACCCCTCATCGCTCCCCACCCCCCTACACTCTTGTCTTATTTGCCTCTTGTTTACCTTGAGAGGGTCCATTCTCTGTCCCGGCATATCCCCCGAAACATCCTGCTCCCCCCCCCCCCGCCATAAATTCATCTGAAGAACATAATCTGTAAAATCATGAAATTGTCTTAAAATTTAGAACAATGGCATTTGACAAATATAAAAGCAGCTACTTAGTGCCAATGATATTGTTTATGAATAATTATAAACTTCGTTAACTATTATAAACCCTATTACATCCTCTTCAATGAAATCTAAAGTTTTCAAGGGCTTCTTTTTAAACTGTTAGAATGATAACATAAAAGAGTGGAAATTTTCATCAATTCAATGATTCCTAGAAACTTCTATCCACAATAACTTCAAAATCAGACTTTCTGGCGAAGCAGGATATCTCTGGGAGTAACCGCTGAATGTGTGTGTGTATAACTGTGCATGCATAGAGTAATGACAGCAAACACCGACAGTTACACTGTTGTTGCAACTCGAATTTCTGGCTCAACAGGATTTAAAAATCATCATCAGCTGGGTGAAATTGAATCTAAATCTGCATCAGTGCCATCAAATGATGATTTTTCAGTCCAACTAAATAATGTAGATCTAAACTTTTCTTTACATCATATTAGCTTTTTAAATTGGATATAAAGGCACAATTTCTTAAAGAAGTACCCACACAAAATTATAAATCTATTTAAATATTTTTAATCAATTGTATATAAGCTCTGAGTCTGAAGAACGATGACTGGACTTGAAACATTATCTCTGCTTTCTCTCCACGTGCTGCCAGACCTGCTGAGCTTTTCCAGTAATATCCGTACTTTTTAATTTGTAAGTTTGCCATTGGCCTTGAATTTCATACAGCAGCTTGCACTGCTTAAGTAGGAACTGATTTGTTTCTGTAGCTCCACAGAAATTACAATGCTGATGGCAAAAGGTAATAGTGTAGATAACACCTTGGAAATTACTAGATGACCTTCCTACTATTTCTGTCCTGGACTTGCTGCAATATTCCAACAAAGCACAACCTAAGCTCATGTCATTTCCTACTTAGGTACTTTACAGGCTTGAGGTCTCAACATTGAATTCAATAACAAAAACAGAAATTACTGGAAAAATCTCAGCAGGTCTGGCAACATCTTTGGAGAGAAGGCAGAGTTAATGTTTCTAGTCCAATGATCCTTCTTCAGAATTTCTGATTTTGTTTCTGATTTCCAGTCCCTTGGTTCTTTTGCCTGTTTTCCATTTTTCTTATATTCTCTACACCACCCC
>NC_057711.1:133429848-133433835 GCF_004010195.1 Chiloscyllium plagiosum
CCCCCCATCGCTTTCAACACCTGCACCTACAGACCTCCAGCTGCCTCTGAATTGAAAACAGAAATTGCTGGAGAAATGCAGATGTGAAGAGAGAAAGCAAGTGACCCTTCTTCAGAACGGAAGTAATATCTTATTTTACTCCAGCATTCTCTCAGGATGGTCCTGTTGGAAGACCATCTAGAAATAAATTGTAGAAATGTGATCAGTAGCAGCTCTCTGTCAGGAGAAAAACATCACAAGATATAGCCTCAATTTAACTTGTATATTACAAGCAGACAGGCACAGATCAAGACAGCTGGAATCCAAGGTCAGAGATGTATTGCTGAGGTTGTATGAGGCTCTGGTCAGACCAAATTTGGAATATTGTGAGCAGTTTTGAGCCCCTAATCACAGGAATGGTGTGCTCATCTTGGACAGGGTCTAGAGGAGGTGCACAAGACTGATCCTGGGGATGGAAGGCTTGTTATATGGGGACACTAGGTCTGTACTCAATGAAATTTAGAAGGATGAAGGGGGTTGTCTGATTGAAACATAGAGAATACTGAGAGGCCTGCATAGAGTGGAAGTGGGTACAATATTTCCTCAGAGTGTAGGGACGACTCTGTAGAACTGAGATGAGGAGAAATATCTTCAGCTAGAATGTGGTGAATCTGTGGAACTCATTGCTGCAGAGGGCCACAGAGACTAAGTCATTGAGTTTATTTAAGACAGAGATTGGTAAGAGCATCATGAGTTATGGGTAGAAGACAGGAAAATGGGTTTGAGAAACATATCAGCCATGGTCAAATGGTGGAGCAGACTCAATGGGCCGAATGGCCTAATTCTGCTCCTGTATCTTATGATGGTACAAAGGAAAAAAGCTAGAATATGTGAAAAAGATGCTCAATCAACCACCCAAGACAGTCAAATGATGAAAAATCATCGTGTGTACTCTGATATCCCTCCAGGCACCCAATGACGAGTACCTTGAGCCACAGCTGTCCTCATGCTTTCGTTGAGATGTTCTGGCTCGAATGAAGTTAGGGACTCCCCATGAGGAATATTAAAATCCAAAACTAAGACCAAAACTGAATTCTTTCATATGGTAAACTTAGGAAGGGCACAGCAGACAATGGGTGAGCAAGTGAACATTTGTTGGTAGTCACATCTTGCTAGAGACAGAGTCCATAAAAATCAGTTCTCACTAGCAGAAATTCCTCAAGGAGATACCCTGGCATCATTTGGACTTTTTATGGAAAACTTTGTAACGGGAAAAGCAGCAGACCCACAATGAAAGCCAATATGGTTTCAACATCAAGAAAAATAAAGGTCAAAAGTATTCAGCTAGACATTGATTTTACAGATTGCTTTCTTTCCTGTAATAAAAGTATAAGATGGACAAAAGTTGTTAAAGACGTTGAATTAAAAAAAAACGTAAAGTGATCTTTGAATGGATAGAAAGAAAACCAAATGGTGGCAGACTGTTTAGAATGCAAATGGTTAATCAAATTAGGTCTTAGCCTTGTACATATTTTAAATTATGCTAGCTGTAGAACTATGTTTATGTTATGTCCAAGATCACACCATATTTTTATTATCAGTTAAAATACTGAAAATTATTATTGTGCCATATCAACCTAATCTATAAAATTATTATAGAAAATTGTATCTTGTTTACTGGATCAGTTCAAGTATATTTAGGGATGTCAGTTTTAAATATGTACATTTTACCTTCCAATGCTTCAAAAAATAATTGACGATTTTGAAAGAAAAAAGATGATTGTTGAACAAGCTTAAGTTTCTGCATCTAATTGTTTTGCATTAAAGGTTTTGAAACAGGCTGGTCTGAAATTTCTGGAAAATAAATTGCTCATAGATTTGCATTCACAGAAATGAACATGTTAGGATACTGTACTTTGAAAAATATATCAGATGATGTTAGTCACTGTTGCTTCGATTCTGAAAGCATGTATATTTGTTTTACATTTGGAGATCTTTTAGTAAAAGTATTCTATAAACAACATTAGGAAATGAATTTTGGAAATGCAACCAGATATCAGAAATTAGAATTTAATGATCCAAAACCGAAAAGTGAAAATTTTCATTAATATGGAATTTTAAGATGATAGGAAATAGGAATAGAGGTAGGCCATTCAGCCCATCGGGCCTGATCCACCATTTGATAGGATCATGGCTGATCTGACATTCCTCACAAAATAAAAACTGAAAGAACAGTGGATGATGTAAATCAGAAACAAAAGTAATAGTTACTGGAAAAGGTCAGAGAAGTCTGGCAGCATCTGTAAAGAGAAATCAGGGTCAACAGAAGGAAGGGTCACTAGACCCGAAACGCTAACTCTTATTTCTCTTCACAGATGCTGCCAGACTTGCTGAGCTTTTCCAGCAACTACTGTTATTGTTTCTGACATTCCTCACGTCCACTTTCCTGCCCTTTCCCTTGATTCCTCGAGTGATCACAATCTATCTGCCACTCCCTTAAATATACACAAGGACTCTGCCCTCACAGCTCTCTGGGGTAAGGAGTTCCAAACACCCACAAAACTCAGAGAAGAAATTCCTCATCACCTCAGCTTTAAATTGGTTCCCCTTTATTCAGAGATGATGACCTTTGGACCTAGACTTATCCAACTTTCCACTTATCACTTATCCAACAATGAAACATTAATTTTCTAAAAGAAAGAAAAAATGAAACCCTTTTACAGAAAAAGCAAAAGCTAAAAACTTTGCTTTCTTTGTCTCTGTTTTCCATTACACTTTAGTTTTATATTCGGATTTGCTCCCTTTTGGCAGGAGGTCCACCAAATGTAATTGATGACACAAAATATAATTTGGAGACAGCTCTAGTGAACTTTTCCAGATCAACCTATTTACACTTACTTGTCTTCTATCTGCAAGCGAAGTCTCTTCATTCCCCTTCTACAAAACCATGAACTCGTAACAAATCTGACAAATAATATTCCAGTTTTGTCAGGTGTCCCTTTGTGTTTTGGAAAACTGTGCAGACAGGAGTGGGGAGTGCAGTGAGGGTGAGTGAGCTAACCATGGCAATGTGGTACAGGGAGACATTCAAATGGGGGAAAAATTAGGGATGCCGTCACGATATGGGACAGAATAATTGGGGGACACATACTGTTCTCTGGAACCATGAGTCTGGAAGACAATGTAGTCTGCCCAGTGCCAGGGATAAGGAGATCTTCTTGGTGCTGGGAAGGACTTGATCTATTCTTGGGAAATAAGGCAGGGCAGGTGACTGAGGTGTCAGTGGGAGAACTTTGGGGCCAGCGACTATAATTCTGTGCGATTTAAAATAATGATGGAAAAGGATAGACCAAATCTAAAAGTTGAAGTTCTAAATTGGAGGAAGGCTAAGTTTGACGGTATTAAGCAAGAACTTTCGAAAGCTGATTGGGGCAGATGTTCGCAGTTAAAGGGATAGCTGGAAAATGGGAAGCCTTCAGAAATGAAATAGCGAGAATCCAGAGAAAGTATATTCCTGTCAGGGTGAAAGGAAAGGCTGGTAGGTATAGGGAATTCTGGATGACTAAGGAATTTGAGGGTTTGGTTAAGAAAAAGAAGGAAGCATATGTCAGGTATAGACAGGATAGATTGAGTGAATCCTTAGAAGAGTCTAAAGGCAGTAGGAATATACTTATGAGGGAAATCAGGAGGGCAAAAAGGGGACATGAGATAGCTTTGGAAAATAGAATTAAGAAGAATCCAAAGGGTTTTTACAAATACATTAAGGACAAAAGGGTAACTAGGGAGAAAATAGGGCGCCTTAAAGATCAGCAAGGTGGCCTTTGTGTGAAGCTGCAGAAAATGGGGGAGATACTAAATGAGTATTTTGCATCAGTATTTACTGTGGAAAAGGAAATGGATGATATAGACCATAGGGAAATAGATGGTGACACCTTGCAAAATGTCCAAATTACAGAGGAGGAAGTGCTGGATGTCTTGAAATGCATAAAGGTGGATAAATCCCCAGGA
>NC_057711.1:133434165-133457200 GCF_004010195.1 Chiloscyllium plagiosum
TTTGCAGATGACACCAAAATTGGAGGTGTAGTGGACAGTGAAGAGGGTTACCTCAGATTGCAACAAGATCTTGACCAGATGGGCCAATGGGCTGAGAAGTGGCAGATGGAGTTTATTTCAGATAAATGCGAGGCGCTGCATTTTGGGAAAGCGAATCTTAACAGGACTTGTACACTTAATGGTAAGGACCTAGGGAGTGTTGCTAAACAAAGGGACCTTGGAGTACAGGTTCATAGCTCCTTGAAAGTAGAATCACAGGTAGATAGGATAGTGAAGAAGGCGCTTGATATGCTTTCCTTTATTGGTCAGAGTATTGAGTACAGGAGTTGGGAGGTCATGTTGCGGCTGTACAGGACATTGGTTAGGCCACAAACAAGGTTGGAATATTGCTTTCAGTTCTGGTCTCCTTCCTATCGGAAAGATGTTGTGAAACTTGAAAGGGTTCAGAAAAGATTTACAAGGATGTTGCCAGGGAGGAGGATTCAAGCTATAGGGAGAGGCTGAACAGGCTGGGGCTGTTTTCCTTGGAGCATCGGAGGCTGAGGGGTACTTTATAGAGGTTTACAAAATTATGAGGGGCATGGATAGGATAAATAGACAGGGTCTTTTCCCTGGGGTGGGGGAGTCCAGAACTAGAAGGCATATGACTTGGTACAGGAGAGTAGGGATCCAAAATCATCATCCACCTTGGTTCCAATGACAGGGCTAGAAAACTGGTTTTGCTGATGGAATTTCAACATTTAGGAGCTCAACTAAAAAGCAGACCCTCCAGGTTAATAATCGCTGGATTATTACTTGAGCCACAGGTGAACTGACATTGGGAAAATATGATGAAGGGCATTTGCCTGAAACATCGATTCTTCTGCTCCTCAGATGCTGCCTGACCTGCTGTGCTTTTCCAGCACCACCCTCTCGACTCTAATCTCCTGCATCTGCAGTCCTCACTTTCGCATAGGGAAAATAAAGTCCAGGGGTTAAAAGGAGGGCTCACAGAGTGGCATGGGTAGATGTTTCAGTTCATGTGGCACTGGCACTATTAATGCCAGGGATGAAGCAATTTTGGATGCGCGGTGACATAGGTTTAATAAATAGTGTCAAAGTGAAAGTCTCCCCAGGAAACAGTGATGATGACATTGTAGATTTTAGCATTCAGTTTGAGATGGAAGAACTGTGGTGGGAACAACTGTGCTAAATTTAAACAAGGTTATTTACAAAGGTACGAGGGTACAGGTCGCTGGAGTGGACTGGGGAAGGAAAGCAGCAAAGGCAACAGTGGTGTAACTTATGACACATAACAAAGAAGTATTCCAGTGAGGAGGAAAGATTCTCGGAAAGTGTTAACCAAGGAAGGTAAGGATATCCTCAAATCAAAAGAAAAAGCATACAATGTGGCAAAGATTACACATAATCCAGAGGATTGGGAAACATTTAAATCCAAAAGTGCCCAAACAACAAAAAAAGAGACAAAACAAACTTTGACAATAAACTAGCAAGTAATATAAAAACAGACAGTAGGAGCTTCCTTAAATATATTAAAAGCAAAAGAAAAGCCAAAGTTAACATAGGGCCTTCAGACAACGAGGCTGAGGAAATAATAACGGGAAGCAGAAAATGGCCAAGGAGTTGAGTAGTACTCTAGAAATAGTAAACATTGAGGGGCAAAAGGAGGAGAGGAAATAAACATGACAACTACCACTGGAGAGATAGTACTAGGGAAGCTAAAGGGGCTAAAGACAGATAAGGCCCTGGACCTGATGTAATGAATCCTAGGCTATTAAGGGAAGTAGCAACAGAGATTGTGGATATACTTGTGGTAATCCTTTGATTCTGGAAAATTGTTGAAGGCTTGTAGTATTTCAGTTTATAAAGAGACACTGAAAATAAATACATACCAACTTTTTTTGGGAAAATATTGGAGTTTATTATAAAGACTGTAATAGTAGAGAACTTATAAATACATGATACAATAAGGCACAGTCGATTTAATCTAAGGGGAATTTTTTTCACACAGAGGGTGGTGTGTGTATGGAATGAGCTGCCAGAGAAAGTGTGGAGGCTGGTACAATTACAGCACTTAAAAGGCATCTGGATGGCCAGATGAATAGGAAATGTTGAGAGGGATATGGGCCAAATGCTGGCAAATGGGAGTCAACATGGACAAGTTGGACCGAAGTCAGTTTCCATGCTCTACATCTCTATGACTGACTCTATGATAGTTAATTCTTTGAAGACGTAACAAACAGGATAAATAAATGAATGGATTAATTATTTATTTATTTATTGTCACACACAGTTTGAAGATACAGTGAAAAGCCACAACCCAGCCCCATTTTGAGTTACAAAGAAGATAAAAAGAAATTACTTAAATAAGAGATCATCTTCTATTCAAATTACCTTCAAGAATGGCTTCAGGGCTTCTGTAAAGTCTCTGCAAGATAAAGGGAAAGCAGTGGATGTAATATATTTAGATTTTCATAAGTACCTTTAGATAAGGTACCACATGTCATGTGATTTAATAAGACCCCCATTAAGTTGGGGGTAGAAGATTAGCATGGATAGAGGATTAGCTAAATTATAGAAGACAAAGAGTTGGCTAAGTGAGGAAATTTTAGGATGGCAATCTCTAATGATTAGAGTGCCACAAAGATTAGTGCGGGGGCCACTATTATTTACAATTTATAATAATGACTTGGGTAAGGGAAATGAATGTACTGTGGCCAGGTTTGCAGCTGACACACAATAAGATGGGAAGGAAAGTATTGAAGATGATCTAAGTAGTCTGTCCAAAACTGTAGACTGTTTAAGTGAGGAAGCAAAATCTGGCAGATGGACTATTATGTGGGAAATGTAAGGTTACGCACTTTGGCAAGGAGAATAGAGAAGTCTATTTAACTATTTATGAAGTTAAAAATCACACAACACCAGGTTATAGTCCAACAGGTTTAATTGGAAGCACACTAGCTTTCGGAGCGACGCTCCTTCATCAGGTGATTGTGGAGGGCTCGATCGTAACACAGAATTTATAGCAAAAATTTGCAGTGTGATGTAACTGAAATTATACATTGAAGAATTGATTGTCTGTTAAGCCTTTCATCTGTTAGAATACAGTGATAGTTTCACTTCTTTCATGTGTAAATCACAAAACTCTTTTTTTTTAAAAGTTTCATTCTCGGGTTAGCTGTTAACAATGGTGATAGCGAGACAATGTGTTGAAGGTGTTAGCCCCCTATTTATGAACACTATTTCAATGGGGAAAATCTGCAGAAAGTGTTAGCACAGTGAGATTTGGAGTCCTTAAACATCGGTCACAAAAAGCTAGCGCACAAATTTAGCAGACAATAGGCAAGGCACATAAAATATTGGCCTTCATTTGAAAGAGAACACAATATAGAAAGAGGGAAGGCTTTTTAAAACTAAACTATATCTGGAATACAGTGAACAGTTGTGGTTACCTCAACTAAGGAAAGAAATGCAGCTTGTGGGGGCAGTCCAGAGCAGGTTCACGAGGTTCATCCTGCGTAGAAAGGAACTGTCTTAAGTGGAGAGGTTGGGTCAGTTGGATCTGCATTGATTGGAATTTTAAAAGGAGGTTACTTTATTGAAACATAGAAGATTCTTAAGAGGCTTGCAAGAGTAAAGCTCAAGAGGGTGTTTCCTATGTAGGAGAATCTAAAACCAGAGTGCATAATCTCCGGTTTAAAATAGAGATGCAAAGGTATTTCTTCACTCAAAAGGTAGTGAGTCATAAAGTCATAGGGGTTTACAGCATGGAAACAGGCCCTTCGGCCCAAGCTGCCCGTGTCACCCCATTTTCACAATTAAAATAGTCCCATTTCTCTGCATTTGGTCCATATCACTCCATACTTATCCCCTCCAAGTACCTGTCCAAATGTTTCTTAAATGACAAAATTGTGCTGGCCACCACCACTACCTCTGGCTGCCTGTTCCAGTCACTCACCACCCTCAGTGTGAAAAAAATTACCCCTTGGATCCTTTTGTATCTGTTCCCTAGCATGATTAATCCATGCCCTCTAGTTTTAGACTGCCCTACCCTGGGGGAAAGCTGTTGGCTAGCTACCTTGTCCATGCCTTTCATGATTTTATAGACCTTTATAGGGTCACCTCTCAGTCTCTTACTCTCCAGGGAAAGAAAGTCCCAGCCTATCCAGCCTCAAACATTCCAATCTGTGCAATTCTTTACAGAAGACCATAGAGGCTGGATCATCAAGAATATTCAAGCCTGAGATGGACAGATTTTTAACTAGTCACACAATTAAGAGGTGTGGGGAAAAGGCAAGAGGGTGGAGTTGAAGATTATCAAATCATCTATGCTCTAATTGAATGGCAGAGCAGACGGGATGGGCCAGATGGCCTACCTCTGCCATTATGGCCTCACGAGCAGCTATTTCTCATGGCGAGCCAGGGGAGAGATAATCTTCCTGCTCTAAAGTCAGATTGTTGCCATTAAAGGACAGACAGTCATAGCTGGTGAGGGGTTGGAGTGACAGGCATGGGTCAGCAGAGATGGGCTCAGAGAAGCATTTATGCAGGCTCTTTTGGAAACCACTGATGACCTGTTTCAGGAGCTTGCAGAACTCCTGTTTAAGATATGTGTTCATCATGCTTCTCAGGTTAGAACATATCAGCTATGGATCGTTCTGCAAGATGCAGGTTTCATCAACGCAATTTCACTGTAAAACGATTGACGAATTGGGGACACTGTTTATAAGGAGTGAACTTTTAAAACATGTGTTGGCTCTAACACGATTACATCACCAACACTTTAAGCGCTATTTCTAAAGCGTGGTCTTTCTACAATGCGGGGTTGCACAGGAACGCAACTATCTTGTTATAAAAGAACTATCTGTAACTGGTAATGTAGGACTCTAAAACCATTATCACATCCTAATGGACAGGTGACCAGCTGTGGAGGCAGTGCAGTAAACTGAAGCCTGCAACTTTTAGGGTACAAATGCATCATTGCTATCGGGAAGTAGAAGCGAAAATTAGGACCTCTGCTTCCATTTCTCCACTTGTCCAGATAAAGCTAAGATATTCCTAGGCAATAGTTTAAAGCCTCCTATCTCAATAAACAATAAAGGCAAAGTTCAAATAAAGTCCTTTAAAAAAAATGAGGCTCAGTCCATGATAGGAATCTCATTTGTTAGCAAACATGCTTTCAGACGTTTTTATTAATGTGATATTTCCTCTTGCATGGTAACTCAATTTTGTTAGCCGAAGTAAATGAACTACATCCTACAATCCTGTAAATGTATGATCAACATATCAGGTTACACAGCCTTTGTTTCTCATTCAGTAACTTAGACTGCTGAAACATTGAATAGAGGTTTATGCATTACTGATATCTGACAGTGAGTTCGAAAGTTATTCATTTCAATAGTTCTGATAACACCTTACACTAAAAGAGAAAGCTTTCTTTTTGAAAATAAACACAGAACCTAGATTGAATAGTTGCTTGAAACTCAATGGAGAGGGTTCTCACAAAGAATCTATAAAAAATGTAGCATCACCTGCCATTAGTCCACTAACACTCCCTGGACATCAATGGTTAAAGGCAAGATTTCTGGCCCACCCACCTGAAGGGGGCATTCTCACTGTGACAGCTGCGAGCCAATCTGATTGGCCGACAGCTTTGTAATCCCAGCCGCACGAGGTTCAGGGAGTGGCCACTGCTGAACGCCAGAGAGTACCCACACAGCAGGAGCTAATGGAGGCCAGCTTTTATGTGTACCCTGCATCTGGCACACAGCAGGGGTGGCGGGTGGTGGAGGGGTCAGCTCTGAGAGGCCAGGATTGGGGCAGAGGGTTATGGACGGGGGAGGTTAAATGGCGGGAGCAAGACCTGGTTGGGTGGAGCCGCCAATGAACAAGAGGACCCACAGAGAAAGCTCCCCCATCCTTCTGTGGACAGTAGCTCACTCAGAGAAAGCTACCAGGCGACTCAGCTGGCAGGGGCATGTCCCTGCAATGGGTAAAATATCAGCCGAGGTGGGATGAGCAACTTGAGAGGCCTTGCATTGGCAATTAAATGTCTCAATGAATGCAAGGATATGTGGGCCGAATGTGAGAATCCAATAAAGACAAATGCCAATATTGAGGAGAGTCAAATGCAGAATGATGTTCAAAAGATGGAGATAAAGTTACTCCATATGAAAGCATGCAGCAATCCCAACACAGCAGGTGAATTGATGGTAGAGGTAGAAGGTAGGTAGGATCTAGTCGCTGTTACAGCAATATGGTTTCAGGTAATCAAAGCTTAGAGCCTCATATTGAAGGATATTCAACATTTAGGCATAAAAACAAAAGGAGGCAAGGAAGGCTGGGACAACACAACAATAACAGGACAAGACAAACAGAGGACAGCCAGAGAATTCCTAGAAGCATGGCACTCATCTGCAGACTCGATTAACAAACACGTTGACCTAGACCCAATATACAAGCCACTACAGCAAACAACCAGAACCAGCAACCGGAAGCACTGGGAATGAAACCAAATAAATTCCAACCAACACAGTACAGCAGCGCTTCACAGGAGGCTCCACAGCATGAGAATGTCACCCAGACAGGGAACAAAACATCTGCAAACCAAATTCCCAACTCGGCGAACATACCCAATACAACTGCTACGGGTACCTGAGCTACAAATCTTTACACAAACCTTGAACACCTACGGGTGAGAGGCAGGGTACTGCTGATTATAAGGATTGGCATCAGTACATGAATGAGTGGACAGGATCTTACAGGGGTCTGAACAGCATGGACAATGATAAGATTTGTGGCAGGAGTGAATGGCACAGTGGCTCAGTGGTTAGCATTGCAGCCTCATAGCACCAGGGACCTGGGTTCTATTCCCATCTCAGGTGACTGTCTGTGTGGAGTTTACACATTCTCCCTATGCCTGTGCAGGTTTCCTCTGGGTGCCCCAGATTCCTCCCACAGCCCAAAGATGTGCAGGTCAGGTGAATTGGCCATGCTAAATTGCCATGAACCTGTTGGGCTGAAGGCCCTGTTTCCATTCTGTAGGGAATCTAATCTAATTGAATGGGAAGTCAATGAGGCCTATTTTGACATGAGGAGCATCTTGTTCCATCTTCTCTGCTTTTCATAAGTAGTGGGGCAAGTTTCTTGCTAGGCAGTGGCAAGTTGCAAATTCAGAAGGGTTTATTTCTTTTTGATCACTCAACTCACCTAATTAGTATGCATCTTTCTCTCTTACTCACCAAAAAAGCTCAAAGTCCAGTAAATTCAACATAGAAACCAGAATGGATCTACAATGGATACCGTGTAACCTGTTCCAAACAGCCTCTGCATTCAATTGCATCAAACTGTACCTCAGAGCATAATATGTACCAGCTGCATGCACACTCACTACAGGCATTTGTATCCAGCATGTGCCAGCACCTCATGGCACCTAGAAGACTCACTTGTTTATCACTTGGGAGGTATAGATCCACAGTGTAGGGCAGCTAGCGTTGAATGATGGCAGCATGGACACTGATCACCCAGGGACAGGTACCTGGCTCAGGGATTAAACCTGGCTGTACCTCAGGGCTGTCACCCAATCAGCATCCACCTTGCAACCTCGACTGTCTTGCTATGCCACTATCTCTTGTTCGTGCTTCAACCAAAGCCAAAGCCTCCCTGTGCTGGCACCAAATTCAGAGAAAGTGGGATCCGTAACAATGGGATAGTCTACACTGAAGTGGAGTGGGATTGGTGCTTTTGCAAACTGAATAACTAGTGCAGTAGAGCAGGTTTCAAACAACATTTGGAGGTAAGGGCCAAATTTGGGAAATTGTGAATCAAAGAATGGGGAAAAGGCAACAGAGGAACGAATTTATGAAAATTAGTGGGAAATGGTAGACAATGACAAGAAAGGACAGAGAATGCAGATCGAAGAGCAAATCAGCAGATATAATAAAGATTGCAAAAATAATAAAAGGACAAAACTTAAGGCATTGTATTTGAATGCACAGTACTCAAAACAAAACAGATGAACTGGTCATAAAAATTAAGATAAATAGTACAGCCTCATGATCATAACTGTGACCTGGTTGCAAGATGGCTTAGATTGGGATGAATATTGAAATATAGCATTGTGTCACAAAGCTCATCCTTTTTTTTTCCTAAAAGCTGTTCTTTGGCTCAAGGTGACTCTGTCCATTGAGGGATTGCAGCAGAAGTTCACTGGACTGATTCCTGTGATGGGGGGACTGTTCTATGAGCCTGTGAGATTAAATGAATGAGAAATGAATGAGAGGTCTCATTGAAACCAACAAAACAATGAAGGATCAGACAAGATTAATAGAAAAAAAGATGTTTTTCCTGGCTGAGGGGTCGAGAGTGGACAGCAAGCCTTTAGGGATGAGATGAGGAGCAATTTTTTTCGCTCAGAAGGGAATAAATGTTTGGAATGTCCTACTACAGAAGATTGTGGAACCTTAGTCATTTACTCCATTCAAGATAGAAATTGATAAATTTCTAATGATAGATACTAATGATATCAAGAGAAATGGGGTGAGGCTGGCTAAATAGTAGATGATCAGCCAGGTATGGAAGGTGTGATTTATAAAGACAGGCTGGAACTATTATCACCGGAGCATAGGAGGTTGAGAGATGACCTTATAGAAGTTTATAAAATTATGAGTAGTATCGATAGAGTTAATGGTAGGTGTCCTTTCTCAAGGATGGGGGATTTCAAGACTAGGGAGGATATTTTTAAGATGAGAGGAAGGAGATTTTAAAAAGACCTGAAGAGCAAATTTTTTACACAGAGGGTGGTTTGCAGAGGAAATGATGGATGTGGGCACAATTACAAATGTTTAAAAGACATTTGGGTAAGGACACAAATAGGAAGGTTTGGAGGGATATGGGCCAGGAGCAGGCATGTGGGACTAGTTGAGTTTGGGATTATGTTTAGCATGGACTGGTTGAACTGAAGAGTCTGTTTCCATGCTGTATGACTCTATGACAAAATGGCAGAGTAAGGTCAACGGGCTCAATGGTTAAATCCGATATTCTTATGCTTCCTGTGTCCCGTAAAGTGGGAGACAAGAAAGGCAGGTTGGCTACAGGCAAACAGTATGCTTCATTTTACGTGATCCCTGATTTCAAACCTATCAGTGAGGAACCATGCAATTCGACCTAATGTGACCAAATCCCAACAGTTTATACCATTTGGTATTTTTGTATTAACATTTAAGGAATTGAGAGTTGTACAACGGATAGAGAGCAGGCTTACGGACAATTTACTGACTTTATAGGTAGATATCATTTGATCTGAACTGTGACCTTGTTGGGAAGTATTTTGGCCTTAGGTACAGAAGATTAAGATGAAGGAAACACTGTAAACGTAACTTCACTAGATACAGAACAGCAACTACTCAATAACAACACTAAAAAGTCAGTAATGTTGTTAATAGGGTAATGGTGCACAAGGTTGATTGACCTGATTTTCTATTACTTATAGCACTGATGTCATACCTGGACTGAGCATGTGGGATTTCCCAAGGTCAGTTGGACTATCTACACTCAATGATATTTTGGGCTGCAGTTAGACTGCCAGATGGAGCAGGGAGTAGCACTCAGCTAAGGTTCTTAATGACTATTGCTGTAGTTTATAGATGGAAGCGTTGGTTGGTCTACTCAGGATTCCAAGGTACCCACCTCTCAGAAGCTTACGGTGTGCTTGGCAGCAGATGCCAGACACCATAAACCTTGCAACAAATAACCAAAGACATGAATGCAGATGAGGAAGGAAAGTAAATAACAGCCTCAAAATGTTTGTCAAGGAAATTTACTATTAGATGGACAAATTATGTACCCAAGAGAGTTATTCTCACCCTGTTAAAGTATGACTGTGACTTCATGCTGGGTCCTCACAGACAGTTCCTTTGAAGCAGCCCCATACTATAGCAGTACACTACGTATTACTGCCACCTCAAAGAACGATTGTAATAACATTGTTGTAATAACATCACTGTGATAAAGGTTGGACTCAAGTGTCAATCTGAAAAATAACCAGGAACAGTGTATTCCTGTTGGGTGAAAGGAAAGGCTGGTAGGTGTAGAGATTGCTGGATGACTAGAGAAATTGAGGGTTTGGTTAAGAAAAAGAAGGAAGCATATGTCAGATATAGACAGGAAAAATTGAGTGCAGTCCTTAGAAGAGTATAAAGGCAGTAGGAGTGTACTTAAGAGGGAAATCAGGAGGGCAAAAAGGGGACATGAGATAGCTTTGGCACATAGGGTTAAGGAGAATCCAAAGAGTTTTTACAAATACATTGAGGATAAAAGGGTAGTAGGGAGCGAATAGGGCCCTTCAAAGATCAGCAAGGCGGCCTTTGTGTGGAGCTGCAGGAGATGGGGGAGATACTAAATGAGTATTTTGCATCAGTCTTTTCTGTGGAGAAGAACATGGAAGATATAGAATGTGGGGAAATAGATGGTGACATCTTGAAAAATGTCCATATTACAGAGGAGGAAGTGCTGGATATCTTGAAATGCACAAAGGTGGACAAATCCCCAGGACCTGATCATGTGTACCCTGGAATTCTGTGGGAAGCTGGGAAGGTGATTGCTGGGCCTATTGCTGGAATATTTGTATCATAAGTAGTCACAGCTGAGGTGCCAGAAGACTGGAGGTTGGCTAACATAGTGCCATTATTTAAGAAAGGTGGTAAGGACAATCCAGGGAACTATAGACCGGTGAGCCTGGGCAAGTTGTTGGAGGGAATCCTGAGGGACAGGATTTATACGTATTTGAAAAGGCAAGGACTGATTAGGGATAGTCAACATGGCTTTGTGTGTGGGAAATCATGTCTCACAAACTTGATTGAGTTTTTTTGAAGAAGTAACAAAGAGGATTGATGAGGGCAGAGCGGTGGACGTGGCCTTTGTGTAGAGCCACAGGAGATGGGAAAGATACTAAGTGAGTACTTTGCATCAGTATTTATGGAAAGTATAGAATGTAGGGAAATAGATTATGACATCTTGAAAAACGTCCATATTACAGAGGAGGACGTGCTAGATGTCTTGAAATGCATAAAAGTGGATAAATCCACAGCACCTGATCATGTGTACTCCAGAACTCTGTGGGAAGTTAGGCAAGTGATTGCTAGGCCTTTTGCTGAGATATTTGTATCATTGATAGTCACGGGTGGGGTGCTGAAGACTGGAGGTTGGCTAATGTGGTGTCACTATTTAAGAAAGTTGGTAAGGACAAGACAGGGAACTATAGACTGTGAGCATGTGGTGGGCAAGTTGTTGGAGGGAATACTGATAAACTGAGTAGGGATAGTCAACATTTGTATTTGGAAAGTCAAGGACTGATTAGGGATAGTCAACATGGCTTTGTGCGTGGGAAATCATGTCTCACAAACTTCATTGAGTTTTTTGAAGAAGTAACAAAGAGAATTGATGAGGGCAGAGTGGTAGATGTGATCTATATGGACTTCAGGAAGGCATTTTACAAGTTTCCCCATGGGAGACTGGTTAGCAAGGTTAGAGCTCATGGAATACAGGGAGAACAAGTCATTTGGATACAGAACTGGCTCAAAGGTAGAAGACAAAGGGTGTTTATTCAGCCTGGAGGCCCGTGACCAGTGGAGTGCCACAAGGATTGGTGCTGGGTCCACTACTTTTCATCATTTATATAAATGCCTTGATGTGAGCATAAGATGTATAGTTAGTAAGTTTGCAGCTGACATCAAAATTGAAGGCATAGTGCATAGCAAGGAAGGTTACATCGGATTACAATGGATTACAATGAGCCAATGGACTGAGCAGTGGCAGATGGAATTTAATTTAGATTAATGCGAGGTGCTGCATTTTGGGAAAGCAAATCTTAGCAGGACTTATACACTTAATGGTAAGGTCTTAGGGAGTGTTGCTGAACAAAGAGACCTTACACTGCAAGTTCATAGCTCCTTGAAAGTGGAGTTGTAGGTGGATAGGATAGTGAAGAAGGTGTTTGGTATGCTTTCCATTATTGGTCAGAGTACTGAAAACAGGAGTTGGGATGTCATGTTGCAGCTTTACAGGACATTGGTTAGGCCACTGTTGGAATATTGCGTGCAATTCTGGTCTCCTCCCTATCGGAAGGGTGTTGCAAAACTTGAAAGGTTTCAGAAAAGATTTACAAGGATGTTGCCAGGTTGGAGGATTTGAGCTATAGGGAGAGGCTGAACAGGCTGGGCTGTTTTTGCTGGAGCGTCTGAGGCTGAGGGGTAACCTTATAGAGGTTTATAAAATCATGAGAGGCATGGATAGGATAAATAGACAAGGTATTTTCCCTGGGGTTGGGGAGTCCAGAACTGGAGGGCATAGGTTTAGGTTGAGAGGAGAAAGATATAACAGGGACCGAAGGGGCAACTTTTTCACTCAGAGGGTGGTACGTGCATGGAATGAGTTGCCAGAGGAAGTGGTGGAGGCTAGTACAATTGCAACATTTAAAAGCCATTTGAAGGAGTATATGAATAGGAAGGGTTTGGAGGGATATGGGTTGGGTGCTGGCAGGTGGGATGAGATTAAGTTGGGATATTTGGTCGGCATGGACGAGTTGGACTGAAGGGTCTGTTTCGGTGCTGCACATCTCTATGACTCTATACTAGTTCTTCCCTGTAAAGCACTTCAAGCAGAGCAAAATGTACATTGGGACTTCAATATAATCATTGCAAAGGTTCACTCCAAACCAAAGGAAGGAATGTTAGTACAGATAAGCTAAAGCTTAGATGAAGAAGGAGGCTTTTCTAAACAATCTTAAAGGAGTGGAGAGGTGAAGAGTTTAAGGCTAAGATTTAGAATTCAGAGAGCTGAAGATTCATCCACCAATGGTGCAGTGCAGAAAATAGGGGAGTGCAAAGTGTTGTACATTTTGAGGAGGTAGGAGAGGAATAGCCATGAAAAGATTCAGATACAAAGATGTGTTATGGACAGACCAAATCCCCTCAAATCATGTCAAGGAAATCAGCCTAGATCCTACCTTTTTTTTTATTTTAAAGCCAAGGGTCAGGTATTGCATTCTGGATGCAATTTGATTGGTCAAACAATCAGGCTTGAAGCAAAACATGATTTATTCATCCAGACAAAATTTAAAAATATAAGAACATAATTGGCTTAACTGTAACTCAACCAAAATACAACAGAATAATAAACTACTCATTAACTGTTCCAATACAGTAACATCCTATAAGCACACTCTTGGAAAAGGCAAATCCAGTAACATAGATTTTAGCGAGTTTTGAGAAGATTTGTAGCTCAGGTTGAGGTTCTGGATGTACTGTGCAAGAACTGTAACAAACACTACATTGGACAAATAGGCAGAAAACTAGTTACCGGGATACATGAACACCAACTAGCCATAAAAAGACATGACCCTCTCTCACTAGTATCCTCACATATGGATGAGGAAGGACACCATTTCGACTGGGACAACACATCCATCTTAGGACAAGCCAAAAGAGACACGCACAAGAATTCCTAGAAGCATAGCATTCCAACTGGAACTCTATCAACAAACACAATGAGTTAGACCCCATCTACCACCCCCTGAAGAACAGGAAATGTCATCACCAACCTAAAGAAACCCAAACATGTAAGTAGAAAGCAGGAATCATGTACACTGCTTCACCTGAGGCCCACTGAAGATGTTACCTAGTAGGGTGACAAAACGTCTGGAAATAAACCTCCCAGCTCAGCGAGCAAACCTACATCCAGAATAAATTAGATTATCTTACATGCAATTCTAGCAGCAGTAGGAGAACCCCAGCTTTTAGCTGTAACGGGGAGAGGGAAAATAGCTTCCACATCCAGCTTTGAGACCCCAGCAACTGCTAGTGAAAGTTAAACTAAACATCCTGGTTCTGTGGGAGCCTGACTCCAACCATTCTGCTTCTATCATTCCAACTTTGAAAGAAAAACTTAAGGCCTCACA
Source organism: Chiloscyllium plagiosum (assembly GCF_004010195.1). NCBI lineage: Eukaryota > Metazoa > Chordata > Chondrichthyes > Orectolobiformes > Hemiscylliidae > Chiloscyllium > Chiloscyllium plagiosum. The sequence continues at coordinate 133,448,120 of NC_057711.1, forward strand.
AACTGTCTACTTTATTGGCTTGAAGCAAATTGAAAGATATCTGTGTCTTAACCTCTCTTTGTTAAAAGAAACCAAGTCAAAATAGACCTCTTAATGCCATAATATCATTACAGACAGGAATTTTGAACACAATCCAGTTGGGATGAGAAACAGTATAGGTAGGATTGATGACTGGAGACGTCAATGCATTTGATTTAAAGGCAATGAGTTTTTGATTACTATAAATTTACGATTAATTACAAATGGAAAGTTAGAAAAGAAATCTTTGAAATTCCCAGGGTTGGAGGCAATAATTTTTGTTGACATTTTTGGCAGCAGATAAACTGAGGCAGAGATGGACAATTGTCAAGAAGGTGGAAGAAGGTAATCTTGATGAGATACTTAAATCAGAAACTCTACTCAGGGTTAAAGAGAACATAAAATTGCATAAATGGGATGGATTCAGTACCGAGAAATTGAATTTATGTTGGTGACCATGAAGACAATGGTTTTGATCTTCCTATTATTGAAAATATATTTTGCTGATCCTGGGTTGGTTGCTGAGACCCGTAGTAGTGATGATACGGTGCAGCTGCATAGAGTGCACGGGCACAACATAGACCAGAAGTCAGGAAGGGTCAAGATTAGACCCTGAGTAACTTTTGTTTTTAATTCATTCACAGCATGTGGGTGTTACAGGCTGAGCCAGCATTTATTGCCCTTTCCAAATTGCCCCAGAGGGCAGTTAAGGGTCAACCAAACTGTTTTGGGTCTGGAGTCACATGTCAGCCAGTCTGGGTAAAGATGGCAGATTTCTTTCCCTGAAGTGCATTAGTGAATCAGATGGGTGGTTTTCCCCCAAGTAATCAGTAATAGTTTCATGGGCATCATTTGACACTGAATTTAATTTTTATTGAATTCAAATTTCACCATTTACCATGGTGGGATTTGAACCCAGGTCTCTAGACGAGTAGGCAAGCGATGGCAGGACTGTGCTGCTGCAGTGGGATTCATACCTGTGTCCCCGAAACATTAACCTGACAGTTTGAGTTAGTAATCCAGTGAGATTTGCAGACCACCAGCTGATTGGGAACAGATGGACAACTTATGGGCAGAAAGAGAAGCCGCAGCAGGAGATATTCTGGCTATAACTGAATAGGCAAAAGTGGAACCAGCTGAAGATAGTATCACTCAGGTCAGTAATGGAGGGGGTGTGTAATGAAGAGGTACAATATAAGCAGTCTCGTCACTGACTATAAGACGTAGGAGCTGAAGTAGACTATTTGACTCATCAATTGTAATTCAACAATGATGACAAGGCTGATTTGATAATCCTCAACTCCACTTTCCTGCCTTTTTCTCATAACCCTCAAATCCCTTACTGATAAAAAGAAAATGTCTACCTCAGCTTTGAATACACTCAGAGACATAATATCTATACTTCTCCCCAGTCTAGGATTCCACTGACTCCTGACCCTCTGAGAAAAGATATTCACGTTTGCATCTTAAATGGGTGATTCCTCACTCAGACTATGCCCTCTCCTACAGTGGAAAAAATAACCCTTTCCTCCCACAATCCAAAAATGTGCGGGTCAGGTGAATTGGCCATGCTAAATTGATTCACGTTTGCATCTTAAATGGGTGATTCCTCACTCAGACTATGCCCTCTCCTACAGTGGAAAAAATAACCCTCAGCTCTTATCCTGACAAGCTTCTAAAGCATCTTTTATGTTTCAACAAGGTTGCCTCTCACTCTTCTGAACTCTAATGTGTACAAACCCAACCTGCTCAATCACTCCTCACAACAATATCCCTCCATACCCAGGAGTAACCCAATAATCAGTACCTTATCAAACACTTATTGGGAATCCAAATATCTTACATCTACTGATTCTCCTTTAACCATTCTGCTTGCTAAGAATTATAATAACTTTGTCTGACATGATTTCCCTTCATCAAGCCATGTTGACTCTGCATTATTATATTTTTTATTCATAAATATATCTATTACATTCCTTAAAACGGACTGTAACTTTTCCGAAAAGCAGACATTAAGCAAACTGGCCTATAGATACCCCATGATTCTCTCCCTTCCTGCCTGAAAAGAGATGTATAGTGGCAATTTTCCTATCCAGCAATACTTCATCAGATTCTAATAATGGAAAATTATTACACTAGTACTTCCACTATCTCTGTAGCTACATCCTTTAATATCCTAGCTTACAACCAGAATCAATGGTTATTTTGGCCTTAAGCCCCAGTAGTTTCCTCAGTACTTTTTCTTTAGCATTAGTTATTTTGTTTATTTCCTCTTACCTTTAGTCCTTCTGTCGCTGCATAGAGTCATAGAGATGTACAGCATGGAAACAGACCATTTGGTCCAACTCATCCGTGCCAACCAGATATCCCAACCCAATCTAGTCCCATTTGCCTGAATATGGCCCATATCCGTCTTAACTCTTCCTATTCGTATACCCATCCAGGTGCCTTTTAAATGTTGTAATTGTACCAGCTTCCAACACTTCCTCTGGCAGCTCATTCCATATACGCACCACTCTCTGGGTGAATAAGTTGCCCCGTGGGTCCCTTTTATATCTTTCCCCTCTCACCCTAAACCTACGCCTTCTAGTTCTGGACTTGCACCATCCAGAGAAAAGACCTTGCCTATTTATCCCATCCATGTCCCTCATGATTTTATAAACCTCTATAAGGTCACCCCTCAGCCTCTGATGCTCCAGGGTAAACAGCTCCAGCATTTTCAGCCTCTCCCTTTACTCAAACACTCCAACCCTGGCAACATCCTTGTAAGTCTTTTCTGAACCCGTTCAAGTTTCACAACATCCTTCTGATAAGAAGGAGACCAGAATTGCACACAATATTCCAAAAGTGGCCTAATCAAAGTCGTGTACAGCTACATGACCTCCCAATGCCTAAACTCAGCGTTCTGACCAATAAAGGAAAGCATACCAAACGCCTTCTTCACTATCCTATCTACTTGCGACTCTACTTTCAAGGAGCTATGAACCTGCATTCCAAGATCTCTTTGTTCAGCAACACTCCCTCAGACCTTACCATTAAGTGTATAAGTCCTGCTCAGATTTACTATCCCAAGATGCAGCACCTCGCATTTATCTAAATTAAACTCCATCTGCCACTCCTCAGCCCATTGGCCCAAGATCTTGTTTTACTCTGAGGTAACCTTCTTTATTGTCCTCTACACCTCTAATTTTGGTGTCATCTGCAAACTTACTAACTATACCTCTGTGTTCACATCCAAATCAATTATATAAATGAAGAAAAGCAGTGGACCCAGCACTGATCCTTGCAGCATGCCATTGGTCACAGGTCTCCAGTCTGAGAAGCAACCCTCTGTCTTCCATCTTTGAGCCAGTTCTGTATCCAAATGACTATTTCTCCCTTTATTCCATGAGATCTAACCTTGTTAAACAGTCTCCCATGAGGAACCTTGTCAAACACCTTACTGAAGTCCATATAGATCACGTATACTGCTGCAGCTAGCTTATATAGCATAATTGGAATGGCGTTACAGAGTTTGACCGTGTAAAATATTTACTCAATTCCTCTGGCTTTTCCTGGTGCTGTGGCAGATAGGAAGCCAATTGTGACTTTCATCAGGGCAGTTTTAGGGACAGAAGCCTGTTTGGAGTGTCATGTGAGTCATTGCTTACTTTTGATTAATTCTACTTGCTAATAATATCAGTCACCTTCAGCAAACATGGAACTGCAGAAAGATGTATGCAGATTTAGAGTGGGAAGATGTTACAAGGAGAGGAAAGGGAGGTCGAGGATAGGATGAATAAAGAGCAATGTATTTTAAGAAGGAAAGTGATAATGACAAATTTGAAAAGTGAGGGGTCAACAAATGAGAAGAGGAAACCATTTAAAATATTTCACAAAACAGTATGCCCGAAGTCTTTAAGTTTCAGGCAGTTGTGTTTTCGAATTTTGTTTCTGCCATTTAGAAGGACATTCAAACCACATCAATTTAATCATATTTTACCTACTCTTTCTTTATGTTTGCATTCAATGTTTTGGATCAGTGAATGAAATAATAGCACCACACTTTCTGTATTCAACAATTGGTTATTTTTAAATCAACATGTAGTTAATTATTGTGCAAGTTTAATTACACTGAAAATAATATATGACATTAAAGAGTATCAGGTGGATCATTAAACTATTCCCTGGAAGGACAAGGGCAGAAAGACTACATCCAGGTTTTTCTCCAAGTCACATACCATCCTAACTTGGAAATATATCAGTCTTCCATCATCACTACCAGGAGTCACTGTTAGGTCAAAATCCTGGAACTCTTTCAGTCTTTCTGTTTATCACATGGACTGCAGCAGTTCAATGTGGTGGTCCACCTCCCTCTCATCTAGGATAATTACTAATGAATAATTAGCACCTCACCAACAACACTCACATCCCCTGATGGAATGCATAATTTAGATTATTTGCATTTTACAAAGGAATGTATTGAATTTTTTTTGTAAATTGCTATTAATAACTTTCCTGTACAATTTTGTGTGCTGACTTGCACTTATTAATGATCCTAAGAATTAAAATACTAATGTAGAAGTTTGCAAGTATGACCGAAGCTGATTACTGATTAATCCATCTACACTTACATGGAGATTCCGGTCTTCCTAAGCCTCTTACAAACTTATGCAACTTTGTTCCTGACCAAACAAGTCTTCGACAACTTGTGAAAAATGTGCCTTTCTGCCCAACTTGTCAGTTCTCACACAGGTTAACCGTTATATAATTGCTGCTTTTCCATTGTCCAAAGTGACTTACTGTGTCAGCGAGTGAAAGTACTCAGAAGTATGCGTGGCTCATATGACCTCAGCTTTACCATGCCAACATTCCTTGCGCTCTCATATTTATTCATATTGCTCTCAAAGGATAAAACTTTGTGAATAAAATAGTTTTAAGAAACTTTTATTAAAAAGTACTCTATTAACATTAACGGGGTCATTCTAATGATCCAGTTGCTTTTAGATTAATCAGGAAAAGACAAGAATTTATCACAATAGGAGGGTGTATATTATAGACTCAAAATGTGTGGTGCTGGAAAAGCACAGCCGGTCAGGCAGCATCCGAGGGGCAGGAGAGTCGATATTTTGAGCATAAGCTCTTGATGAATGCCTCACTTTCTCCCTGCATATTATAGACTACCAATTATTGGAAAATAAATGAATGATGATATTCCTGGGCAAATCGAAGAAGTTTTGTGTACTAAAAGATTTTTATTCTCTAATAATAAACTTGTTTGAAGAAGGGATTGTACAGAGTCTTTTTCAGATTATTCAATTAATATACTATTATAACAATATGGAGAAGAAGCATTATTTTAATAATTTCTGTACAATGGACAAGAAAGGAAATACTTCAGAAACTCTGACCACCATGTAATGCAAATCAGTACATAATTAGTAGGTGAAAAAGACCAAGATTAGAAAATTTACTAAACATAAAAATAAAGAGAGAAGACAACAAACTTTGCCAAGATTAAATGCATTTATAGCTTGACAAACAAAAATCATAATTCAGAAATTGGGAATACTTAAATGGAATTTGGAAAGGATATGAATCAAGCGTATTTCAGAAAGAAAAATGAGGAAATATATAGAGGGAGTACAAAGTTAAAAATCACACAACACCAGGTTATAGTCCAACAGGTTTATTTGGAAGCCCTAGCATTTGGAGTGCTGCTCCTTCATCCTTGTGCTACCTGGTCAAGGAACAAGGCTCTTCCAATTAAACCGTTGAACTATAACCTGGTGTTGTGTGATTTTTAACTTTGTACACCCCAGTCCAACACCGGCTTCTCCAAATCATATATGGAGGGAATTTCACAGCAGAGTATTGCAAACAGAACAACTTTGATACTTATAAAAAAGTTTAACTTTTAGAGCACAAATAATAATTGGAGAGTGCAGACAAATATTAAAAAATAATAATTAAGAAACTTATAAGGAAGTTTGGAAGAAAATTAGCTTGACATTTAAAACAACAATACTGGCTTCCTATATTAATATTTGTGCTGGGATTTCAGACATTAAAAGGTGAAGGAGAGCAGTTTAAAGGAGAGAATGAGTTTTAGCAGAAAAACAGAATACTGTTTGCCTCAATATTCACAGAGAATATAATGATTATAAGATCCTCAGAGTTGGGTTTGATGCATACTATGGTGTTTACTATTCAACAATAATCAGAATTAATATATTACAAGAACGCAAGGTGGGCAGATCAGCAGGAATTCATACTATATTCAAATGTTTTAAGAGATGCTGGAAAAGGAATAATGAAGGTTGTTCTATTTACTAAAGGTGCAAAAGATAAATACAGTTAAAGTTTCCACACTAGTTCTTTAACGTGGAATTTTCAATATTTGCGGCTTTTCTAGTTGCTGACTTATCCTTTGAAATGCAGGACTTATCCTGAATGAAAGAGGTGGGTTCGATGAAAGTTTATAAATATTATTGTCTTTGGACCGTGGATTCTAAAGTAGAAATGAATAGGATTTTGGTTTTCAGTGCAGGGAAACCTTGACTTTTTTAAAGAAGGGTCAGAAAGTCACTTGGAACAGTGAGCTAAAGACAGCCTTTCCTAGAAATTACATAACTTAAAGTAAATGACTCAACAAGATATCTTGTGCAGTTATGTGACCTGGGGCCCAAAATTGGATTCTAAATTGACCCACAGCCAGAGAGATGATGGCTCACAGAAATGTGGCCAAACTAAATTAAACAGAGCGAGCAGCTATCAGCTACAGAAAATAATGGAAACCAAAATCAAAGATTTTATACACACACGCACATACATGTACAAAGGCTCAGGATAAATCTGTCACAACCAGCCTGAGGGTTATGTATTGAAGAAGCATTGATCAGACTTCCCGGCACCTTGACTCCCAGCCAGTGCCTGAGGACGTGCACTTTACACCTCCCCAGCAACGATGAAGGGTGTTGGCATGTTCTCCATAAGATGATTTGAACCCTGCTCATGACTCCATTGGCCAAAGGCCACACAACATTCTGGAAGATCTGATAAAAACAAACACCCAGAAGTTACACGATGAATGAAGACTCGCAGCTAGCAGATTGTGCAGCAACCTAAGAAGACCCAGGAGAAGATGCACCCTGACCTGCGAGACCCACACTCATGGAAGAGAGCCAGCCCTACATCAGAGAGGAAGGAGATTCTAATGACTCAGATCAAACACATGGAACATTGTGGGTAATATCCTTTCTCAGACAGATAGAGCTAACCTTTCTCAGACAGATAGAGCTAAATAGAGAGCAAATGCTGTGGAATTTGTAAATTGTTCACATGGTGTTTCTAATAAGTAATGACTTGTTAATAAAATTGAGTTGAACTGCAAACTGAATTCTGTGACCCTTGTCCGTCTCACCAACAAGAATACTTGGTGAAATCTTTTTAATACATAAACTGGTCAAAGTGGCCAAAGCACAGACAACACTGGTGATATATTTGTTGCCTATTTGTTGAGGTGATGCACTTTGGGAAGAATAACAGAATGGCAGAGTACTTGGTCAGTGGAAAGATTCTTGGTAGTGTGGATGTGCAGAGGGATCTTGGAGTCCATATGCACAGATCCCTGAAAGTTGCCACCCAGATGGTAGTGCTGTTAAGAAGGCATACGGTGTGTTAGGTTTCATTGGTAGAGGGATTGAGTTCCGGAACCGCAATATCACGCTGCAACAATACAAACGCTGGTGCAGCCACACTTGAAATACTGTGTACAGTTCTGGTCACCCCATTACAGAAAGGATGTGGAAGCATTGGAAAAGGTGCAGAGGAGATTTACCAGGATGTTGCCTGGTCTGGAGGGAAGGTCTAGGAGGAAAGGCTGAGAGACTTGGGTCTGTTCTCATTGGAAAGGCGGCGGGATGTGGACGAGATGCGTTGGGGGAAGACATACAAAATGATCAGAGGATTAGATAGGGTAGGCAGTGAAAGATTTTTTCCGAGGATGATGATGTCAGCTTGTACAAGAGGGCACAACTACAAATTGAGGGGTGACAGATGTCAGAGGCAAGTTCTTTACACAGAGAATTGTAAGGGCGTGGAATGCCCTACCTGCTAATGTAGCATCCGAGGAGCAGTAAAATCGACGTTTCAGGCGAAACTTCATCAGGAATACAGGCACAAAGCCTGAAGGGTGGATCCTTCCCAAGATCCACAAGCCTGACCGACCCATTGTCTCAGCATGCTCCTGCCCCTCTGAACTCATCTCTACCTACCTCAACACTCTCCTATCCCCCCGGTCCAGGAACTCCCCACATACATTCGAGTCACTACCCACACCCTCCACTTCCTCCAAGACTTCCGTTTCCCCGGCCCCCAACGCCTCATCTTCACCATGGATATCCAATCCCTCTACACCTCCATCCGCCATGACCAGGGCCTCCAAGCCCTCCGTTTCTTCCTTTCTTGCCGTCCCCAACAGTACCCTTCCACCGAAACTCTCATTCGTTTAACTGGTCCCCACCCTTAACAATTTCTCCTTCGAATCCTCCCACTTCCTCCAGACCAAAGGGGTAACCATATGAGCCCCAGCTATGCCTGTCTCTTTGTTGGCTACGTAGAGCAGTTGACCTTCCGTAATTACACCGGAACCACTCCCCACCTCTTCCTCCGCTACATTGATGACTGCATTGGTGCCACCTCGTGCTCCCGCGAGGAGGTTGAGCAATTCATCAACTTCACCAACACATTCCACGCTGACCTTAAATTTATCTGGACCATCTCTGACACTTCCCTCCCCTTCCTGCACCTCTCCATCTCCATTAATGATGACCGGCTTGACACTGACATTTTTTACAAACCCACCGACTCCCACAGCTACCTGGATTACACTTCTTCCCACCCCACCTCCTGCAAAAATGCCATCCCGTATTCCCAATTCCTCCGCCTCTGCCGTATCTGCTCCCAGGAGGACCAGTTCCACCACAGAACACACCAGATAGCCTCCTTCTTTAGAGACCGCAATTTCCCTTCCCACGTGGTTAAAGATGCCCTCCAACGCATCTCGTCCACATCCCGCACCTC
>NC_057711.1:133458114-133462214 GCF_004010195.1 Chiloscyllium plagiosum
GTTGCAAACTTCCAGCTCAGCACTGTCCCCAAGACTTATCCTACCTGCCTATCTTCTTTTCCACCTATCCACTCCATCCTCCTCCCGCCCCCGCCCTATCATCTTCATCCCCTCCCCACTCACCTATGGTACTCTATGCTACTTTCTCCCCCATCCCCACCCTCCTCTCACTTATCTCTCCACCCTTCAGGCTCTCTGCCTATATTCCTGATGAAGGGCTTTTGCCCGAAACATTTATTTCAAAGCTCCTTGGATGCTGCCTGAACTGCTGTGTTTTTCCAGGACCACTAATCCAGAATCTGGTTTCCAGCATCTGCAGTCATTGATTTTACCTACCTGTTAATGTAGTCAACTCAGCGACATTAGGGAGATTTAAACAATCCTTAGATAACCACATGGATGATTTTGGGATAGCGTAGAGGGACGAGTTGAGAACAGTTTATTGGTCGGCGCAACATCGAGGGCCAAAGGGCCTGTTCTGCGCTGTATTGTTCTATGTTCAATGTTCTATATTCTATTAATGACTTTAGTTTTTAAAATCAATTGAATTTAGTTCATATGTCATTCCAAAAAAGCATCAGAGAAATTACTTCAATAAAGCAAACATAATGGCATTTGGATTGATAAGAATTATGACCACCTATTTATTTCCATTATGTAACATTCCAAAACATAATTCCTTTTCTTTTCATTATTTGTTCAAAGGAAGTGGTCACCACTGACAAAGTCTTCATTAATTGTCAACCTTGTGACCTGAAGGTAATGAAGCACTTTCTTGAACGATGACAGAACAAATAGCAAAGATTGTTTCACAGTGCCTTTTGACAGGAAATTTCAGATATTCAAGAAGTAACAGCAATATATTTCCAAATTAGGATGTTGCATTACTTGGAGCGAACCTCCAGGTGATGGTATTTCATTATCTGCTACCCTCATCCTTTAGGTGGTGGAAGTGAAACTATCAAAGAAGCCTTGCCTCATTACTGGAGTGCAAATCATAAATGCACACTTCAAATATTTATAAATTCAATCTCAGGATGAGGGCTTCACTGGATTGAGCAACATATATTGCCCATCCAAGAGGACAGTAATATCGATTCTCCTGCTCCTCAGATGCTGCCTGACCTGCTGTGCCTTTCCAGTATCAACTCTTGGACCTGATCTCCAGCATCTGCAGTCCTCACTTTCTCCTAATTAAGAGTCAACCACATTGCTGTGAGTCAAGAGTCAGATGTGGGCCAGACCGGGGGAGGACAGCAATTTCCTCCTCTAAAGGACATTCATGAACCAGATGGGCTTTTTCCAACAATCAATAACAGTCATCATCAAACTCTTAACTCCAGATTTTTATTGAATTCAAATTCCATCATCTGCCCTGGAGGGATTCAAACCCAGGTCCCCAGAACATTACCTGGGTCGCTGGATTGACAATCTAGCAATAATACCACTCAGCCATCACTTCACCTCAAATGGAAATGTTACGTAAGTGTTGGTGGGAGCTCCCTATTTTGAGAGTGTAGATCAGAAGCTTTGGATGGTTTTGGTGTTTTTCAGTTTTGTTCAGGCAAAGTAATCATACCGTGAACCTGTGTTTTTTCAGTTTGTTCAGAAGTGTATGTGCATGTCTGTGTGTGTGCCTGCACGCGTGTGCGTTTGCCTACGTGTGTATAAGTGTTTGTTTGGGTGTGTGCTTGTTTATCTTTGTTTGTGTGCATGCGCGTTTGTTTACTTATGTTTGTGTGTGTGCGCACATGCACCTGTTTGTGTGTGTTTGCTTGCGCGTGTGTTTGTTTGTGTGTGTGCGTGTGTATATGCGTGTTTGTGTGTGTGCAGTGTGCGTGCCTGCGTGAGTTTGTGCATGTTTGCACACGTGCATATGCATATGAAAGTAACCATAAGTAAGCTGTAAGTACTTATCACTCTGATTTCAAACATCCCTCTCTGTTCTCCACCTGACATCATTAAACCCAGCCAGTTATTTTGACTTTGCAATTGATATTCTAACAATTTTTTTATGTTTTGAAGAAACTAATGTCCATGTATTTTTGTGGTGAAATATTGCAAACATCCTCATTTTCAGCACAGGAAGAAGCCACAGGGGACATCGTACTAGTGCTCACTGTCCGGGAAAGATATTCATTCAGTTCCCTGTTCTTTTCCCACAGCCCCATAAAGCTCTCCTTTTCAAGCAAACATCTAATTTCCTTTTGAACATTATTGCTGAATTTGCTTTCAACAACTTACCAGTCTGTGCATTCTGGATCATAAACAGTTTGCTGCGCAACATTTCTTCACTCAGAGGGTGGTCAACCTATGGAATTCACTGCCACAGAAGGCTAGAGAGTGGGTCACTGAGTGTCTTCAAGAAAGACAGATAATGTTTTGGATATCAAAGGCGTCAAGGGGTTTGAAGAGAAAGCAAGAATGTGGCATTGGGATAGAGGATCGGCCACAATCATATTGAATGGTAGAGCAGACTCAAAGGGCCATATGGCCTATTCCTATGTTTGAAATAATACCAGTTTTCCTATTTCATCTACTCACTTGAAGTCCCCATCCTTGGTACCATGCACATATCCTTAATGTTATTCTCCCGAGCTCTAATCTGACTTAACAATTATAAGAATCTTTCAGAATTCTGCTTAACAATGGTAGAGGTGACCATAAATTCTATGGACCGGTGTTTTCTGGTAGTGGGGTTTCTACCGATGCCCACAGATGCTCTGAGAAGAGATATTTGGCTGGAAGCAGGATCTCCACCCAGTTGAGAGCCACCCAGTTGGCCCACCAGCACCATGGGGAGCACTAAGAACTGCCGGGAGTTGAAACAGTCCCCCAAGTCCAGGTGCTGGAGCCTCAAGGAGATGAGAGCTGTGAGATGAAGAGGAGTAAGGGAGGTGTTCAAACTCTAAAGGGACCAGTGGTGGAGCCAGTCCCTCTGCAAGCTAACTGGATGGACCTCCCCCTCCCCCAACGTTGAACCCTTGTACCTAGCCTTGAACTCAGGCTGAGAAATAGCTCTTCAATGACCATTAATTGACTATTTAAAGTCTTCAATTGGGCTGAGGACAGGCAGACCACCACAGTCTGAACTTGTTCCCTATGAAGTTATGGACAGGGAGAGATGGAAGGATTCCGGGATGATGGGAAGGCCATACAGAGAATTTCTCAGCCATTGCATCGACAAACCTGCTGGCAGGGATCTATAAAATCTCCCCAGATTTGACAAAGGAAATTATGACTTCAATCTTTAATCAAAGAAAATATAAGTGAAATTTCTACTGAAATATTTAAGGAAATGATTCAGGAGGCCATTATTGTAATTCTGAGAAACATCAGCATTATAGAATCATAGAGATGTACAGCATGGAAACAGACCCTTCGGTCCAACCCGTCCACGCCGACCAGATATCCCAACCCAATCTAGTCCCACCTGCCAGCACCCAGCCCATATTCCTCCAAACACTTCCTATTCGTATACCCATCTAAATGTCTCTTAAATGTTGCAATTGTACCAGCCTCCACCACATCATCTGGCAGCTCATTCCATATACTCTCTGCATGAAAATGTTGCCCCCTAGGTCTCTTTTATATCTTTCCCCTCTCACCCTAAACCTGCCCTCTAGTTCTGGACTTCCCGACCCCAGGGAAAAGACTTTGTCTATTTATCCTATCCATGCTCCTCATAATTTTGTAAACTGCTATAAGGTCACCCCTCAGCCTCCGACGCTCCAGGGAAAACAGCTCCAGCCTGTTCAATCTCTCCGTAGCTCAGATCCTCCAACCCTGGCAACATCCTTGTAAATCTTTTCTGAACCCGTTCAAGTTTCACAACATCTTTCCGATAGGAAGGAGACCAGAATTGCATGCAATATTTCAACTATGCCCTAACCAATGTCCTGTACAGCTGCAACATGACCTCCCAACTCCTGTACTCAATACTCTAACCAATAAAAGAAAGCATACCAAACACATTCTTCACTATCCTATCTACCTGTAACTCCACTTTCAAGGAGCTGTGAACCTGCACTCCAAGGTCTCTTTGTTCAACAACACTCCCTAGGACCTTACCATTAAGTGTATAAGTCCTGCTAAGATTT
>NC_057711.1:133462332-133471320 GCF_004010195.1 Chiloscyllium plagiosum
GCTAGTTCTCCCTGTATTCCATGAGATCTAACCTTGCTAATCAGTCTCCCATGGGGAACCTTGTCGAACACCTTACTGAAGTCCATATAGATCACACCTACTGCTCTACCCTCATCAATCTTCTTTGTTACTTATTCAAAAAACTCCATCAAGTTTGTGAGACATGATTTCCCACGCACAAAGCCATGTTGACTATCCCGAATCAGTCCTTGCCTTTCCATCTGTCCCTCAGGATTCCCTCAACAACTTGCCCAGCACCGACGTCAGGCTCACTGGTCTATAGTTCCCTGGCTTGTCTTTACTGCCCTCCTTAAACAGTGGTACCACGTTTGCCAATCTCCAGTCTTCCGGCACCTCACCTGTGATTTTCGATGATACAAATATCTCAGCAAGAGGCCCAGTAATCACTTCTCTAGCTTCCCACAGAAGTCTCGGGTACACCTGATCAGGTCCTGGGGATTTATCCACTTTTAACCGTTTCAAGACATCCAGCACTTCCTCCTCTGTAATATGGACATTTTGCAAGCTGTCACCATCTATTTCCCTACAGTCTATATCTTCCATATCCTTTTCCACAGTAAATACTGATGCAAAATATTCATTTAATATCTCCCCCATTTTCTGTGAATCCACACAAAGGCTGCCTTGCTGATCTTTGAGGGGCCCTATTCTCTCCCTAGTTACCCTTTTGTCCTTAATATATTTGTAAAAACTCTTTGGATTCTCCTTAATTCTATTTGCCAAAACTATCTCATGTCCCATTTTTGCCCTCCTGATTTCCCTCTTTAAGTATACTCCTCCTTCCTTTATACTCTTGTAAGGATTCACTCGATCTATCCTGTCTATACCTTACATATGCTTCCTTCTTTTTCTTAACCAAACCCTCAATTTCTTTAGTCATCCAGCATTCCCTATACTTACCAGCCTTCCCTTTCACCCTGACAGAAATATACCTTCTCTGGATTTTTGTTATCTCATTTCTGAAGGCTTCCCATTTTCCAGCCGTCCCTTTACCTGCAAACATCTGCCTCCAATCAGCTTTCGAAAGTTCTTGCCTAATACTGTCAAAATTGGCCTTTCTCCAATTTAGAACTTCAACTTTTAGATCTGGTCTATCCTTTTCCATCATTATTTTAAAACGAATAGAATCATGGTCGCTGGCCCCAAAGTGCTCCCCCACTGCCACCTCAGTCACCTGCCATTAGTTTGGAGAATATTTGTTACATGTGTATTCAAAGACCTTGAGTAAACAAATTGTTACAGTGTGAAGCTTTAAGAGGAATAATCAGCCTTTATAAAATTACTTGCAGCAAAGCTTTGATGAAGAGGGAATAGATTCACAACAGTTAAAAGGCAAACACCAGAAAGTAAAATATTCCCAAGGTAACATCCAGAAATGGAGCAGTTTGGGAACCAGAATTAACTCAACCCAATCAAGTTATTCATAACTACAGTGCCCCACATGGAGTAATTCCAGAGAGCTGTAGTAAAGCATTTAATCTCATTGAAGGTAATGGAACAACATTCAATTTTTTGCCAAGTTAGTACACAAGCCGCATGTAAAAGAGAAATTCCTGTGGAGGTATAAAAACAAAGCAAAAACACTTCTCCAATTGCTCAGTTGGTAAATTTATAAAATTCAGTAACATAAAGCAGAAATTCCAACCCGGGTCTGTGCTGACTGAGGTCGTTAGTCAGCGGCAGTAACTATGCAACTATTAGATTTTATAAAGCAGAGCTTACAAAATCAGCTTTGTTGCAGATGCAAACAAGATTAAAATTTATTCCAGTTTCATGTCTTTGGGAGACCATTGCTGTGACATGAGTCCTCACCACAGCTCATATAAAATCACTGGCACCATCTTTTTTTCTCATAGGTTTTGCCAGTGTGGTAGAGGAAGATCATTTCAAGTCAAAGAATCATAGAGCATGTAAACAGACACTTCGGTCCAACTTGTCCATGCTGAACAGGTTTCCCAAGATAAACTTGTTCAGAAGTTTGGCCCTTATCCCTCTAATCCTTTCATGTCCATGTACCTGTTCAAATATCTTTTAAATTTAGGGTGTAGGTTTGCTTGCTGAGCTGTAGGTTTGATATCCAGACTTTTCATTACCTGGCTAGGTAACATCATCAGTGGTGACCTCCAAGTGAAGCGAAGCTGTTGTCTCCTGCTTTCTATTTATATCTTTCTCCTGGATGGGGTTCCTGGGGTTTGTGGTGATGTCATTTCCTGTTCGTTTTCTGAGAGGGTGATAGATGGTATCTAGGTCTATGTGTTTGTTTATGGCGTTGTGGTTGGAGTGCCAGGCCTCTAGGAATTCTCTGGCGTGTCTTTGCTTAGCCTGTCCCAGGATTGATGTGTTGTCCCAGTCGAAATGGTGGTTTTTTTCATCCGTGTGTAGGGCTATGAGGGAGAGGGGGTTGTGTCTTTTTGTGGCTAGCTGATGTTCATGTATCCTGGTGGCTAACTTTCTTCCTGTTTGTCCTACGTCGTGTTTGTGGCAGTCCTTGCATGGAATTTTATAGATCATGTTGGTTTTATCCATGGGTTGTACTGGGTCTTTTAAGTTTGTTAGTTTTTGTTTGAGAGTGTTGGTGGGTTTGTGTGCTACTAGGATTCCGAGGGGTCTCAGTAGTCTGGCTGTCATTTCTGAAACTTCTTTGATATATGGTAAGGTGGTTCGGGTATCTGGCTGTGTTTTGTCTGCTTGTCGTGGTTTGTTCTTTTAAATGTTGTAACTTCACCTGCATCCACCACTTCTTCTGGCAGCTCATTCCATATACGTACCACGCTCTGTGTGAAAAACGTATCCTTCACATCCCTTTTAAATCTTTCCCCTCTCACCTTAAACCTACAGCCTCTAGTTTTGAACTCCCTACCGTATGGAAAATACCTTGGCTATTTATCTTGTCTATGCCCCTCATGATTTTATAAGCCTCCACAAGCCTCCACCCTCAGCCTCCTATGCTCCAGAGAAAAGATGTCCCAGTCTAACCAGCCTTTCTTTATAATTCAAACCCTCCAGTCATTGTAAGATCCTTGTAAATCTTTTGTGAAACCTTTCCAATTTAATAATATCTTTCGTATAATAGGACAACTAGAACTGTATGCAGTATTCCAAAAGTGGCCTCATCAATATCCTGTACAACTGCAAGATGATGTCATCTCTTCAAGGATACAAGTCACATTGGAAGGATAAGCATTGAGACTATTAGGGAGACCTCCATGTTATGCCTTAGTCCATTGAGGTCCAAAGCTGTTACCTCAAGTCCATGTGACATAATTATGTTGGGTGGTGCATAATCCACTTCCCAACAGTAACCTTTTCAGAGGATTCTCCCAAAGTTTTCCCCCATTGTTAGCATTGAGAATTAGGTATAATTACATTTATCACTGACTCTCCCCCCTCAAATCTCCACCTGAACTTGTGAAATCAATTTGAAGGTTTCACTATTCTGCCAGAACACGTTCTCCTCAGACGTGGCAAATGAACAGATCTCTCGGTTGATGGCTACTGACTTTGATTCTGTTCCTGACAACGTGACATCTGTAAATCTACTTAAGCTGGGGAACATTAGGTTTCCATTATCAAGGATTCCTACCAAAGCAGGCAATTGCTCCATTCTAATATCTGTAGGACATTTAACCTCATCAATTTTCTTGGCTTAGGATTGCTATCCTTGCAGTTTCCTTGATTTCTGAAGCAGGCAAGTTTCCTTTTTTTTTGGGCTGGTAAGACTATAGCGACTTTACATTTTAATAAGTGGAGAGGAGCTATATTCTCCCTTTCACACTCTAATTCACACCCATTTTACACCTCTTTTTCACTATTAACAAGCACTTTGTCTTTTGCACTGGGCCTTTATGGCATCCATCCTCTTGCTTCTTCTCTGCCTCTGTCAATACATGAAAAAAACATTTCTAACACCTTTCAGTTCTGAAGAGGAGTTATACCGGACTGGAAACATTAACTCTGTTCCTCTCTCTACAGATGCTGCCAAAACTGCTGAGTTTCTCCAGCATTCTCTACGTTCATTCCATTGTACTTAACTGTCACGATTGCATATGGCAATGTCCATACTTTAGCAGCGGCACGGTGGCTCAGTGATTAGCACTGCTGCCTCACAGCGCCAGGGACATGGGTTCAATTCTCAGCTTTGGGTGATTTTCTGTGTGGAGTTTGCACATTCTCCCCATGTGTCTGTGTGGGTTTCCTCCAGGTGCTCTGGTTTCCTCCTACAGTCCAAAGATGTGCAGGTTCGGTGAATTGGCCATCCCAACTTGCCCATAGTGTTCAGTGATGTGTAGGTCTTAAAAATATCTGATCAAGGAGCATCTAAAATCTTCTGGGATAGAGAACTCTAAAGCTTCCCATATAATCCTTTGAGTGAAGATATTCAATCCTAAATTATCATCACCGGATTATTAACCACAGTTGAGTAATGACACATCTGAATTGTCATCACTTGAACAAAAGTCTTTTACTTGTGTTGACCTACATTCACGCGTTCCAGGAGCTTCCAACCTCCTTCAAATTTCAATTGCTCCCATCGATCTCCTAAACTTTACATATACAGTGGAAACTTGATTATCCGAACGTGTTGGGTGGGCACTATTTCATTCGGATAATCAATTAAAATGCCTTTCCTCTGGGGCTCGGAATTTTAAAGACTGCTCCCCTTTTAGGAGTCTGCAGCAGCACACACTGCGCGAGGCCCCGCCCCCAACCCCCTCTCGTTTCCCCCCCCCCATCCAGCACCACCTCTGGGGTAAGTCTCCAAATAGCGCGCAGACACAGCCACAGCCACACACAACATTTTACTGCAAATTTTTGACAGGTTCCACGTTTGTCCTGCACAGGACAATGTTGGAGAGATTATTCCTGGGAAGCGGTTTGGGCGGGGGTGTTGTTAGAACTGTAGAACTCTAGGGAAATTGTGGGGAGAGAGAGGGCAGGAGGTCAGTCATTTGGAGACGGTGCCTCCTTAAAATCACTGTAAACAAAAGAGGTGATCACTGTTGGAAACACATCTTTGATGTAATGTTTCTATTGGAACCTCCAGATCTCCTTTGAATAATCTGATTTTCCGATAATTGGTATTCGGATAATCGAGGTTCCCCTGTACAGTCTGCTACCTTAACGTCTAGTCATTCTTTGCCTATTTTGATTACATCACAGATAACCACTGTATCAGACATCCTGCTCTCATGTTCTAGAATTCTATCATTCGAACCTTTACCTTATCAAAACCCTGACTGCTTTCAAAACTCTTACCAATACTCTTCTCGAAAAGGTGCTTTTAACTTCCCCCAACTCCTCCATTTCGCACTCTTAATGATATGAATTGATTTTTCTTCCTAATGTTGAGCGCTTTGTGAAACTTGAAAGGGTTCAGTATAGATTTACAAGGATGTTGCCAGGTTTGGAGGATTTGAGCTATAGGGAGAGGCTGAACAGGCTGGGGGCTGTTTTCCCTGGTGTGTCAGAGGCTGAGGGGTGACCTTATAGAGGTTTATAAAGTCAGGAGGGGCATGGATAGGATAAATGGACAAAGTCTTTTCCCTGGCGTGGGGAGTGCAGAGCTAGAGGGCATAGGTTGAGAGTGAGAGGGGAAAAATTTCAAAGGGATCTAAGGGGCAACTGTTTCACCCAGAGGGCGGTGTGTATGGAATGAGCTGCCTGAGGAAGTGGTGGAGGTTGGTACAACTACAACATTTAAAAGGCATCTGGACATGTATATGAATAGGAAGTTTTTAGAGGGATTTGGGCCAAGTGCTGGCAAATGGGACTAAATTAAGTTGGGATATTTGGTTGGCATGAGCGAGTTGGGCCGAAAGGTCATTTTCTGTGCTGTACATTTCTATGAGACTATTACCCTATTGAATGGAAAAATGACAGAGTGTGCTATTTTTACCACCAACATTCTAACCAGATATAATGAACCCAAAACAATAGCACTGTAATAAATATAATGAACCACAAGACAAGTGTCCAGGGGTGTGCTGGCTTGGTGGATTAGTCATGGGAAATGCTGTGTTTACAGAGATAGGGAATGGGACTAGGTCTCAGTGGGATATCTTCTAGTGGTTCAGTGTGTACTTGATGGGCTGAATGGCCTGATTCTATGAATCATCTAATTGTCATTTGGTAGTACAGAATTTGAGTATTACTGACAGAAACTTTTTAATCAAAGATTTTCTTCTTGCAATCATTAGGACAATTGCAAAAATACCACAAAAGCAGAAAAGCATTTATACTGTTTGTGAGGAATAGCCCTGATGAATGCAAGATGAAAATGTCTGTCAAATAGTGTCTTTGTTCCACAACACTGAATGATCTGATTTTGGTTTTAACCAAATAATCTGCTTCAGCTGTACTCAGTTAACAACATAATTCAAACTCCTTTAATGCTCTCTGCAGATATTCTCGGTGTATTTCCATGTGTCACATAGCTTGTTTAAAAATAATCAGCTCAGAATATTGATGACCATGTTTGGAGACTGTTGTTTACACAGTATAAGCATTCAGATATCCTCAGAATTTCTAAGCAGCCTGTTGTCCAGCAGTTGCTAACTGCTGACTCGTTGCATTGTATTGTTAGTTTAAAGTGCATTGCTATTCTCTGTCAAGATGCAAGTTCATTATAAAAGTGTCTCACTGAACAGAAAATACTGGCACAATGCAATTATAAGTCTCCTTTGTTGCATGGTTCAGGCTTGCTGTCTTTTACTTTTACCAACTTCACCATAATAAACTGATAAATTAATAATGATAAGTTGACCTGAGAGTTAGTACAACACGATTAACATTCCAAGAACTAATCTGTGTGTCTTCCCACATTTGTGCATTGCAACTATAGCCAACAGCTTACAATATTTTATAGTTGTCAATTTCTTAAAAAGCAACGAGCAGCATGATCACAATAATTTAGTCAGCCTCAATGAAACAATTTAAGTGGTGCACAAGTAAGCTTCATTCAAATGAGTGCACATTTAACACATGAAATGAATACAATAGATTTATACCAATGTGGTTAATTTAATCCATTAATTTATTGTCTAACTTTCACAATTACCAGATAAACAAAAACACCAGTGTCCCCAGATCATTAACTAGAGAAAACACTTCTTTAAAAACTTGGTAAAGTAAATTGATAGTATCAATTTTCTATAACACATATTACCCTATTATATTAACCATTTTTTAATTATCTCTCCTGAATAAAACCACAGGATTGGAGGGGAATATTCCCCATGACCCCAGTCAAAAGGTTCATTGTCATTCCAGCCCCTAACCCTGGTTGCCTGCAATGATATCACATTGTTTGGGGGAGGTGCAGTGTTAATTGAATGAGTGGGAGCTCTGCCCTCTTCAGAGGAAGTATTGCCTGAGGCAGAAGCTGGCCAATCTGATTTGGTGACAGTTCTGTCCTCCCGGTAATTGCAGCATCAGATTGTAGCCATTGCTGAGCTCTTGAGATGAAGCAAAACAAACAACTGCAGATGCTGGAAATCTGAAACAAGAACAGAAATTGCTGGAGAAATTCAGCAGGTCGAGCAGCATCTGTGGAGAGAGAAAGCAGAGTTATGATTTGAGTCCATTCTGATGAAGTCACTGGACTTGAAATATTAATTCAACTTTCTCTCCCTAGATGCTGCCAGATCTACTGAGTTTCTGCAGCGATTTCTGCAATTGAGGTGAGGATTCTAGACTTCAGGCAAGTCCAGTCATTTCGGACAGACCCACTTGGCATTCACCAGCAAGAGGTGAAGTTGTGAAGGGAAATTGGCATCTGTATTAGTGGCAGGGGAGTTGTATGTGGTGGAGTGGGGCTTGAAGTAGGCAGCGGAGACTCCCCAACGAAGGACAACTGTCAGGCTTCCCATGGAATAAGGTTAGTACGGGTCGTTCTGCTATAACCCTACGGTTGTATACCTCTGCCACCCTGTTCTATAGAAAATTGTGCTATGGGAAACCACTTTAGAAAATCATGTTGTAGAAGATTGCTACACCTGTTCCCTAGAAGGTTCGCGTTATCCAAACAGCGTCCGTAATTCATCAATCACATCATAGCCAATTCGCATTGACGAAATGCACGTTATATCAAAATCTGTAAGTAATCTAAATAGACCCAAAGGTGGACTGCTTCATACTTTACTCACCCACCGTAATGAAGGTGATGGGTTGAGGGTGGGATAGTGGAAGCAGGAAGGCTACCTGTTCTGTTTTCTGAGACCACTGCCATCAAACACTCAAGGGGGCCATAAAATTCACCCCACACAGTCAGTCAATATATTGTATCATTTGATTATAGGTTTTGATTTGCACTTAAGGTGCAAATGAATCATAAAACAGAATGCAATGACACTAATGCCTTCCACATTGGTGGGACACACTTAAAGGTAGTTTGGTTAAGATTGGGCAATAGAATTGAGGTCTGTAATACGTATATATTCCAAAATGAGTAATTTACATGAGATAAATCTTGTCACATTCAGACTACTGAGAGTTAATTTTCAACTTTTTACAAAAGAAGAGTAGAGCTTTCCATGAGTACAATATATTACCAAATCCCAACCTTGATCTTTGGCTTATGTAACTTCACTTACTTCAATAACTCCTTGGTATCTCTGTGCCTTAGATGGAAATTAGCTAATATCAAGAGTGAAAAAGTTTAAACAAATTAGCAGCACCCATTCTGAGTCAAAAGTTTGTGGATTCCAGCTGCAGGAGAAAGTGAGGACTGCAGATGCTGGAGATCAGAGCTGAAAATGTGTTGCTGGAAAAGCGCAGCAGGTCAGGCAGCATCCAAGGAGCAGGAGAATCGACATTTCGGGCATGAGCCCTTCTTCAGGAATGAGGAAACTGTGCAAAGCAGGCTAAGATAAAAGGTAGGGAGGAGGGACTTGGGGGAGGGGCGTTGGAAATGCGATAGGTGGAAGGAGGTTAAGGTGAGGGTGATAAGCCGGAGTGGGGGTGGGGGCG